>NC_091155.1:39862050-40178300 GCF_040958095.1 Procambarus clarkii | reverse complement strand
TGGTTTGTTAGGGTGAACACAAATGTAAATACTTATATATAACGTGTAGATATAGTGTAATAACAGCAAAAGGAGTGTGGGGAGAAGCCATTTTGGTGAGGGAGGTGGTGACATCTGCATGATTTATCAGGCTGGGTAGGAGTGGCCACTATGCTCTTTGGGCACTATACCAGCTTAGATGAACAGTTATGGTGAACAGAACATGTAGATACTTATATATAACGTCTGAATATAGTGAATAAAAGCAAGAACAGTATGGTGGAAGGAGGGTGTGCGCGAGTGAAGAGTCATTGTGGGAGTGGCGGTGAGAGGCTGACTGGCAGATGTGGTGGCCACACCTCGCTGCTTTTTGACTTGCAATATCAACTTAGTCATTCGTTATGATAAAAAGACATGCAGATTCGTACATATAACCTGTGTATATAGTGTAATACCCGACAAAGTATTTGTTTATTGTTTTATGAACACAATAATTGAATCCAATAATATGCACACCACAATTTTGAGTACAGCAATGATTCACACATTTTATTATATAAATATATCACACTACACACTATTGAATAATATTACAGCAAAAAAACAAAGAAAAATCAATCACAGACATTGAAATAATTAGGTAATTACAGAGCACCACTTGGTTTCCGAACTTTAGTTATCTGAAACTTCCAGTTTCCCGATTGGGGTTGGGAGTCATGCTACCCGAACAAAGTTCGGGTAGGAAGGGGTCCGCCAAGCGTCACGCCGGCTTGTGGTGGTGGGTGGGCGATGGTCCAGTTTGCCCGCTGTGACTTCACAGATTCACGGCCTATTATTCCTATTATTTTGAATTGCCATAAGGCTGGAATGTTCATTCTGTGCTTTTGTTTTACATATCTGCACAATCAAGAAACATCTGTGCACCATGTTGGCTCCAAATGCACGCATTGTGTCAGTGATGGCTGACTGGTGGGTGGATGGACGATGGAACTTAGGTGGGAGGCAGTATGAATGAGGGGGGGGGGGAGAATCAGTGAGAGAGGGGGGGAGAGAGATGCTAGGAGGGAGGGGGAGGTAGGGAGAGATGTTAGGAGGTAGGGAGAGATGCTAAGAGGGAGGGGGAGGTAGGGAGAGATGCTAGGAGGTGGGCAGGAAGGGATGGAAGTAGTGAGAATTAGGGAGGGAAAGGCAGGCTGGCAGGCACAGGCAGGCAGGCACAGGCAGGCAGGCACAGGCAGGCAGGCAGGCAGGCTAGCTTGCAGGCAGGCAGGCTAGCTTGCAGGCAGGGAGTGAGTGGTAGTCACGCGGTTGAACCGCGTGACCTTGAGAGATGGGATGTAGGGGGGCGGGTGGTTTGTTGGTGGTGGGGGTGAGACCGGCTCATTCCCGAAGATAAGCCTAACACACACTACCCGTTAGCATGATGGCAGGGGGGGGGGGAGGCAGGCTGGCTGGAAAGGAAGCAGGCTGGCAGGCAGGCAGGCAGGCTGGCAGGCAGGCAGGCTGGCTGGCTGGCAGGCTGGCAGGCTGGGAAGGAGGCAGGCTGGCAGGCTGGGAAGGAGGCAGGCAGGCAGGCTGGGAAGGAGGCAGGCAGGCAGGCTGGCAGGCAGGCTGGCTGGCAGGCTGGCAGGCTGGGAAGGAGGCAGGCTGGGAAGGAGGCAGGCTGGGAAGAAGGCAGGCTGGGAAGGAGGCAGGCTGGGAAGGAAGCAGGCTGGCAGGCTGGGAAGGAGGCAGGCTGGGAAGGAAGCAGGCTGGGAAGGAGGCAGGCTGGGAAGGAGGCAGGCAGGCAGGCTGGGAAGGAAGCAGGCTGGGAAGGAGGCAGGCTGGGAAGGAGGCAGGCTGGCAGGCTGGGAAGGAGGCAGGCTGGGAAGGAGGAAGGCTGGCAGGCTGGGAAGGAGGCAGGCTGGCAGGCTGGGAAGGAGGCAGGCTGGGAAGGAGGCAGGCTGGCAGGCTGGGAAGGAGGCAGGCTGGCAGGCTGGGAAGGAGGCAGGCTGGCAGGCTGGGAAGGAGGCAGGCTGGGAAGGAGGCAGGCTGGCAGGCTGGGAAGGAGGCAGGCTGGGAAGGAGGCAGGCTGGGAAGGAGGCAGGCTGGGAAGGAGGCAGGCTGGCAGGCTGGGAAGGAGGCAGGCAGGCAGGCTGGGAAGGAGGCAGGCTGGGAAGGAGGCAGGCTGGGAAGGAAGCAGGTTGGCAGGGTGGGAAGGAGGCAGGCAGGCAGGAAGCGATATATGGGTGTTGAAGTGAACTGTGAACCACATGACCTTTGAGAGTGTGTGTGTGTGTGTGTATGGGTTTGGGGTGGGGGGTGGGGGTGGTGTGTCGGTGGTGGGGGGATTGGGGGAGGTGTGTCGGTGGTGGGGGGAGAGGGGGAGGTGTGTCGGTGGTGGGGGGAGAGGGGGAGGTGTGTCGGTGGTGGGGGGAGAGGGGGAGGTGTGTCGGTGGTGGGGGGAGAGGGGGAGGTGTGTCGGTGGTGGGGGGAGAGGGGGAGGTGTGTCGGTGGTCGGGGGTGAAGGGGAGGTGTGTTGGTGGTGGGGGAGGGACCGGCTGACTCCGTAAGCCTAACCACACTCCACAGACCTGTGACCCAGATTTGTTTCTTAAATGTACAGTACATCATCGTATATTTTAGGCAGGATGTGCCTGCAGGCTGGCAGGAAACATCCAGAGGATGTTTGCCAGACGTCTTAATAATCAGTTAGGAACAATTAAGGACTTTTATAAAGCGGATCAGGACTTCACTTATTGATGAGTACAAACAAAACACGGTCGCATTTACGCCATGAACCTGACGATTTTTTTCCCTAGAGTTTTTTTCATAAATTTTTCGGAAAAATTACTTTTTACATTTCTAGTTTATTTTTCCCCTCTATTTCTCGTATACGAACTTACATGTTAACCGACGGGTCTCGTCCCCAAGGGGTTCGGAAACCAAGTGGTGCTCTGTATCTCTTTGTGGCCACTCCTGCCTGACAGCCGGGGCTGAGCAGACCGCCTCGGACGCACACTGAGTCAGCGCCTCTTTTTGCCAGACTTCCGCCGCCCTATAGCGGGCAAAATATGCCACTTACAATTTTTTTTTTTCCATGATCAGGGAACACAAATTAACAGGTTTAGAAGATTTTTTTTTTTTGTTATGCGCCTGTGAGTGACAATGGCTAAATAGCCCTTAGCAACACAAAGGTTAAAGAAACGTCACTATGGCTGGGAACTAAGCAAAACTCGACTGATTTCAATTTACTAGAGATGAGAAACATCAAATGTTGAATCTCGACGACCACCGGATGGACTGGGTGAAAGGACCCTAGAGCCATGAGGTCACTACGAGAGTCAACTACAACCACAAAGGAGGATTGACAATGAGAAAGCAGGAGATGAAGAGCATAGAGAATAGCATAAAGTTTTGCTGTGAAGATGCTAGTCTCTGGAGGCAGGCGACACATATAAGTGTGGTCAGGAATAACAACAGAGTAGCCTACTCCGTCCGCAGTTAGACCCATCGGTGAAGATGGAAATGGAGTGGGAGTGTGAAGAAAAGTGTTCAAGGAAAAGGCATTTCAGAACCGTAGGAGGGGGTAAAAGCTTTAGTGGTACGGGAAAGCGATGTACAAAATTTTGGAAGGGGGCCCCTCCACAGGGGCAAGGAAGGAACAATACGAGGAGAAACATCAGTAATATGAATCGAAAGAGAATCCTGTAAGCGAGACAAACGGACAGAAAGAGGGAGGTGGTGAAGAGGAACAGGAACTACAGGAGGGGTGAATGTCAAAGCACGACAGACACGAGAGTAAGGATGTTATAAGGACTGCGCAAGATAGCGAAGACAGTTGCGATCACAGTGGTCCTGAAGAGATAGGAAGCCAGTGTCAACATACAAGCTGAGGGTGAGAGTTGAACGAAAGGGACCGAAGCTGAGGCGCAACCCAGTATAATGCAAAGCATCAAGACGGCGAAGAGCAGGAGATGCAGACGAGTAAGCAGGGCAACGATAATCGGGTTTAGACAGTATGAGAGAGGAATGTAAAGAGAGAAGCGTGTGCCTATCCGCTCCCCCAAGAAGTATGGGACAAAACCTTAAGGAGGTTAAGAGCCTTAGAACATTCAACTCGGAGGTAAGAGATATGGAGCGACCAAGACAAACGAGCGTCAAAGATTAACCCCAAAAGCTTAGCAGAATCCCTGTACACAAGGGGGATGACCATAAAGCGACAAAGAGGAATGATGAATGCCACACTTCCGAGTAAAAGTCATAGCACAAGTCTAGGACGTAGAGAACTTGAAGCCATTATTGGTAGCCCGAGACGACACGGCATCAATCGCAAGTTAAAGCCGCCATTGAAGAAAAGGCGACTTATCACCCCGACAACAAAGGGTAAGATTGTTGACATAGAGAGCGGAAAAGACGTCAGAAGGAAGAGGGCAAAGAAGACCATTGAGGGACCCAAGAAAAAGAGTAGTGCTCAGAACACTACCTTGAGGCACACTCTCGTATTGCTGAAGAGGCAGACAGTGGCACCACGCCTCACTGAAAAGAAACGACGAGAAAGGAAACTTTGGAGGAAGAGAGGGAGATTACCACGAAGGCCAAGAAAACAAAGTTGGGACAGAATATATCTCCAGGTTGTGTTGTAAGCCTTTTCCAGGTCAAAAAGGATGGCAATAACGGAGGTCTTCGCAGCAAAAGCAGGACGAATATAGACCTCTCACCAGGACCAGTTCACCAGGACATCTGTTGTGCTGCGGCATTTGCAAAAACCAAATTAAGAAGGGGAGAGGTGGTGATAGTGTTCTAAGAACCACATCAAACGAACATTAACCATACGTTCAAAGAGTTTGCAGACACAACTCATGAGGGCAATAGGGTGGAAGTCCTGAGGGGATGTCCCGAGAGACCCTGGTTTCCAAACAGGGAGGACAACAGCATCGAGCCAGTCCTCAGGGACTGACAACTCCCAAACATGGTTATACAGACTCAGCAAATACTGAGACGTGCATGGAGGGAGATGGCAAAGCATCTCATAATGAATGTCATCGAAGCCCACTGCCATAGAACCGCAGAGGGCAAGGGCAGACTGATGTTCAGAGAGAGAAGGGATTGTTATAGTGAAGTCTGAGATGGGTACAGAAATCTAAAGGACGAGATTCAAGAACAGGCTTACGAAGAAGGAAAGGCTGAGGGAAGATGAGAACCAGAGCTAACAGATGAAAAGTGGGAACCCAGTTCGGTCGCAACCTGCACCAGGTCCACCACAAGAGTACCACGGAGATGAAGGACCAACGAGAGAGCGGGAATGAACTTACCCATTATCTTGCGGATACATTTCCAGATCTGCGGCAGAGGAGTTTTGGACGTAACGGTGGAAACATAAAACGTCCAACACTCAAATTCAAAATTTGATAGGATTCAAAAGGTGACACCCCTAGGGTCAACATTTGCATCAGAGGATATTTCAACAATCCTAAGTATTGTAGTACAGGATGATGATAGTGAGTGGTGTCCCAGAGAACATAAAGGTACAGTGCTTTTGAAAAATAGGTGAGATAACAGGAAAGTGCTAAGGGAAGTGAAAAATCTGATGAGAAAAAGTTGCCCCTAGTGTTTACAGTGCAGAGAAGAACATTCAAGATGGCCACTGGCAAGGGGAAAAACAAAACAGAGCTTGATTTTGAGGGATTCAATGAAGAAAGCATTGATATAACCAGTCTACACAACAAGTTGGTAAAATTAGATACTATGGTGAACTCTCATGAAGAAATAATTAGTAAATTGAAAGAAAGTAATGACCATTTGAATAGCAAAGTTTTATGTCTTGAGGGTTTAGTGAAAGACTTGTGCAAGGATAAGAATCAATTGGAAACAAATTGCAAAGCCATGGAAGAAGAAAATAAACTCTTAAAAAATAGCTTTGGAAGAAGTTAAAGTAAATTTAAACATAAATGACTACTATAGGTTAGGTAAGGAAATTCAACAGGAGAAACAGCTTTTATCAGCACAGATGGAGGAAGTTACACAGGGAATAGAACAGTGCAAGAAAGATATGCAACTCACTTATGCACAAGTGGCCAAGGAGAAGGAAAAAATAGAAGAAGCAGTAAAGGAAGTCAAACACTGCAGAAACCAAGATAAAACAAACATTAGGCTAGAAGTGAGGAAAGAATTGGCATCTAACCCAAAGTTGGTGCAAAACACAGTTGATCGGAGTAAGTTCCAGATCATTTTTGGCTGCAAAGAAAAGGCGATAACATCTAGGTCAAAAAGAGCTGTAGAAGAAGCTAAAGTAGTAGGTAAAATTGTTGGCCTCATAGAAGGTCTTACTACCATAAAGAATGTGTGCGACTACAGGAGAATAGGCAAAGACGTAAAAGGGAAAGATCGACCTTTGAGGATCACCCTAAACGGTGCCAAACAGATGGAAGAAGTACTCAGGAATGCCAGAAAATTACAAAGTGATGAAGATGGGAAAGGGTGGTCGTTAAGACGAGATCTTTCAAAAGAAGACAGACAGAAGCTGAAACTTAAACTCGCTGAGGCAAAACGTTTAAATGAGAGCAGGAATGAAAAAGAAATCAATTATTTTTTCTACAAAGTGATAGGGGTAGGCAGACCAGTAAAGTGGTACATAAAGGCAAACCAACAAAATCAATAGAGAGAGGGGGAGTGAAGAATAAGGAGAGGGGGAACAAGTTCCTGAAGATTGCATAAACCAACATAGATGGAGTGAGATCAAAGATACTGGAGTTAAGTGATGTAATACAGCTGCAGACATCAGACACTGTTGCACTCACGGAGACAAAACTTGAAGATGTTATTTTAAATGAGGTCATATTCCCAAGGGGCTACTCAATTTGGAGACGGGACAGAAAAATTAGGAAAGGTGGTGGCGTTGCTGTGCTGGTGAGAGAACACCTAAAAGTGAAAGAAATAATGACTGCCAATCCACAAGAAGTTGACATATTAGCACTAGAGATCTGCCATCAGGATGAGGATGATATGAGGATGATAAACTAATGATCATAAAGGCATATAGTCCACCGCCAAGCAGCACATGGTCAAAGGAGGCGCTAGATAGTAAACGCGAAGGTCTTATAACAATAATGAGAGAGATTATAGCGAGAGCGGATAACGATAGATCACGACTGTTGATAGTCGGTGACTTCAACTTGAAAAATTCCTCTCGCTACTAACTTTCATTTTTCACACCTCAGTACTTTTATGTCTTTTGTCTACACATATATAGATAATCAAATTCTTTTGTTTTATTTCTTTTCCCATCCTGTTGCCCCCATGTACACCTGTTTATGAATCTATTCTCAAAGAAAACATCTGACAAACAACAACTCTCTGAACACAGATTCACCAAGAAATCCCCATTTCTGTTTACGCCGGACACATCCCACTTTCTAATAACTCCTCTGCAGTCATTCTCCCCCCTCCCCTCCTTCCTTCCTTCATTAGCAGTCATATCCCCAGCACAAAAATCTTGTACAGCATCTTTTACCTTCTCCACACAATCATCTAGTTGATCGCAAGGACACTGCCTTGTCGTTCTTTCTGCTAATATTCTTCTTACACACTGGAGCAAATATACGGGCATAATACTGTGTCACTTGCTACCTATATTACACTCAATCCAGCACATTCTTGGATTAACACATAAAACTCACATGGTCTCTAATATGAACAAAGCTAACCCGGCCTATTTACCCTTATAACTTTCAACTGTTCCTGACCACACAACTAACCCCCCAACCTCTTAACCCTTCCACCACTTGAAAGTCTTCATCATTCATTCTCTCCCATTTAACCTTCCTTTTAAGATATCGCATGACTAACAAATCTATCTTTCAGTTTGTCAAATTTGCTGCCAATTCTCTCTTACCCTCCTCATTTATGCCATTCACATTAAAAGTGTATGCACTCAGCGTCTCACCCATTACTCTATGTTGTCTCCTCTACCTATACTTTGCCTATTTATCTCCACATTAAATTTTCAAACGTAATGTAGCAATTTTTCCCAAATTCATGAATATGTATTGACGGTGAACGTACAGTTTTTCCAGCTATATTTAATAACATAAAGAACTATGATCCTTCTCATTAGCTGAATAAACCCATGTTATGAGTTTTCCTTTTCGTGATAACACATACCCTGGTGCAGCATGAGGACAGGCTTGTGTAGGCGGCCAGCAACATACAGGGTATCCCAGTCTAGTAGGTCAGTTATTAAGTTAGCGCGAGATATCACCCCATATTTCATCATCTGTAATATGTACAAAGACAGAGGCAACTATGAAACTATGAGGCTTGAAGCAGTTCAGAAAACAATATTACTGTCAATACTATACTGTAGTTTCTTAATGGAGCTTTCACAAAATATTTTCCCAACTACATTTGATATTTTTGGCTTAATTATTTTTTCTGGGGGAGCCCCTTCTGCTCCCCGGAGCTTACTAGGTTGATATGCTAACGTCAGACTTTGGCATCAGTCATGTGTATGGAGTTCAATGGGTCTACAGGGGACCACGAGCCAGAACCTGGCCCCCCTCAGAAAGGCATGGGGGAGCAATGGCCTATAGAAACCCCCGTGTGGTTCGAAGCATTCTGTGTCTGCCATCGACCGGGTCAGGCACCCAGAAAGGTAAGCACCTCAAAACAAACCCCTATTCTGGTTTTGGTTGCCACCAAAAGCCGAACAAGTGACTAGAACTCCCCTAAAAGAAATGAGCATGACGTCACACGTCGCAGCGCTGCTGTCTGCGCAGCTCCCCCTCCCCGGGAGGGGAAAGAGGAAGCCCCAGACCTCCCCCACGCCGGATATCCACCCTTCAGTTCTTTGGCTGATGCTAGAGGCTACGGTCGGGTGCTCTGGCTACAGTGATAGTTTCAGCACCGTGCTTTGAGTGTGGTGGCTGTCTTCCAGGGGTGCAAGAGCCAGAAATTATTCTCCAGTACTCGGGCTGCATGCGCCTAGGGTTTCTTTCTCTAGGTGCCCTGTAAGTACTGCCCTTGGAGCTTGGGGTTACCTTCCATAAGTTTCTTGGGTCCTGCCTCTGCTGGGCTGTTTTACTGCTCAGTTTTTCGGCCGCCCTTTGGGTACTTGGGTGTTTTGTCTCCCTTGTTTACCTTAGGGTAAGAGGCAGTTTTGCACTGGTGGGACGCAGGGTACTGCGCAGCTAGTTTTCACCACTTACAGCGGCCGGCTCTGTTCCTCTAGGGTACGCTGACCTCTTGCAGGGTTTTCTTTTTCTTTTTACCTTGTGGGAGGGATCTGGCCTGCTTCTTGCCCGTCTGTGCTTGGCCTATTACGGTGCTTCTCTGGTGATGCCCCCTGCTATGACCCTGTGAGTGTACATGTCCCTGGGGACCAGTTTTAGTGTGTTTGCTTAGTAGTTTTGGGCGCTGGTTAGCAGTACCCTGCATGGGGTTACCTGGGCGTGAGTCTCATTAAGCGCTCAGGACCCTGAGAAACCCCTAGGGGGCGCGTGGGTCCGATGGATGTGATCCCGGAATTCCCCCTCGCTTCGTGCGAGTTTGAGGGTTGTTTGGTCCCCCTTGTCTCAGGGTGACTCTCGCTGTTTTTGGCTTCGTCACGCTGCCTGTTGGGTCGGTGACACATTCGACCCTGAGTCTTGTGAATTCTGCTGCTTGCTAGTGACTCAATTTACCCAGTCTAGTGATGATCTTATGAGGGTACAGGCGGCACAGGCGTTGCATACGCGATTTAGGTTGTTGCAATATGCTCGGTTGATTGCTCACCCGGATGCCCCGAGGCTGCCCCGTTTTGCTTATAGGGACCCGGACTTGGGGATGGGGGTCGCTTCGACCTTGGTTTAGTCGCCCCCCTCTCGTCCTTCCCCTTCTGTGGTTCATTCTGGTGCTTCCCCCCCCTGCTTCCGGCCACGAATTGTCTATGGGTTTCTGAGCCAGAATAGGGTTTAGATGGTCTTGAGGCTCGAGCAGTCTCGGGGATCACCTCCCCAGCTGAACCCCCAAGGGCAGGCAATCACCGACCAGCAACAAAACCACATGGAGGTAGCTGCTCCTGAATGGCTCATGAAAGATAACCCCGAGGCCGCAAAGGCAGTACTTACAGGGCACCTAGGGAAGGTAGCCCTAGGTGCATGCAGCCCCAGTACTCTTGTGTTACTTCCAGCTCACATGCCACAAAAACAGAGCAACAACACCACACTGCAGCACTGTGCAAAGAGTGAAGCCAGAGCGATCGACCATCACCAACACAACAGCCTCTTGAACTGAGGAGAGTTGCCGGCGTGGAGGTCTGGGACCCCCCCCACCCCCGTCCCTCTCCTAGGGAGGGGGGGTTGCGCAGACGGCTGCGCGGCAGTTGTGGTGACATCATGTTTGTTTCCTTGTTTTTAATTGGAGAGTTCTGTTTGGTAGTTCGGCTTTTGGTTTGCAATTTTTGACCAGAAGTAGTTTGTTTTCAGATTCCTACCTTTCTGGGTGCCTGACTTGGTAGATGGCAGACAAAGACGGCTTCCAATTACACAGGGGTGTCTTTAAGCCATTGCTCCTCGTGCCTCTCTTGAGGGGACCAGGTTCTGGCTCTGGTCCCCCGGTAGGCTTAGAACTCCTTCGATTGACTGTTGCCACTGTCTAATATATACACATCAGCCCGGTATAGCTACGGGGAGTCGAAGGTGCTCTCCACAGAAAAACAGCGTTGAATGTAATGAAATGCCATTTTCTGGGTGAGCCCCGGAGGCTCCCTGGAGCTATTGGGCAAATATGCAATCTTTAGACCAGGGAAATAGTCAATAAAGTTCCGCCTACCAGGGATCACTAGCCAGAATATGGCCCCCATGGTCCTGTCGGAGAGGCGAAGAGAGCCATGGCCCAGAAAAACCCTCCCTGTGATTGGGGTATCAATCTTATCTGCCATCGACTGGGGTTAGGCACCCAGAAAGGTAGGCATAACCAAACAGACCCCACATGGTAAGAAAAATACAACCGAAAGCCTAACAGAGAGGTAGAACTCCCTCAATTTCCAAGGAAACAAGCAAATGTCACCCCATGCTGTCGCATTGGACTCGCCCCGGACTCAAAGCAGACTCACCATGCCGGCTATTCAACCCCAGTTCGGACACCAAGCATCAAAAGGAAAATGAAACTGCCGACCGGAGTTAGGGAGGGTGCCAGGGGAGCCTCCGGGGCTAACCCAGGAAATGGTACTGTATTTCATTACATTCAACCCTGGATTCCTGTGGGAAGCCCCTTTGGCTCCCTGGAGCTACATAGCCAAGGATAAGTAAAAGAGGGACTTACCAGGAGGCGACCACTAAACATGCCTCAAGTCAAAGGTGAGACAACAACTGCAACCCGAGACCCAAAGCCACACATGAACACCCGGAACCAGGAATGTTAACCAAATGTCAGGCAGTCTGGACTGTTCGACCTCCAAAATCCTTGCGCCCGAATATCAGCCCAAGACATGTTGCTAGAGACAGCAACCAAAGCAGCAAACTTCCAAAAGACTTGGGCATGAGGATAGACCACAGGCTGGCTAGAATTAAGAATCCTGCAGACGACCTGGGAGAGCCCTGGAACAGGGAATAAGGGAAACCGGATCAACCCAAAGCGCATCCCCGGCCACAAAAGCTGAGGCGCATAGGTTAATGGTGAAGAGCCGCAACCGGACAGCACATGATGCACCCCTGGCCTGACCAACCAAGCATCAATGACCCAAGGACCCCTCCGGATGGTAGCAGTCTTGTTCTTCACCAGAAAAGAAGGGGAAAGCTGCAAACAAACAAACCGACTACCAGAAACGAAGGAGCAGAAACCCCTGCACCAGAGGAGAGCATAAAACTCACCAACCCCAGAGGCCAATGCCAACAGAAAGAGAACCTTAGAAAAGCAATCCTAAACCAAAGGGGCCACCACGAATTAAGGAGAAGAGAGAAAGGAGAGCACCCTATCCAATGACTAGGATGGTTCACCCTGAAAATAAGCAGGAGCGGCTCCACCAGTGCCGCACGATATAAGGCAACAGTATTAGGCATTAAGTGACAGTCCTGAAAAAGCCAAATGATGATAAACCCGTATCAAAAAGACCAGACGCGAAGAGCTGAGGAAAAGACCAAGCCACCCAAGTACTAGACCGGTCCAATCAACTGGAAAAGGCAGAGCTGCGGAAAACACCCTGGGTTCGGACACCAAGCAAGCAGCGCCTGAAACCAAGGCTGGGCTGGCCACCAAGAGGCCAAGAGGACTACAGTGGTACCTCCAATTACGAATTTAATCCGTTTCCCAGAGACAGGTCGTAACTCAAAAAAGAATTTTCCCATAAGAAATAATGTAAATTGAATTAATCCGTTCAACACTCCCAAAAATATTAACTTAAAAATACATTTTATACCAAATACCACTTTTATTTGGTATAAAATGTATATCTAGGTATATACCAATAAAGGTATATCATATCTTTATTGAGAACTCTTGTTGGCGTATGGAAAACGGTGAGAAAGGGGAGGAGGAGGAGAGGTGTTAACGTTTGGAAGGGGAGTCCCCTTCCATTATAACATCAGGCAGTGATGACATCTCTGAGGTAATCTCCTAAGTTTTGCCTGCATACCACTAAAACCTGAGATATCACATCCATTCACTATGAATGATCTCTTGTTTTTCCTCTATGGTCATCCTCACATGTGTTTTCTTAGGTTGAATCTTACCACTGACTTTCTTGGGACCCATGGAATGATATATAATACAGTGGAACCTCTATTAACGAGTTTAATCCGTTCTGGCACCGAGCTCGTTACCTGGAAAACTCGTCTTAACACTTTCGCCCGGGCATGACGCAGCATTGCGTCATCCATTTACTGTCGGTAATTCTGGGGATGACGCAGCATTGCGTCATCCACTTTAAATAATCGCCAAAAATCAGGTTTTTATCCGATTTTTTTGGGACTGGTTTTAAAATGCGCGCCGATGTCTTCCCATTTTCTTTGTTGAGCCTCGTGGCCCTCAGGCGGCTTGGCACACGCCGTGGGCCCATTGTTTTCGCTCCATTGTTGTGACCAATGTGGCCTCCCCTCGCATCTCAAATGTGTGAACATTTCGGCTATTTTCCGTGGCTATATTTCTTACTGCGGCTTTAGAAACTAACTACGCTTACTCCACGATGGATAGTGATCATGAACAAGGCCCTTCCAGGAAGAAAATTGCGAAAGAAAGGCTTGAAAAGGGCGGGAATTGGGAGTGTAGCTGGAAGGCGTCTGAGCACTCACTCACGGCTAACGCGTGGCCCGTCTTCAACTCGTCGGCGGGTGGAGCGTGACCAGGTTTTTTATTTTATATGCTAATGTTCCTCTAGAAAATTCTATTGCGAACCCATTGAGACCAAAATGAAAGACCTAGGACAAAAATTGAGGTGACCAGAGTGAAAATAGTGAAAACATTTTATCGCGTTTGCGCGCTCCTGGGTAACTCGTTCGCACTTTCTCTGTTTGCTGCGGGTAATTAGCCGGGCTTTTGGAGTTTATATGCATTTAGTGCTGTAGAGAATTCTATTGCTAACACAATGATACCAAATTTAATCTCGTAGGACGAGAATTAAGGTGACAAAGTTGAAGAGAGTATACACTTTTCAGAATTTACGCGCGCTCCCATGACACCCTGGGTCCCATATCGCACTATTGAGGGGTGGCGCGCGGGGTACGCCAAAGTGTTAAGAAACAAATTTCCCCATTTAAAATAAAGGAAATAAAGTTAATCCGTTCCACTCCCAAAAACATCCATACTTGAATGACATTTTTTTATGTAAATATAATACTGCACATGTAAATATAAATGTTTTGTTGTAGTGTTTTAATGTTTACTTTACCTTATGAAGAGTAGTTGCTGGCTTGAGGGAGACGATGGAGAGGTGGAAAGGAGGAGAGGGGTTATGGTGTGGAAGGAGAATCCCCCTCTGAGTCAGGCGGACTCTCTCTTCTTGGGAATTTCACCCAAATTTCATTTCAAATGTCACACAAGGATGCGTTAGACCAGCACAAAATAAAAAACTACGTCGATTACACTCGTTGTGTCAACAATATAATGGTCTTACCACGAAGATACAATACAATGCCGTTCTCCCAAATAGGCAATGTGCTTATTGGAGAAAACGGAAATTTCATGGCAAACATGTATACAATCCCCAAGTCGATCGGATAAGAATTGGATTTTATAGAAATATTTGCTCAAATGACGCTTGAGTGCGGTGTTTGGGTGCATTCAAGAGAAAAAAGTGTGTCACGTTCAAGTGACATATACCTGCGAAAGTGATAACACTTTCACAAAGTGTTATCACAAAGTGATAAATTAATTAAACATTTTCACACACCGGGTTGTCACTGCTTTATCAGGGCAGCTTTTCCAAGAATGCGTTCACCTTTTCAAACATTCCAAACACTTCCCTGATCTCAGTGGAAGAGGCAGCATCCTCCCTTACCTCCTCATTCCCTTACTAATGGTGTAAATTGTTGATGAGGACCTGCCATACTCCCTTGTGAGATCAGTCACACAGACACCACACTCATGCTTTGCTATAATTTCCTTCTTCAAATCCACAGTAATTGTGTCTTTCTTCCTCTTGACAACACTATCTTTAGCAAGCAGCTTCTTTGGAGACATCGTGTGTTACAAATTGTAGTTCCAAAACCACTAAAAACCCAAAGAAAAGCTCAAATAAATCCAGAGGGATGCTTGTCGTGTGCGATACAACAACAACACTGGCGTCTGAGGCGTCCGAGAATTTGCGAGAACCCGCGAGATGCTAGGAAGCACCATGTGGTTTTGCTCGTTAATAGAGGCGAGCTCGTCAATAGAGACAAATTTGCTGCGAGTGGCTTGCTCGTTACTGGAAAAACTCGTTAATAGAGCCACTCGTTAATCGAGGTTCCACTGTAATTACTTTCATGTTAAAAAAAAAAAGCACAAAGCAATGAAATTCTTTACAAGAGCAATCATCACCAAGCAGGCGGCTCTAGTAAACTGAGGCGAGGGCACCAGGAATCACGCGCTTGGTTGACCCACGTGTATCAACAAAGTCGCAAGTCAAGGCCAAAGTCGTAAGTCAAGTCGAATTTTCCAACGAAATTGGTGTTGTAACTCAAAATATTTGTAAGTAGGGCATTCGTAAGTGGAGGTTCCACTGTATTGTACACTACTGTGGTAAGACTCCAACTGAGCCAGAACCCGAAGCAACAGCTGGACCGGGAGGAAGAGGTGCAGGTAACCCCACCTCGACCAGTCCTGCAGAAAGGCGTCCACCGCGAACGGTTTGAGGCCGGGAAGGGGGCCACATATATCGTCAGACGCTGCGACCAAGTCCACCTCTTGTAGCCCGTAAGTCTGGAAGAGCCAACTGAAGGAGTCTGCGTTGACCGTCCATTCCATGGACAGGGAAATGAACCAAGACAGACCATCCACCAGGATGTTGGACACTCCCCAGATATGAAGCGCAAGGAGAGCCAAACCCAGAAAAACGAGCAGACAAGTCACTCAAAGCGACCAGCCACAAAAAATGCAAGGACAAAAGAAAACCCCCACGGTTTAGGCAATGAACCACCGAAGAACAGCCCGAATGGAGCCAAATGGTTGAACCCTAAGCGACCCGAACCCTCCAAAGTGACAACCAGACTGCCACAAACTCCCACACTGTGCTGTGAGCCCGATGGAAGGACAGACCCCACCGCCCCTGCCCGGCCTGGTGAACGCTGGTCACGCAGCCCCAACAACCACTGCGCCAACCAGATGACGCTGGCTCCAAAGGCAACGTCAGTTCAGAACCTGGCACCAAAGGCCCACCTCAACCAGAGGATCCTTGAACCCTGGCACGACCCTTCCAAGAATCAGAAGGGTCGAATTTGTTTTTACGTGCTAATCCTATGTATAATGAACACGTACACTATATTATGGCAGTAAAACATCCGTACTGTCCAAGGACACTGTGTTACATGCATGACACTTGTGTACACATATGTTGCACATATTTACCATGTATCGTGCTAATTTATGTATATATACAATCTATTCACAGACTATACACTGTCACACACTATATACATTCACCATCAACACATTCAGAACACCGTGAGTGTGAGCTGTCACACCCAGCTAGCTCTCCCTCACTCCTCCAACATTGTATTCGCCAATATTGCTCCTCCCATCATACAGTTATTCTCATCAATGTTTCATGTTCATTTATGTATATTTACAACATATGTACACTCTATACACTGTCACACACTATATACATTTACCACCAACACATTCAGAACATCGCGAGTATGAGCAGCCACACCCAGACAGGCCCTCCCTCACTCCAACATCTTACTCGCCAACAATGCTCCTCCCACCATACTGTTGTTTTTATTACACTATTTACGCATGTTATATATACCTCTCTACATGTTTTATTTACCAGAACTATGCAAGTAAGCCGGTATTGTGTCCAAATAGTACAGTGGCCACCATACAATGCATGAGAAATCACACAGCAGACAGCAGACGACACTATGATTGTGACATCACCTCCCTCACCAAAATAGCTCTACTCAACATACTCCTGTTGCTGTTATTACACTATATACACACACACACTGTATATACCCATGTACATGTGTGCTCCCCATAGCGAACCATGAAGCTAGTATGGTGAGCAAAACAAGAGTGGCTGCCACACAGTGAAGCTACCTCAATTCTCTCCCTCCCTCCCTCACCAAAATTCCTCCTTCCACAATACTACGCACAACGCTAATTATAACCACAATCCAGGTCACGAATTTCTGTATATAAATAATTGACCACAAGTTTATTTTGAAAAGGAACCTAAGAAGTCGTTTGAAGATTCCTTAAATGGACGAAATAATGTTGTGGCTAGCACTGTGAACATCGTGAACAGCATTGAATCACTGATATTTGAACATTGTACCCAGTCATTATCACACTCAGGCTCTTCTATAATACTATCATGGCTAAATAATACAGGTTATATATATATTTTGACATTATTAGGCGATGCTGTGGTCACACACTGAACAGCAGAGCTGTGCGCTCATGCTGCGAGCGCCAGCCTTGGTTGCTCACTCACTATTGAGGCTCTCATACCCGGCAATGTGGACCATGATTTTTTTTAAAGATGGCGTCTGTTTACAAGAGCCCTGAGGAAGCTGATGTGAACCCCATGTAGCCACAGGAGTTTTGAATGGAACGTGAAAAATAGAAACATCCAGAGGCGCGTTGAGCACCCAAAGCTTGGGCCTGCAGGTGCGTTGCACAGTTAACACTTTCACGCCTTGGTGGCTCTTGAGCGCGTCAACAATCTTTGTGTCAACTACGGTAGATGGGTGCGCTCACGAGTCCAAAGAAAAAATATTTGTATAAATTCCATTTTCTATCCGATCTACTTGGGGATAGTTTACAAATGTTTGCCATGAAATTTACGTTTTCTCTAATAGCCGAACAGCTTATTTGGGAGAACGGCGTGGCAGTGAATCATCGTGGTAAAACAATTATATTATTGACACAACGAGTATAATCAATGTAGTTTTTATATATGTTGCCGGTCGAACGCATCCTTATATGACTTTTTATACTTATGTACTTCTAGAACATTCTATTGCGAACACATTGGTATAAATATGAAATACGTACATCGAAAAATAATGTCAGGACAGTGAATTGAATATACACTTTTCAATGCGGGTTTCACCGATATGCCGCCGCGGGTAATACTTCGGCCACTTCCCACACTGTTGTGGGTGGGCTGCGACATTGATTCTATATTTATATGCATATGTCCGTGTAGAGAATTTTATTGCGATTTCAGTGATACCAAAATTAACGCTGTAGCACAACTGTGGGCTTCAAAACCATGAAGAGAGTAGAAACATTTTGTTGCTGTTTGGCGCTCTCGGCAAGTGATCTCACTAGTTCTTTATTTGGTGTTGATATACCTTATGCTTTCGAGGCATTTTATAGGTATGTTCTTATAGACAATTCTATGGCGAGCAAAGTGATACAAAAATTAAATACGTATGCCGACAATTAGTGTCAGGACAGTCAAAAGAGTATACACTTTTCGGTCTTGCTGCGTAAGCGCTCGAAACTCCGCCAGCACATGGTTTAAGTTTTTTTTCAATAGGCCGCCAGCAGCAAAATGTTAAAGGGTTAAAAGAGGAGAGGAAAAGCTGGAAAAGACTAAGGTCATGAGGCCATAAAGAAAATATGAGTGGTGCTAGTGTCGAGAGAAATTGATTGTTTACATAGTTCAGGGAGTTCTTTCAGCGGGTTTCGAGGCTTCAGCCTCTTAAAGTTAGCGGTAGTTTGTATTGACCTTCTGGTTGCCTTCAACTGTGAGGGGAGGCCAGGTTCTGGCGCTTTTCTCCACTAGGCCTATAAAACTACATGGCTGATGTGACCTGGTACAGTGACACTTCGGCTTACGAATGCCTTCTACAAATTTTTCGGGTTATAAGTCCAATTTCTCCATAAAATTTTAATTGGTTTACAAGCTTTGCCTCGAGTTACGAGTTTTCTCATACACGTATGGGTCGACCGAGCGCCTGGTTCCTGGTGGCATGGTCACCTGCACTTCAGTTTACCGGTGCCTCCTGCTCAGTGATGATTGCGCTTGAGTTCTTTGTAAAGAATTTCATTGTTTTTCTGCTTTTTTGGTGTCTGAACATAAAAGTAATTATTATATATCATGCCATGGGTCCCAAGAAAGTCAGTGATAAGGTTCAACCTAAGAATACACATGTGAGGATGACCATAGAGAAAAACAGTGCCTGATGTTATAATGGAAGGGAACTCCCCTTCCAAACACAAACACCTCTCCTCCTCCCCCCTACCCTCCTCACTCTCTTCTATACGCCAACAAGAGTCATCAGTAAAGGTAAGCTATAACTTGTACATACTGTAGTACTAAATATTTTGTGTATTATGTATGAAATGTATTTTGGAGTTAATATTTTTTGGAGTGTGGAACAGATTAATTCAATATATATTATTTCTTATTGGAAAATTTGTTTTGGGTTGCGAATTTGTCAGTTACAAACCATCTCTGGGAGCAGATTAAATTCGTAAATGGAGGGGCCACTGCATATACTACCATCTCAGTGTATAGTAGATTCAGGGAGCCACAGGGGGCTCCACCCAGAAAAAATTATTTTCAGAAATTATGAGAGAGCATACGTTTTAGCATCATCAGAACATTTACTGTCGAAGTATGGATGACTCCTTCATGCATCATCAGAACACTAGTGTGCTCGGAGTTGACTTTTAAAATCACACCTTATTTTGAGATGATTTCGGGGCTTAGTGTTCCCACGGCCCAGTCCTCGACCAGGCCTCCATTTTGTTACACACCCCCAGGAAACAACCTGTAGCAGCTGTTTAACTCCCAGGTACCTATTTACTTCTAGGTGAACTTGGGCATCATGGTGAAAGAAATTCTGTTCATTTGTTTCCGCCTCCACCAGGGATCGAACCCAGAACCTTAGGACTACGAACGCCGAGCGCTGTCCACTCAGCTATCAGGCTGAGTGGACAGCGCTCTTACAAAAATACCTTATATAAAATTGTAATTTTTTTCTAAATCTTATTATGTAACATTGCATTAAAAAAATACTGAAGCAGCAAAATATCCTGGGCATCGTTAATTTATAGATAAAAATCTCATGGCTGAATACTGTACTCTTCAGCTTAAATACTAAAATCGGCTAAAACATTCCATGTTATTCTATAACTTACCCCTTCGTGTGTTGGGATTAGGGTATTAAAATATATTTTAGCACCCCAGTTTTGCTGGACGCTGGCTATGAAGTGAGGTCCACCAAACCGCAGGGCAGAGTAGTCGTTGGGGTTAAGAACCATATTTGCTTTATGCCATTCTACAGGATCTTGAACAGCCAAGGTGAAGTCTATCATGTTATCCTGTAATAAAATCCCAGCATTGAATTTAATGAAATGCCTCTTTCTAGTGAGTTCTTGTTGCTAGCCACTTTGATAACACACCTATAAAATTGCACAACATTCTTTGCAAGTCTTTAAGAACCTACTGGAGACTGGTGGTCAACCTTTGCCCCCTTCCCCCCACCCCATTAAAGAAGAGATACCAGATCACTCTAACTATAGAAAAAGCCACCAGACAGGAAAGGAAAGGCAAAATAAAACAGTCAACTGCAATGTAAAAGTAAACAAGCCAGAAAATGCCCCTTACCCCCAGTAATTATGTATAGTAGTTCCACCTTCTTATTTAATTAGTTCAGCAAGGCTTGTGTACCTGTCAGCACGGTTATTTTCTAGGCATGCTTGTGTATTTTCAGCACAGGCATGTACTGTACTGTACTAATAACATGTATGTAAAAGATACACCAGGATGCTCCTAGTAGATACAATTTAATTCTGAAAAAATAAAAGGAACAATGTACTGTACATAGAGAACTATACTGTAACCCCGCGATTATCCGGGATTCAAACATCCGGAAAACGCCCTTATACGGCCAAAATCGTGATCGGATAAAGTTATCACAATATCCGGCCAAAATGGCCACAGGAACCGGATAAAAGCTGGTTTGGCCGGATGAAAATACGGCCATACCGTATTAATCCCGTCTGTGGCTCTAGACGCATGGTGGAGGAGGGGGGTGGGGTGGGTGGGTGGTGTTGGGAGGGTGGGAGGGGTGCATCAGGAGGGACCACCTGGGTACAGGAATTACCAATAATTTTAGAACAATTAATCATAGCCAAAAACAAATGAAATAACTACAGTACTAGTAATTATGTAATAACAAATAAATAAGTTTCCTAAAAGCATTGTGCACAGGCTGAAGTTTCCTTCAAAAATATTGTGAATTTTTTTCCTCCTGGCGGCCTACGTAACGCGCTATCCCAAGTGGACCCGTCCAACACTGGTCAACCCATGTGCGTCCGTCCCTCGTGCTATACACAGTGCTGCGCCATTAGTGAAATATTTTTTTAAATAACTTTTTTATTTTCATAGTAACTTTGAACATTTTTGGCCAAGACTATGTCTGGTAGCAGCATCAATCGTTCTGGAGGTGTTAAGAGGAAGAAAGTTGTCCTAACAATAAAAGACAAGTCACAGTTATACACCTCAACCAGTGCGGCCTCACAGTGTTGCGCCATTAGTGAAATATTTTTTTAAATAACTTTCTTAATTTTCATAGTAATTTTGAACATTTTTGGCCAAGAATATGTCTGGTAGCAGCATCAATCGTTCTGGAAGTGTTAAGAGGAAGAAGATTGTCCTAGCAATTAAAGACAAGTTACGTGTTGTTCAACCAGTGAGGCGTCACAGGCAGCCAAGCGCCTTCAACAAGTGAGGCGCCACAGGCAAGCCAAGCTCCTTCAACAAGTGAGGCATTACAGGCAAGCCAAGCGCTTTCAACAAGTGACGCGCCACAGGCAAGCCAAGCGCTTTCAACAAGTGAGGCGCAAGCAAGCGCCTTTAACAAGTGAGGCGTCACAGGCAAGCCAGGCGCCTTCAACAAGTGAGGACATGCAAGCGCTTCAACAAATGAGGTGCAAGCAAGCGCCTTCAACAAGTGAGGACATGCAAGCGCTTCAACAAATGAGGTGCAAGCAAGCGCCTTCAACAACCGAGGCCTCACAGGCAACCCAAATGCCCTCAACCAGTGAGGCTTCAGCAGCTGGCAGTCAAAACTAACTTAGCTTAATGAACTGTACAGTAATTTTAAGTGTTAATTTTAGTGTTGTGTTAGTATAGGTTACGTAAATTGTTAAGAATTTTTAACTTCAAGATGTGTGGCATCAATCAAGAAGACGAACACCAACAAGGTAAGTTGAGGTTTCTAGTTGAATATTTAATAATTGTATGTGGCAAGGCAATTCAAATTATGTTGTTTGTGTTATAAAAATAGTTGGAAATGGTCACTTTTGGACTCGTAGGTGAAAAAGTACCATTATCCGAAAAATGTGATAATCCGGCTGGGGGTCCTTCCCATATAGTCCGGATGATCGAGTGGAGACAGTATAGGCAAGACAACAACATCTCTTTCTAGGCGTTTAACGATGCATAAGCAACAGGGCTCCATTAAGGAACATATAATCTCTTCCCACAACCAAACCATAGCCAGAGAAATCCTAGTAAACAACACAGAAATCATCGATAGATACAGCGATAGCAGGCGGCTTGACGTTTGCGAGGCACTACACATCAAGAAGTCAACACCAGCAATCAACAGCCAATTATTGCACAACTATATTCTACCCACCTCTAGACTCCGCTCCAATATAGAAGCATCAAGAAATATGGACCAATAGGCTTTCTACAAACACTTCTATTCAATACCCATTGTTTCGTGTTCTGTCTTGTGTTGATGAAATTAATACCCTATTAATACTCTTGTTCTGTCTTGTGTTGATGAAATTAATACCCTATTAATGCCACCTCTTGTTCTGTCTTGTGTTAATGCCACATCACCCCTTCCACCTCACTCAAATGTAGATATAAAATCAGAGATGCGTAAGTTCTATTCAGTTGTGTATTTGTGAACTAAAGTCTTTGAAAATGTAATAAGTTTTACGAAACGCGCTCGTGTCGCGTCAGACTAGAAATAAAAATGAATTTTGGAGAATTGATGTTTGATTTACCTCCAACAGTGAAAAGAAATGTACGAAAGATTGAGAAAATTCGTGTTAGAATTATTAATCTTACTTTTTCGGTCATATTTAATAATATATGTCTACAGGAAAGACTGCTACCAAAATATACTAATATATATATATATATATATATATATATATATATATATATATATATATATATATATATATATATATATATATATATATATATATATATATATATATATATATATATAATATATATATTATATATATATATATATACACACACACATATATATATACACACATATATATACTGGACCTAAAAAAGGCTTTCGACAGAGTTCCACATAAGAGGTTGTTCTGGAAACTGGAAAATATTGGAGGGGTGACAGGTAAGCTTCTATCATGGATGAAAAATTTTCTGACTGATAGAAAAATGAGGGCAGTAATCAGAGGCAATGTATCGGAATGGAGAAATGTCACAAGTGGAGTACCACAGGGTTCAGTTCTTGCACCAGTGATGTTTATTGTGTACATAAATGATCTACCAGTTGGTATACAGAATTATATGAACATGTTTGCTGATGATGCTAAGATAATAGGAAGGATAAGAAATTTAGATGATTGTCATGCCCTTCAAGAAGACCTGGACAAAATAAGTATATGGAGCACCACTTGGCAAATGGAATTTAATGTTAATAAATGTCATGTTATGGAATGTGGAATAGGAGAACATAGACCCCACACAACCTATATATTATGTGAGAAATCTTTAAAGAATTCTGATAAAGAAAGAGATCTAGGAGTGGTTCTAGATAGAAAACTATCACCTGAGGACCACATAAAGAATATTGTGCAAGGAGCCTATGCAATGCTTTCTAACTTCAGAATTGCATTTAAATACATGGATGGCGATATACTAAAGAAATTGTTCATGACTTTTGTTAGGCCAAAGCTAGAATATGCAGCTGTTGTGTGGTGCCCATATCTTAAGAAGCACATCAACAAACTGGAAAAGGTGCAAAGACATGCTACTAAGTGGCTCCCAGAACTGAAGGGCAAGAGCTACGAGGAGAGGTTAGAAGCATTAAATATGCCAAAACTAGAAGACAGAAGAAAAAGAGGTGATATGATCACTACGTACAAAATAGTAACAGGAATTGATAAAATCGACAGGGAAGACTTCCTGAGACCTGGAACTTCAAGAACAAGAGGTCATAGATTTAAACTAGCTAAACACAGATGCCGAAGAAATATAAGAAAATTCACCTTCGCAAATAGAGTGGTAGACGGTTGGAACAAGTTAAGTGAGAAGGTGGTGGAGGCCAAGACCGTCAGTAGTTTCAAAGCGTTATATGACAAAGAGTGCTGGGAAGACGGGACACCACGAGCGTAGCTCTCATCCTGTAACTACACTTAGGTAATTACACATACACACATACATACATACATACATACATACATACATACATACACAGTACAGCCTCGATTCAACGTACCCAGATTCAACGAATCTCCGACTAGTTTGCACACTTTTCAGGCCGAATTTACTCACCCGGTTCGCCGAAGCGAGGGATGTTCGGATTTGCTTACGATGTCCAGACAGAGTTCACAGACTGGTGGAAAACTTTCCCATTCTATCACAGATTACAATTAATAATTCTCTCATATGACAAGTTGGATCACACAAGTGGATCACACAAGTGGATCACACAAGTGGATCACACAAGTGGACCACACATGTGGACCACAAGTGGTCCACAAGCTTACGATTTTGGGACAGAGTTCACAGAGTGGTGGAAAACTTTCCCATTCCTTCACAGATTACAATTAATAATTCCTTCATAAGACAAGTTGGATCACACAAGTGAACCATATGAACCAAACACCAGCCAGAATGGTCCACACAAACACCAGCCAGAGTGATCCGCACAAGTGAACAACTGAGTTTCCATGACTTTCGTTCACTGATTTGGGGCACACGTATCTTTGAACATTAATTTAAAGGATGAAGCATGATTACCTAGCTACATGTGGTAAAATCTCCTTATAGACATTTTCTGTGATGAAACAAGATGAGTGAGGGTGGACAGATAAGAGAATACTGTACTGTAAACCTCACTTTACAGTGAGGTTTCACTCACTTTCGTCTGTGTGTCGTCATAGTTCAATGACCCATGACTTTTAAAAGTTTCATATTAATAAATAATTTCTAAAACTAGTGTTTTAGCCCTTTAACTGCACGGCCTATAAATATGACAACCCCCCAGTGCGCAGGAAATGAAACCTTGGGAAAAAATTATTTTTTCCTCAGAAAGTGTCAAAAACCCCTCCCTGTATATGGGTATAGCAACGCAAGTTCGAAATTGTACTTACTTTGGCTGCTATGGGGTCCGAAAGGTGGGCCGTGACGTCATAATTCCCCGTGCGCCAGAGCAGTATGCACCCGGGGCCGGTGGGGCGCCCGGGGCGGGGCGCGCGAGTTGCAGCGAATATATTTTTGCACATTTTTTGCGCACAGTTCCAAATACATTTTATTTGTTTTTACATGCTAATCCTATGTATAATGAACACGTACACTACATTATGGCAGTAAAACATCCGTACTGTCCGAAGACACTGTGTTACGTGCATGACACTTGTGTACACATATGTTGCACATATTTACCATGTATCATGCTAATTTATGTATATATACAATCTATTTACAGACTATACAGTCACACACTATATACATTCACCATCAACACATTCAGAACACCACAAGTGTGAGCAGTCACACCCAGCCAGCCCTCCCTCACTCCTCCAACATTGTATTCACCAACATTACTCCTCCAAATCATACAGTTATTCACACCAATGTTTTATGTTCATTTATGTATATTTACAACATATGTACACACTCTACACTGCCACACACTATATACATTCACCATCAACACACTCAGAACACCGCGAGTGTGAGCAGCCACACCCAGCCAGCCCTCCCTCACTCCAACATCTTACTCTCCAACATTGCTCCTCCCACCATACTGTTATTGTATTTATTACACAATTTACACATGTTATATATACCTATCTACATGTTTTATTTACCAGAACTATGCAAGTAAGCCGGTATTGTGTCCAAACAGTATAGTGGCCACCATACCCTGCATGACAAATCACACAGCAGACGATGCCACGATTACGACATCACCTCCCTCACCAAAATAGCTCATCGCAACATACTCCTGGTGCTGTTATTACACTATTCACACACACTGTATATACCCATGTACATGTGTGTTCCCCATAGCGAACCACGAAGCTAGTATGGTGAGCAAAACAAGAGTTACTGCCACACAGTGAGGCTACCTCAATTCTCTTCCTTCCTCCCTCCCTCACCAAAATTTCTCCTTCCTACGCACAATGCTCATTATAACCACAATCCTGGCCACTAATACCTGTAAATGAATAATTGACCACAAGTTTATTTTGAAAAGGAACCTAAAAAGTCGTTTGAAGATTCCTAGATGGACGAAATAATGCTGTGGTGCTGAGGCTAACGCTGTGTACATCGTGAACAGCATTGAATCACTGATATTTGAACATTGTACCCAGTCATTATCACACTCGGGCTCTTCTATAATACTATCATGGCTAAATAAAACAGATTGTATATATATTTTGACAAAATTAGGCAATGCTGTGGTCACACGCTGAACAGCAGTGCTGTGCGCTCATGCTGCGAGCGCCGGCCTTGGTTGCTCACTCACTACTGAGGCTCTGACACCCGGCAATGTGGACCATGATTTTTTTTTAAGATGGCGTCTGTTTACAAGACCCCTGAGGAAGCTGATGTGAACCCCATGTAGCCGCGGGAGTTTTGAATGGAACGTGAAAAATAAAAACACCAGGGGGCGCGTTGCGCACCTGGGCCTGCAGGCGCGTTGCGCACCTGGGCCTGCAGGCGCGTTGCGCAGTTAAAGGGTTAATAGCTTTTTATTATCCTAATTAAACTAAACTAAATAAAACTGAAAATATACTGTAATATGATAGACATCTGCTCTTTGAGAAATTACTGTATGTTATTGGAACAACTCCAGCGTGAGTGGATGGGTCTAATCCCTGTACACACAGCACCATGCGTGTTTCATCCCTCCCTCCCTCCCTCTCCCTCTTCCTCTCTCTCTCTCTCCCTCTCTCTCTCTCGATCCCTCCCTCTCTCTCTCTCCATCCCTCCCTCGCTCTCTCTCCATCCCTCCCTCGCTCTCTCTCCATCCCTCCCTCGCTCTCTCTCCATCCCTCCCTCGCTCTCTCTCCATCCCTCCCTCGCTCTCTCTCCATCCCTCCCTCGCTCTCTCTCCATCCCTCCCTCGCTCTCTCTCCATCCCTCCCTCTCTCTCTCTCCATCCCTCCCTCTCTCTCTCTCCATCCCTCCCTCTCTCTCTCTCCATCCCTCCCTCTCTCTCTCTCCATCCCTCCCTCTCTCTCTCTCCATCCCTCCCTCCCTCTCTCTCTCTCCCTCCCTCCCTCTCTCTCTCTCCATCCCTCCCTCTCTCTCTCTCCATCCCTCCCTCTCTCTCTCTCCATCCCTCCCTCTCTCTCTCTCCATCCCTCCCTCTCTCTCTCTCCATCCCTCCCTCTCTCTCTCTCCATCCCTCCCTCTCTCTCTCTCCATCCCTCCCTCTCTCTCTCTCCATCCCTCCCTCTCTCTCTCTCCATCCCTCCCTCTCTCTCTCTCCATCCCTCCCTCTCTCTCTCTCCATCCCTCCCTCTCTCTCTCTCCATCCCTCCCTCTCTCTCTCTCCATCCCTCCCTCTCTCTCTCTCCATCCCTCCCTCTCTCTCTCTCCATCCCTCCCTCTCTCTCTCTCCATCCCTCCCTCTCTCTCTCTCCATCCCTCCCTCTCTCTCTCTTCATCCCTCCCTCTCTCTCTCTTCATCCCTCCCTCTCTCTCTCTCCATCCCTCCCTCCCTCTCTCTCCATCCCTCCCTCTCTCTCTCTCCATCCCTCCCTCCCTCTCTCTCCATCCCTCCCTCTCTCTCTCTCCCTCCCTCCCTCTCTCTCTCTCCCTCCCTCTCTCTCCATCCCTCCCTCTCTCTCTCTTCATCCCTCCCTCTCTCTCTCTCCATCCCTCCCTCTCTCTCTCCATCCCTCCCTCCCTCTCTCCATCCCTCCCTCCCTCTCTCCATCCCACCCTCCCTCTCTCCATCCCTCCCTCCCTCTCTCCATCCCTCCCTCCCACTCTCCATCCCTCCCTCCCACTCTCCATCCCTCCCTCCTTCCCTCCCTTCCTCCCTCCCTCCCTTCCTCCCTCCCTCCCTCCCTTCCTTCCTCCCTCCCTCCCTTCCTCCCTTCCTCTCTCCATCCCTCCCTCGCTCTCTCCATCCCTCCCTCGCTCTCTCCATCCCTCCCTCGCTCTCTCCATCCCTCCCTCCCTCCCTCTCTCCATCCCTCCCATAGATATATGACCGAACCTAACCAACCCTACCTAACCTAACCTATCATTATAGGTTAGGTTGGGTTAGGTAGCCGAAAAAGTTAGGTTAGGTTAGGTAGTCGAAAAACAATTATTTCATGAAAACTTGGCTTATTAGGCAAATCGGGCCTTGCAAAGTAGGCTGAGAAGTGGGTTCTGGCTACTAGGTACGACATATATATATATATATATATTAGTATATTTTGGTAGCAGTCTTTCCTGTAGACATATTTTATTAAATATGACCGAAAAAGTAAGATTAATAATTCTAACACGAATTTTCTCAATCTTTCGTACACTATGCTTCACTGTTGGAGGTAAATCAAAAATCACTTCTCCAAAATTCATTTTTATTTCTAGTCTGACGCGACACGGGCGCGTTTCGTAAAACTTATTACATTTTCAAAGACTTCACAAATACACAACTGATTAGAACTTGCGTTTCCCTGATTTTATATCTACATTTGAGTGAGGTGGGAAGGGTGATGTGGCATTACATTTGAGTGAGGTGGGAAGGATGATGTGGCATTAGAGGATATTAATAGGGTATTAAAAGTATCAACACAAGACAGAACACGAAACAATGGATATTGAATAGAAGTGTTTGTAGAAAGCCTATTGGTCCATATTTCTTGATGCTTCTATATTGGAGCGGAGTCTTGAGGTGGGTAGAATATAGTTGTGCAATAATTGGCTGTTGATTGCTGGTGTTGACTTCTTGATGTGTAGTGCCTCGCAAACGTCAAGCCGCCTGCTATCGCTGTATCTATCGATGATTTCTGTGTTGTTTACTAGGATTTCTCTGGCGATGGTTTGGTTATGGGAAGAGATTATATGTTCCTTAATGGAGCCCTGTTGTTTATGCATCGTTAAACGCCTAGAAAGAGATGTTGTTGTCTTGCCTATATACTGGGTTTTTTGGAGCTTACAGTCCCCAAGTGGGCATTTGAAGGCATAGACGACGTTAGTCTCTTTTAAAGCGTTCTGTTTCGTGTCTGGAGAGTTTCTCATGAGTAGGCTGGCCGTTTTTCTGGTTTTATAGTAAATCGTCAGTTGTATCCTCTGATTTTTGTCTGTAGGGATAACGTTTCTATTAACAATATCTTTCAGGACCCTTTCCTCTGTTTTATGAGCTGTGGAAAAGAAGTTCCTGTAAAATAGTCTAATAGGGGGTATAGGTGTTGTGTTAGTTGTCTCTTCGGAGGTTGCATGGCTTTTCACTTTCCTTCTTATGATGTCTTCGATGAAACCATTGGAGAAGCCGTTATTGACTAGAACCTGCCTTACCCTACAGAGTTCTTCGTCGACTTGCTTCCATTCTGAGCTGTGGCTGAGAGCACGGTCGACGTATGCGTTAACAACACTCCTCTTGTACCTGTCAGGGCAGTCGCTGTTGGCATTTAGGCACATTCCTATGTTTGTTTCCTTTGTGTAGACTGCAGTGTGGAAACCTCCGCCCTTTTCCATGACTGTTACATCTAGAAAAGGCAGCTTCCCATCCTTTTCCGTCTCGTAAGTGAAACGCAGCACGGAACTCTGCTCAAATGCCTCCTTCAGCTCCTGCAGATGTCTGACATCAGGTACCTGTGTAAAAATGTCGTCAACATACCTGCAGTATATGGCCGGTTTCAAGTTCATGTCGACTAAGACTTTTTGCTCGATGGTTATTTGCTCGATTAACCTCACTGAGGACCAAGTCACTCTCCTAAATCTGGGCATAAACTGTCATGTTATGTCCAGACCGAGTGAAATGGCCCGGAAAGTGGAGTTGGAAATTCTGTTGGACGACATATTCGACCTCGAGACACAAAAGAAGGTCACTACCAAAGATACCTTACAAGCAGAACTTATTGCAGAAGGAGGAAAGAATCGAGGCAACTACAGAAGCACCATACTGTCCCCCGAGCTTAGAGCGGCAGCTAAAAGCCTTCGTGAGAACAAGGAGATAGTTGTCAGGAGAGGTGACAAGTCGCCAATATATGTCATTCTTAAAAAAGACGAATATCTGGCGAAAATGAACATCATACTCTCTGACCAAACTAAGTTCCAAAGGGTAACGAAGGACACTACAGCCGAATTAAAAGCAAAGGTCAACAAACTGATCGAAACTGTGAACGCCAAGAAATCCGGACTCCACCTGCCAAAGATCATTGGGGAATATAAACCTGGATATGCGTATGGAAATGTCAAGACGCACAAGCCTGGAAACCCACTTCGGCCAATCATTAGCCAGATACCCACACCCACGTACAGATTGGCAAAGCGACTCAACGGCCTGCTGACTCCTTATGTTCCTTGCGCCTTCAGCCTGAAGTCTCCAAAGGAATTTGTGGACTTACTGCGGGGCGCACGGGCCACAGGGATAAGAGCCTCGTTGGACGTAGAATCGCTGTTTACCAACGTACCTGTGGACGAGACAATCGGAATGATAGCCGACAGAGTGTATCGTGATCCAGCCTGTACTCCTCTTGACATGCCAGAAAGTATTCTGAGGAAACTACTCCAAGCTTGTACTAAAGAGGCACCCTTCTTGAGCCCGGATGGGCATATGTATAAGCAAGTAGATGGGGTCGCTATGGGTTCTCCCCTAGGTGTCCTGTTTGCAAACTTCTACATGGGTACCATCGAGCAAAAAGTCTTAGTCGACATGAACTTGAAACCGGCCATATACTGCAGGTATGTTGACGACATTTTTACACAGGTACCTGATGTCAGACATCTGCAGGAGCTGAAGGAGGCATTTGAGCAGAGTTCCGTGCTGCGTTTCACTTACGAGACGGAAAAGGATGGGAAGCTGCCTTTTCTAGATGTAACAGTCATGGAAAAGGGCGGAGGTTTCCACACTGCAGTCTACACAAAGGAAACAAACATAGGAATGTGCCTAAATGCCAACAGCGACTGCCCTGACAGGTACAAGAGGAGTGTTGTTAACGCATACGTCGACCGTGCTCTCAGCCACAGCTCAGAATGGAAGCAAGTCGACGAAGAACTCTGTAGGGTAAGGCAGGTTCTAGTCAATAACGGCTTCTCCAATGGTTTCATCGAAGACATCATAAGAAGGAAAGTGAAAAGCCATGCAACCTCCGAAGAGACAACTAACACAACACCTATACCCCCTATTAGACTATTTTACAGGAACTTCTTTTCCACAGCTCATAAAACAGAGGAAAGGGTCCTGAAAGATATTGTTAATAGAAACGTTATCCCTACAGACAAAAATCAGAGGATACAACTGACGATTTACTATAAAACCAGAAAAACGGCCAGCCTACTCATGAGAAACTCTCCAGACACGAAACAGAACGCTTTAAAAGAGACTAACGTCGTCTATGCCTTCAAATGCCCACTTGGGGACTGTAAGCTCCAAAAAACCCAGTATATAGGCAAGACAACAACATCTCTTTCTAGGCGTTTAACGATGCATAAACAACAGGGCTCCATTAAGGAACATATAATCTCTTCCCATAACCAAACCATCGCCAGAGAAATCCTAGTAAACAACACAGAAATCATCGATAGATACAGCGATAGCAGGCGGCTTGACGTTTGCGAGGCACTACACATCAAGAAGTCAACACCAGCAATCAACAGCCAATTATTGCACAACTATATTCTACCCACCTCAAGACTCCGCTCCAATATAGAAGCATCAAGAAATATGGACCAATAGGCTTTCTACAAACACTTCTATTCAATATCCATTGTTTCGTGTTCTGTCTTGTGTTGATACTTTTAATACCCTATTAATATCCTCTAATGCCACATCATCCTTCCCACCTCACTCAAATGTAATGCCACATCACCCTTCCCACCTCACTCAAATGTAGATATAAAATCAGGGAAACGCAAGTTCTAATCAGTTGTGTATTTGTGAAGTCTTTGAAAATGTAATAAGTTTTACGAAACGCGCCCGTGTCGCGTCAGACTAGAAATAAAAATGAATTTTGGAGAAGTGATTTTTGATTTACCTCCAACAGTGAAGCATAGTGTACGAAAGATTGAGAAAATTCGTGTTAGAATTATTAATCTTACTTTTTCGGTCATATTTAATAAAATATATATATATATATATATATATATATATATATATATATATATATATATATATATATATATATATATATATATATATATATGCAATTGACGATCACAAAACACTGATCATTTTATGCGGGAAATCCACAGAGAAATATGAAAGGAGGTGATATATATATATATATATATATATATATATATATATATATATATATATATATATATATATATTAGTATATTTTGGTAGCAGTCTTTCCTGTAGACATATATTATTAAATATGACCGAAAAAGTAAGATTAATAATTCTAACACGAATTTTCTCAATCTTTCGTACATTACGCTTCACTGTTGGAGGTAAATCAAAAATCAATTCTCCAAAATTCATTTTTATTTCTAGTCTGACGCGACACGGGCGCGTTTCGTAAAACTTATTACATTTTCAAAGACTTTAGTTCACAAATACACAACTGATTAGAACTTACGTATCTCCGATTTTATATCTACATTTGAGTGAGGTGGGAGGGGCGATGTGGCATTAACACAAGACAGAACAAGAGGGGATATTAATAGGGTATTAAAAGTATCAACACAAGACAGAACACAAACAATGGGTATTGAATAGAAGTGTTTGTAGAAAGCCTATTGGTCCATATTTCTTGATGCTTCTATATTGGAGCGGAGTCTTGAGGTGGGTAGAATATAGTTTTGCAATAATTGGCTGTTGATTGCTGGTGTTGACTTCTTGATGTGTAGTGCCTCGCAAACGTCAAGCCGCCTGCTATCGCTGTATCTATCGATGATTTCTGTGTTGTTTACTAGGATTTCTCTGGCGATGGTTTGGTTGTGGGAAGAGATTATATGTTCCTTAATGGAGCCCTGTTGCTTATGCATCGTTAAACGCCTAGAAAGAGATGTTGTTGTCTTGCCTATATACTGGGTTTTTTGGAGCTTACAGTCCCCAAGTGGGCATTTGAAGGCATAGACGACGTTAGTCTCTTTTAAAGCGTTCTGTTTTGTGTCTGGAGAGTTTCTCATGAGAAGGCTGGCCGTTTTTCTGGTTTTATAGTAAATCGTCAGTTGTATCCTCTGATTTTTGTCTGTAGGGATAACGTTTCTATTAACAATATCTTTCAGGACCCTTTCCTCCGTTTTATGAGCTGTGGAAAAGAAGTTCCTGTAAAATAGTCTAATAGGGGGTATAGGTGTTGTGTTAGTTGTCTCTTCAGAGGTTGCATGGCTTTTCACTTTCCTTCTTATGATGTCTTCGATGAAACCATTGGAGAAGCCGTTATTGACTAGGACCTGCCTTACCGTACAGAGTTCTTCGTCGACTTGCTTCCATTCTGAGCTGTGGCTGAGAGCACGGTCGACATATGGGTTAACAACACTCCTCTTGTACCTGTCAGGGCAGTCGCTGTTGGCACTTAGGCACATTCCTATGTTTGTTTCCTTAGTGTAGACTGCAGTGTGGAAACCTCCGCCCTTTTCCATGACTGTTACATCTAGAAAGGGCAGCTTCCCATCCTTTTCCATCTCGTAAATGAAACGCAGCACGGAACTCTGCTCAAATGCCTCCTTCAGCTCCTGCAGATGTCTGACATCAGGTACCTGTGTAAAAATGTCGTCAACATACCTGTAGAATCGCTGTTTACCAACGTACCTGTGGACGAGACAATCGGAATGATAGCCGACAGAGTGTATCGTGATCCAGCCTGTACTCCTCTTGACATGCCAGAAAATATTCTGAGGAAACTACTCCAAGCTTGTACTAAAGAGGCACCCTTCTTGAGCCCGGATGGGCACATGTATAAGCAAGTAGATGGGGTCGCCATGGGTTCTCCCCTAGGTGTCCTGTTTGCAAACTTCTACATGGGTACCATCGAGCAAAAAGTCTTAGTCGACATGAACTTGAAACCGGCCATATACTGCAGGTATGTTGACGACATTTTTACACAGGTACCTGATGTCAGACATCTGCAGGAGCTGAAGGAGGCATTTGAGCAGAGTTCCGTGCTGCGTTTCACTTACGAGATGGAAAAGGATGGGAAGCTGCCCTTTCTAGATGTAACAGTCATGGAAAAGGGCGGAGGTTTCCACACTGCAGTCTACACTAAGGAAACAAACATAGGAATGTGCCTAAATGCCAACAGCGACTGCCCTGACAGGTACAAGAGGAGTGTTGTTAACGCATATGTCGACCGTGCTCTCAGCCACAGCTCAGAATGGAAGCAAGTCGACGAAGAACTCTGTACGGTAAGGCAGGTCCTAGTCAATAACGGCTTCTCCAATGGTTTCATCGAAGACATCATAAGAAGGAAAGTGAAAAGCCATGCAACCTCTGAAGAGACAACTAACACAACACCTATACCCCCTATTAGACTATTTTACAGGAACTTCTTTTCCACAGCTCATAAAACGGAGGAAAGGGTCCTGAAAGATATTGTTAATAGAAACGTTATCCCTACAGACAAAAATCAGAGGATACAACTGACGATTTACTATAAAACCAGAAAAACGGCCAGCATTCTCATGAGAAACTCTCCAGACACAAAACAGAACGCTTTAAAAGAGACTAACGTCGTCTATGCCTTCAAATGCCCACTTGGGGACTGTAAGCTCCAAAAAACCCAGTATATAGGCAAGACAACAACATCTCTTTCTAGGCGTTTAACGATGCATAAGCAACAGGGCTCCATTAAGGAACATATAATCTCTTCCCACAACCAAACCATCGCCAGAGAAATCCTAGTAAACAACACAGAAATCATCGATAGATACAGCGATAGCAGGCGGCTTGACGTTTGCGAGGCACTACACATCAAGAAGTCAACACCAGCAATCAACAGCCAATTATTGCACAACTATATTCTACCCACCTCAAGACTCCGCTCCAATATAGAAGCATCAAGAAATATGGACCAATAGGCTTTCTACAAACACTTCTATTCAATACCCATTGTTTGTGTTCTGTCTTGTGTTGATACTTTTAATACCCTATTATACCCTATTAATATCCCCTCTTGTTCTGTCTTGTGTTAATGCCACATCACCCCTCCCACCTCACTCAAATGTAGATATAAAATCGGAGATACGTAAGTTCTAATCAGTTGTGTATTTGTGAACTAAAGTCTTTGAAAATGTAATAAGTTTTACGAAACGCGCCCGTGTCGCGTCAGACTAGAAATAAAAATGAATTTTGGAGAATTGATTTTTGATTTACCTCCAACAGTGAAGCGTAATGTACGAAAGATTGAGAAAATTCGTGTTAGAATTATTAATCTTACTTTTTCGGTCATATATATATATATATATATATATATATATATATATATATATATATATATATATATATATATATATATATATATATAACTGAAAACTCACACCCCAGAAGTGACTTTTGTCCGGTCGTGATGGTCAAGTGGATTAAGGCGTCTTGTACATACCAGTTACGTTGCTTCTGGGAGTATGGGTTCGAGTCACTTCTGGGGTGTGAGTTTTCAGTTGCATATTGTCCTGGGGACCATTCAGGCTTGTTCGCATATATATATATATATATATATATATATATATATATATATATATATATATATATGTCGTACCTAGTAGCCAGAACGCACTTCTGAGCCTACTATGCAAGGCCCGATTTGCCTAATAAGCCAAGTTTTCCTGGATTAATATATTTTCTCTAATTTTTTTCTTATGAAATGATAAAGCTACCCATTTCATTATGTATGAGGTCAATTTTTTGTTATTGGAATTAAAATTAACGTAGATATATGACCGTACCTAACCAACCCTACCTAACCTAACCTAACCTATCTCTATAGGTTAGGTTCGGTTAGGTAGCCGAAAAAGTTAGGTTAGGTTAGGTAGTCGAAAAACAATTATTTCATGAAAACTTGGCTTATTAGGCAAATCGGGCCTTGCAAAGTAGGCTGAGAAGTGCGTTCTGGCTACTAGGTACGACATATATATATGTCGTACCTAGTAGCCAGAACTCACTTCTCAGCCTACAATGCAAGGCCCAATTTGCCTAATAAGCCAAGTTTTCCTGAATTAATATATTTTCTCTAATTTTTTTCTTATGAAATGATAAAGCTACACATTTCATTATGTATGAGGTCAATTTTTTTTTATTGGAGTTAAAATTAACGTAGATATATGACTGAACCTAACCAACCCTACCTAACCTAACCTAACCTATCTTTATAGGTTAGGTTTGGTTAGGTAGCCGAAAAGTTAGGTTAGGTTAGGTTGTCGAAAAACAAATAATTCATGAAAACTTGGCTTATTAGGCAAATTTGGCCTTGCATAGTAGGCCGAGAAGTGCGTTCTGGCTACTAGGTACGACATATATATATATATATATATATATATATATATATATATATATATATATATATATAATATATATATATATATATTATATATATATATATATATATTATATATATATATATATATATATATTATATATATATATATATATATATATATATATTATATAATATATATATATATATATATATATATATATATATATATATATATATATATATATATATGCGAACAAGCCTGAATGGTCCCCAGGACAATATGCAACTGAAAACTCACACCCCAGAAGTGACTCGAACCCATACTCCCAGGAGCAACGCAACTGGTATGTACAAGACGCCTTAATCCACTTGACCATCACGACCGGACAAAATGAGGTGATAGCCGAGGCTATTTGAACCACCCCACTGCCGGCACTCGGATAGTAATCTTGGGCATAGCATTTTACCAAATCACCTCATTCTTTGGGGCACACGTGAGGAACACAAATGCGAACAAGCCTGAATGGTCCCCAGGACAATATGCAACTGAAAACTCACACCCCAGAAGTGACTCGAACCCATACTCCCAGGAGCAACGCAACTGGTATGTACAAGACGCCTTAATCCACTTGACCATCACGACCGGACAAAATGAGGTGATAGCCGAGGCTATTTGAACCACCCCACCGCCGGCACTCGGATAGTAATCTTGGGCATAGCATTTTACCAAATCACCTCATTCTTTGGGGCACACGTGAGGAACACAAATGCGAACAAGCCTGAATGGTCCCCAGGACAATATGCAACTGAAAACTCACACCCCAGAAGTGACTCGAACCCATACTCCCAGGAGCAACGCAACTGGTATGTACAAGACGCCTTAATCCACTTGACCATCACGACCGGACAAAATGAGGTGATAGCCAAGGCTATTTGAACCACCCCACCGCCGGCACTCGGATAGTAATCTTGGGCGACAGTATGTGGCAAGACGACGGCCCCCAACCCCCACTAGAAAACCAAGCTAACAAGAGTAACCACCTAAGAGGGGACAGGAAAAGGAAGGACCGCCAAAATACCCATACTGCCGCCAAGAGAAGCACGCAGGTGGGACACCTACCACGAGGCCACCCGACCACCAACCGGAGGCGAGACCACGAGGCAGAACATAAGCAGCCCCGACAAGGCCCCCCCCCGAGCCCAGGAAAAAGGCGGAGCCGCGAGAAGATCTCGGGCGCGACCACCGAAACCCAGGCGGCACAAGGAGATGGAGAACCAAAGAAGGCGGAAGGGTCGCCGCCAGAACAGGACCCGAACCAAGGGGCACGAACAACTGCAATAGACCGAGACAAAGAAGCACATCACAGGACACAGGCTGACCAACGCCTAAGAACACATGCAGAACATCCCTGCTGCAGAGGAGGCAGGAAGAAAGAGCAGAAGCACAAAAAACCCCAGGAGAACAACCAGGGGTGGACAATCAGGCAGGGACAAAAACCCCACGCAATCCCCAGGCACAAAACGGCAGCAAAGTGCCACTCCACAACCGGACACAGGAACAAGGACACGCCACCGTGAAACACGGTACCAATGCACACGTGCAGCAGCAGCAACAGGCACCACTGCAACATGCAACATGTAAATAGCAACTCCCCTCTGCAAAGGCGGAACGGATTGGAGAACCCGATACCTGATATTATTTTCCTAGGTGACTTCAACTTGCCTAGTCTCAGGTGGAAAATAGCAAACAATAATATTATACCAGGAAATCTATCAGGACCTAACCAACCACAGATTAGAGAACTACTTAGATTCTGTGACAAATTTTCACTCAATCAGCAGATATCGGAGCCAACGAGAAATGAAAATATTCTAGATCTGGTCTTTACGAACAATGAAGACATTATCAGAGACATTACGATATCAGATACCACATACTCAGATCACAAACTCATTGAAGTGCAAACGACCATCAATACTCAGAATAGATCTAAAACGTTGATAAAGCGAGAGGGGCTATTCAGTAAATTCAATTTTAATAATAAAAGGATAGACTGGGAGATAATAAACAGGGAACTTACAAACATTCCATGGGGAACTGTTCTAAATAATACAAGTCCTACAGAAGGAATAGAAAAACTTACTTCAGAAGCGTATCAAGTCTGTCTGAAACATGTTCCTTTGAGGAAAGCCAGAAAGAGATCTAACGTAGAAAGAGAACGCAGACGACACTATAAACGCAGGAAAAAAATAACGGAACTGCTTATGCAGACACGAATTTCCCGTCAAAGAAGGAATAATTTAAATAGGGAGATTGAAGAAATCGAGCGGAAATTGAAACACTCATATGAAACTGAAGAAAGGCAGTTAGAACAGAAAGCAATTCAGGAAATAAAGAAAAATCCAAAATATTTCTTCTCATATGCGAAATCAAAAGCAAAAACCACTGCCAGTATTGGACCTATTCGTACAAGTGAAGGTTCATACACGGAGGATGACAAAGAAATTAGTGAAATCCTAAAAAAGCAGTATGAGGACATGTTTAGCACTCCAATAAACAACATGAAGGTGGAAGATCCAGACATTTTCTTTATGCGGGATATTCAAACCCCGGTAAATATAACTGATATAAACACGAGCGCACTAAATTTTGAAAAAGAAATTGAAAACATGCCCATGCACTCGGCCCCAGGTCCAGACTCATGGAATTCAATATTTATAAAGAAATGCAAAGTGCCGGTAGCACAGGCACTCAGTATAGTGTGGAGGAAGAGCTTGGACACGGGGGAGATACCAGATGCACTTAAAGTAGCAGACATAGCCCCTCTACACAAGGGAGGGAGCAAAGCATTGGCAAAAAATTATAGACCAGTTGCACTAACATCGCACATCATAAAAGTATTTGAGAGAGTGATTAGGAGTCAGGTCACCAATTTCATGGAGACCAATGACCTTCACAACCCAGGCCAACATGGATTTCGAGCGGGAAGATCGTGCCTCTCACAGCTACTTGAGCACTACGACAAAGTTACTGAGGCATTAGAAGAGAAACAGAATGCTGATGTGATATACACGGACTTCGCAAAGGCCTTCGATAAATGTGACCATGGCGTGATAGCACACAAATGAAGTCAATGGGAATAACCGGTAAAGTAGGACGCTGGATACTCAGTTTTCTGTCAAACAGGACTCAGCGAGTAACTGTCAACCATATAAAATCTAGTCCAAGTGCAGTGAAAAGCTCTGTACCTCAGGGTACAGTCCTTGCACCACTGCTTTTCCTTATTCTCATATCAGATATAGACAAAAATACAAGTCACAGCTTCGTATCATCCTTTGCAGATGACACAAAAATCAGTATGAAAATTACCTCGGCTGAGGACATTGAAAAACTTCAAGCTGATATTAATAAAGTTTTCGACTGGGCATCAGAAAATAACATGATGTTTAACAGTGATAAATTCCAGGTACTCAGGTACGGTAAAAATGAGGACCTTAAACATAATACAGAGTACAAAACACAATCAAATGTACCCATAGTAGGAAAACAGCATGTAAAGGATTTGGGAATAATAATGTCGGACGACCTAACGTTTAAGGAGCATAACCAAGCAAATATTGCGACAGCCAGAAAAATGATAGGATGGATTACGAGAACTTTCAAATCCAGGGATCCCATCACAATGGTTGTACTCTTCAAGGCACTTGTGTTGTCCCGTCTTGAGTACTGCTCAGTACTCACTTCCCCCTTCAAAGCAGGAGAGATTGCTGAAATAGAGGGAATACAGAGAACATATACGGCACGCATAGACGCAATAAAGCACCTAAATTATTGGGATCGTCTCAAAGCCCTCCAAATGTACTCACTAGAAAGAAGACGAGAGAGATATCAAATAATATACACCTGGAAGATACTGGAGGGCCAAGTACCAAATCTACACAGTAAAATAACAACGTACTGGAGTGAACGACATGGAAGAAAATGTAGAATAGAACCAATGAAGAGCAGAGGTGCCATAGGCACAATCAGAGAACACTGTATAAACATCAGAGGTCCGCGGTTGTTCAACGTCCTCCCAGCAAGCATAAGAAATATTGCCGGAACAACCGTGGACATTTTCAAGAGGAAACTAGATTTATTCCTCCAAGGAGTGCCGGACCAACCGGGCTGTGGTGGGTATGTGGGCCTGCGGGCCGCTCCAAGCAACAGCCTGGTGGACCAAACTCTCACAAGTCGAGCCTGGCCTCGGGCCGGGCTTGGGGAGTAGAAGAACTCCCAGAACCCCATCAACCAGGTATCAACCAGGTAACCAGGAGCAGGCAGACCCCAGACAGGGCCAACGGAGACACGACAAAACCCTGCAGGCCCAGAAACCTGCACCAGGCGACCGACGGCGGAGAAACCCCGCTCAATACCTGCTGGATGAGGTACTGGGAGCTCTTTTACACCTGAAGCCTGGCCCAAGGTCAGGCCAGACCGGCCAGAGGATGGCCCACCAGGCAGCTGCTAGGAGCAGTCCACCGGCCCACATACCCCCACAACCAGGACGGGCCGGAACTGCCATACGAAAACAGGCCAGTGCGCCTTGGAAGTCCACGGACGAACCAGCAAGAAGGCTTATGCTCGCAAGTAGGTCGTGTAACAAGCACAGACCACTGATGGTAATACAGTGTTCCCCAAAAGTGCCAATAGCACCACTGCACTCCACTGGTACTATCCCGCAAGTTCTACCAGATAGGCGGGACCCAAGAGCCAGAGCTCAAATCCTGCAAGCACAGCCAGGAGCCTCACCAGGCGAGTACAGAACCAACCCTACAACCCCCACACCTCACAACATTAAAAAAGGAGGGTCCCCTGAATGACTCCAGCATGGGTTGGACATGCACATGAGGGGGACAGGAAGGGATGATAAAGGGACAGTCACTGGTGTGCGAACGGTCTCAGTCGTACAAAAATATACCTAAATAAAGACAGGTATATAAACACCGCCGCATCCAGCGCCCGGCCAAAAGACGCCAGACCGCAGAAACTCACCTGGCGAATGGTGGCACGAACTTGACACGACTCAACCGTGCCCAGAACTTGGGAGCACCGCCAGGTGAAGACGCCAGAGCCGGACCCTGCCGGACTCGCAGGAGAACAGGGAGAGGCGAAGAAGGCGGTCCACACCCATGACAGGGAAAACCGCGGTGTCCTCCCCACAACTGGGAACCAGGACACCCCCGGCGCGAAGGGGCACATACCGCAGCCAGGGAGAAGAACGAGAGGCGAAGCACTGTAGCAAAAAAGGACGCAAAACCCCAGCACTGAAACACCGCCCAGACCAAAACAAACTCCACGGCGCATGCGCATAACACGCTGGCCGAACCGCACACCCTCTCCGCGGGAAGGCGCCAGCCAGGACTACTGCACGAGAAAAGGAGCCAAAAGAGGAAGCAGGAACAATAAAACCGGCCAAAGAAGCAAAGAGCCCAAAAAGGAACCCAACCGGGCGACAAGTAGCCCAACCGGGCGACAAGTAGCCCAACCGGGCGACAAGTAGCCCAACCGGGCGACAAGTAGCCCAACCGGGCGACAAGTAGCCCAACCGGGCGACAAGTAGCCCAACAGGGCGACAAGTAGCCCAACAGGGCGACAAGTAGCCCAACAGGGCGACAAGTAGCCCAACAGGGCGACAAGTAGCCCAACAGGGCGACAAGTAGCCCAACAGGGCGACAAGTAGCCCAACAGGGCGACAAGTAGCCCAACAGGGCGACAAGTAGCCCAACAGGGCGACAAGTAGCCCAACAGGGCGACAAGTAGCCCAACAGGGCGACAAGTAGCCCAACAGGGCGACAAGTAGCCCAACAGGGCGACAAGTAGCCCAACAGGGCGACAAGTAGCCCAACAGGGCGACAAGTAGCCCAACAGGGCGACAAGTACGAGGAGCCGACAGACGTTCCAATAATGCGGGAAGTAGCGAAAAACCTTCCCGTACCCTCGAGAACACAGAAGCCAACACTAGTCCCGAAGGCACACGAAGGCGCAGGCGCACCCGAGATCAGAAGTCACGCAAAACCCCATCGAACGGGGAAACATGACAAAAACACCGTCCCAAAAAAGGGGGGAGGAAACATCCACCCACAGGACGGAACCAACCGACTCAAAGGCCAAGGAACCGAGCCCGGGGAGGGGCCGACGTCCAACAGCACGTACGGCGAGTGGGAGGAAAGACCCCACTCCGCGTAACCACAAGCCCCGCCTAGAGGGGGATAAAAAACCCCACGGGGTCTAACGGGGCCAAGGCCCCCCCAAGTCAGCCCCTCCCCAGCCCCGGGAACCTACACGACAGGCCCCGGGGCCGAGCCGTTTCCCCAAAGCCCCGGCCGTACCAGAAAACCGGGGCAGCCATGAAAACACTAAGGAAGGGAGCCCACTGGCAGACTCATACAACACGGCTGGAGGAACAGGCCCAAATGCCCCCGTCACTACCCCGGAAGGGGAATTCCCGGAGACTGCCCGAGTCTCAACACCAGCAAAAACCCCGCCCCGAACCTACAGACGGTAAGGAACCGGATGCAGGCAGGAAGGGCGAACCAGGGGAAAGACAAGGGAGCGTGGATGGAACCGAAGCAACCAACACCCCTAAGTCCCAAAACGAACTACAACGGGGCAGCCCCGGGGCTCCCGGGGAGGAAACCACGAGAACGTTGCCACCACCAAGGCTCAAGTGCAACGCCCCTGCTGCCCGCACCCGCTTTGTTAGCACAACTGGGTAACCGAGCCACAATGAGCAACCAAACTCGCAGGACTCCGGGTCGAAGGTGTCACCGACCCCACAGGCAGCAGACGGAGGCAAAACAGAGAGTCACCCAAAGACAAAAGGTGAGAGCAACCCTCAAACTCGCTGGAAGCGAGGGGGGGACTCTGGGGTCACATCCATCGGACCGGCGCGCCCCCAGGGGTTTCCCAGGGTCCCGAGCATTTACTTTAAGAGGACTCGCGCTCAGGTAATCCCAGGCAGGGTACTGCTAACCGGCACCCAAAGCTACCAAACAACTTTCTAAGAGCTGAACCCCCAGGACGTGTACACTCACGGGGACCTAGCAGGGGATACCACCAGAAAATACTCACAACACAAGGGACACAAGGGGCAAGAACGAAGGCAGACCCCCCCCCCCCACCAGGTAGATAAACAAAAAGAAAAAGAAAACCCCGCAAGAGGACAGCGTACCCAAGCGGAACAGAGCCGGCCGCTATGATTGGTAAAGACAAGCTGCACAGTACCCCGCGCCCCACCAGTGCAAACACTGCCCCTTACTCTAAGGCGAACAAGGGAGACAGAACACCCGAGCACACAAAGAGCGGCCGAAAACCAAGCAGTAAACGGCCAAGCAGGGGCAGGACCCAAGGAACTTGTGGAAGGTGGCCCCAAGCCCCAAGGGCAGTACTTACAGGGCACCTAGGGAAGGGAACCCTAGGCGCATGCAGCCCGAGTACTGAAGAATCACTCCCGGCTCACGCACCCCCTAGAAAACAGACACCACACTCTAGGTACAGTGCTGAAACAACCACTGGAGCCGGAACACATAACCATTGCCTATAGCATCAGCCGAAGAACTGATGGGTGGATAGCCGGTGTGGGAGGTCTGGGGCTCCCCCTTCCCCCTCCCGGGCAGGGGGGAGCTGCGCAGACAGCGGCGCGGCGACGTATGACGTCATACTAGTTTCCTTGTTTTCTGTTGAAGAGTTCTATCCACTAGTTCGGCTTAGGTAGCAATTTTCACCAGAATAGGGGTTTGTTTTGGAATGCTTACCTTTCTGGATGCTTGACCCGGTCGATGGCAGACATAGAATGCTTCCAACCATACGGGGGTTTCTATAGGCCATTGCTCCCCTTGCCTCTCTAAGGGGGCCAGGTTCTGGCTCGTGGTCCCCGGTAGGCCCTAGAACTCCATACACATGACTGATGCCAAAGTCTGACATTAGCATATCAGCCGGTAAAGCTCCGGGGAGCCGACAATGTATTTTCTGGGGGGAGCCCCTCCCCCCAGAAAATACATTGTTTGAGAGGAGTCTTGTAGAAACTGGTAAGAGTAATTATAATATAATGCTTCCATGATTCAGCGCTCACCTCTTGTGAAAATCGCGAAGAATTGTTTAGTCAGAGTTGATTTGATTTTTTGTATAAAGGCTGGTATTTTCTAAATTGATTCCATGTATGTCTAACCATCCTGTGAGATGGGAGTATTGGATAAACTTATAGCTAGTTTTTTATCTACACTGTGTAATATTCCATATAGAATAGGGTCGCAGCACATTGCTGTGTATACCTAATCATCTTAATAAAAAAAATCAGTAATAAAGATTTTAAATTATAGTTTGTATTACAAATACTGTATTATCCTTATTAAATCATGTTGATCATGGATCATTAAGATCTCATGTTGATATGTAAGGGTCATATTTCTTTTGAACTGCTAATCCATGCTAATCTTTCATTAAATTGTGCATTATGTCTCAATTTTTCACTTCCTTGGATATACTGTACAGTACAAAAAAATAGGATAAAAATAAACCAGTAATATTTCTTTCATTATATTTTTTATTTAAATAACTGCATAAATATTTTTACAGCTGACAGGATTTGTTTTACCATACAGGGGCATTATTTGTTAAAAAAAAAATTTGGTTTATTGTTACACACAATGGTGCTACATAGCCTTCCCAGCTTGGTGCCTTCTTTTAATACTTACTGATTAAAAAATAAATAATAATAAATAAATTTTATTCAGGAAAAGTACATACAGTTGATTTACAAACATAATATTGGATTTATAGACAGAGCTAGTACATACAATACCTAAAGCCACTAATACTCATAGCATTTCAGGCAAGGTGTGGGGGAAAAACACTCAGACTAAAACTTAATATTAAACGGGATTAGGTATAAATTGTGTTGAAAGAAGGAATAAAAAATACAAAAAGGGGGGGGTAACATAGCACAAATCAGCAATTGTACACGTTGGTGAACAGCATTGTTTAAAAAATAGCAAGACATGGGTTGACATTTAGGGGGCAAGTTAGGTTACATGGAGTTAATTAGATAGTACTTGGTTTTACTCTTAAACTGGTTGAGAGAGGTAACTGGTTGACATGATTCGGGAGGTCATTCCACATTCTGGGTCCCTTGATTTGTAGAGCACTTCTAGTTTGGTTACACACATAAGAACATAAGAACAAAGGTAACTGCAGAAGGCCTATTGGCCCATACGAGGCAGCTCCTATCTATAACCACCCAATCCCACTCATATACTTGTCCAACCCATGCTTGGGTAAATACTGGTTCACTTGGGTAAATACTGGTTCGCTTGGGTAAATACTGGTTTACTTGGGTAAATACTGGTTTTCTTGGGTAAATACTGGTTCAGTAACAGGGTTGTTGATTTGTGGAACCAATTGCCGCGTAACATTGTGGAGGTGGGGTCCCTCGATTGTTTCAAGCACGGGTTGGACAAGTATATGAGTGGGATTGGGTGGTTATAGAATAGGAGCTGCCTCGTATGGGCCAATAGGCCTTCTGCAGTTACCTTTGTTCTTATGTTCTTATGTTCTTATGTTCTTATGTTCTTATGCTTGAAACAATCGAGGGACACCACCTCTACCACGTTACGCGGCAATTGGTTCCACAAATCAACAACCCTGTTACTGAACCAGTATTTACCCAAGTCTTTCCTAAATCTAAACTTATCCAATTTATACCCATTGTTTCGTGTTCTGTCTTGTGTTGATATTTTTAATACCCTATTAATATCCCCCCTGTTATGTCCATTCATCCACTTGTAAACCTCTATCATGTCACCCCTAACTCTTCGCCTTTCCAGTGAATGCAACTTAAGCTTTGTTAATCTTTCTTCATATGAAAGATTTCTAATTTGGGGAATTAACTTAGTCATCCTACATTGGACACATTCAAGTGAATTTATATCCATTCTATAATACGGCGACCAAAACTGAACTGCATAATCTAAATGGGGCCTAACCAGAGCAGGATATAGCTTAAAAACCACACCAGGTGTCTTGTTACTAACGCTTCGATTAATAAATCCCAGTGTCCTATTCGCCTTATTATGAACATTCATGCATTGATCCTTTTGTTTTAAATTCTTACTAATCATAACTCCCAGATCCCTTTCGCAATACCCTATTAATATCCCCCCTGTTATGTCCATTCATCCACTTGTAAACCTCTATCATGTCACCCCTAACTCTTCGCCTTTCCAGTGAATGCAACTTAAGCTTTGTTAATCTTTCTTCACATGAAAGATTTCTAATATGGGGAATTAACTTAGTCATCCTACATTGGACACATTCAAGTGAATTTATATCCATTCTATAATACGGCGACCAAAACTGAACTGCATAATCTAAATGGGGCCTAACCAGAGCAGGATATAGCTTAAGAACCACACCAGGTGTCTTGTTACTAACGCTTCGATTAATAAATCCCAGTGTCCTATTCGCCTTATTATGAACATTCATGCATTGATCCTTTTGTTTTAAATTCTTACTAATCATAACTCCCAGATCCCTTTCGCAATCCGACTTCGCAATCTCTACACCATCTAGCTCGTATCTTGTAACTCTATCATCATTACCTAGCCTCAGAACTTTACATTTATCAGCATTAAACTGCATTTGCCAATCCTTTGACCATTTCAAAACGCTATCTAGATCAACTTGAAATGATAGTGAGTCCTCCTCCGAATTAATTTCCCTACCGATTTTCGTATCATCGGCAAATTTGCAAATGTTGCTACTCAAACCTGAATCTAAATCATTTATATATATTATAAACAACAGAGGTCCCAGGACAGAGCCCTGAGGTACTCCACTAACAACATTATCCCACTCTGACTTAACCCCATTTATACTAACTCTCTGTTTCGTTTGGAATAGCCATGCCCTAATCCAACTTAATATAGCACCCCCAATACCATGAGCTTCTATTTTTTTAATTAGTCTTTCATGTGGCACTGTATCAAAAGCTTTGCTAAAGTCAAGGTACACAACATCACAATCCTTACCACTATCAACTGCCTCAACTATGCTGGAATAAAAAGTTAGCAAATTTGTTAAACATGAACGGTCATTTGTAAAACCATGTTGCGACTCATTTATTAATTTATGTTTTTCAAGATGGAGACGAATTGTATTTGCAATTATTGATTCAAGTAACTTTCCCACAATAGACGTTAGGCTAATTGGCCGATAGTTTGACGCAAGTGATCTATCTCCTTTCTTAAAAATTGGTACCACATTAGCTACCTTCCATGACTCTATTGATTTATTAAATATGGTAGACAGTGGCTCGGAAAGCTCCTCTTTGCAGTCTTTAAGCACCCTGGCAAACACTTCATCAGGCCCTGGGGATTTGTTTGGTTTTAGTTTTTCTAATTGTTTAATTACATCCTCCTTGGTAACTGCTAAAGTAGTCAACCTGTCCTCATCCCCACCCACATGGACTTGTTCGGCTGAAGGCATATTGTTAAGTTCTTCTTTAGTAAATACAGATATAAAATATTTGTTAAAAATACTACTCATCTCCTTGTCATTATCCGTTATTTGACCTGTCTCAGATTTTAATGGACCTATCCTTTCCCTAGTCTTAGTTCGATATAACTGAAAAAACCCTTTAGGATTTGACTTTGCTTGCTCTGCTATGCGAACTTCATAGTTTCTTTTTGCTTTCCCAATCTCTTTTTTAACATTTCTAACCAGTTGTATGAATTCCTGTTCTAAACTGACTTCCCCATTCTTAATCCTTTTGTACCAAGCTCTCTTTTTACCTATAAGGTTCTTTAAATTATTTGTTATCCACTTTGGGTCATTAGTATTCGATCTATTCAATTTGTATGGTATACTACGTTCCTGTGCTTTGTTTAGAATATTCTTAAATAAGTTATATATTAAATCCACATCGAAATCTCCTTTTACGTCACCTATCGCTGGGTTCATGTCTCGCTCCAAGACCAGCTCACACCCCATACCCAAGACTTTCCAATCTATTTGACCCAAAAAATTTCTTAGGCTATTAAAATCAGCTTTTCGAAAATCTGGCACTTTAACAGAATTTTCTCCTACAGGTCTATTCCATTCTATGCTAAATCTGATTACTTTGTGATCACTGTTCCCTAGCTCACTCCCTATTTCGATGTCATTAATTTGTTTCCCTGTTATTTAACACTAAATCTAAAATATTATTTTCCTGCGTTGGTTCCTTAATGTGTTACGTAAGAAAGCAATCGTCAATTAATTCTAGAAAATCTTCTGCTTCACTATTCCCTGTTTTGTTCACCCAGTTTATTCCACTAAAATTAAAGTCACCCATGACATAAATACTGTTAGATCTAGATGCTCTAGATATTTCATCCCATAGATGCTTTGCTTCCATTCTGTCTAAATTTGGTGGCCTATATATAACTCCTATTATAATATTATTTGCTTTTTCGTTTAATTCTATCCAAATAGTTTCTGTGTGTGGCTCAGTTTTGATTCCCTCTTTGAGACTACATTTCAAATTGTCCCTAACATATATGGCTACTCCCCCTCCTCATCTAATATATCTATCTGTGTGAAATAGTTTAAATCCATTTATCTGATATTCAGCTAATAGTTCTCTATTTTCTACATTCATCCACGTTTCGGTAAGTGCAATATCATCTATTTTTTCTGTGCTGACAAGAGCATTTAATTCATTAATTTTATTTCTTAGACTTCTACTGTTAGTGTAATATATCCTAAGTGAATTGTTATTTTGAGGCCCTTTTCTTTCCCTGATCATTTTGCCAATTCTTTTCTCCCACGAACACATACTTTTATTATCTCCTTCCTCTAAATCAATTCCCATACCACTATCTACTAACAGTTTAAACCCAAACAAACATCTCTAACCACTGGTTCCAACGAGTTCGCAACAGCAACAACCCCAGCCCTGGATAGATGCACCCCATCACGAGCATACATTTCATTTCTTCTATAGAATTGTTCCCAGTTGTCTATGAAAGATATTGCATTTGATTTGCAATATCTTTCCAGCCGGCAATTGACACCAAGTGCCCTCGACATCCATTCATTTCCCACTCCCTTTCTTGGAAGAATGCCACATATGATCGGGATTCCTCCCTTGCTCCTAACTAATTCAATGGCTGTCCTGAATCTCTGTATTAGTTCCTCACTCCTAACTCGCCTAACATCATTACCCCCTGCACTAATACAAATAATGGGTTTGTTCCCATTTCCCGTCATAATATCATTCATGTTTCCAACAATATCACCAATTCCAGCTCCCGGATAGCAAACCCTTAATCTGTTCCCCCTATCTCTGGCACAAAACGTTCTGTCTAAATACCTCACCTGGGAATCTCCCACAACCAAAATTCGCTTCGGTACCTCATTAACTTTCTGAGCAGCCCGAGGGGCCTGCGCTCCGCTGCTCCTCGCTGATTTCCTCGCTGCAGGCGCACCACAGCACTCGTCCTCCAACACGGCAAATGAATTTGCTGTCCTTAGGGCGTCTGTAGGCGGCCTTGTCAAGGTCTTCTTAAGACCCCTGTCCTTCATGACTCTCCACCATGAGTCTCCACACAGCCAAATTGTGTAACAGGAAGAGGTCTTTGACAGAAATTTGTTCCATGCTAAATGTAGAGGAATCAGCTGAGTATTCCTTAAATAAAATAAGTTGCCTCAGCTTATAAGGTAAATAAAATAAGCATTTCTCAAATAAGTAGCTACCTCACCGCACTGCCTTCCTGCTACATAGCCTTCCCAGCATGGTGCTTTCTTTTGATAATTACTTGTTCCACACCCCAAGTTGTATAACAGGAAGAGGTCTTGGACCCCTACTTCCCTCTCTCTTTTTTAATAGTCCATATAGTCATAACTATAGCTTTAACCCTTTAACTGCACGGCCTATAAATATGACATTCCCCCCCCCCCCCAGTGCGCAAGAGATAAATTCTCGGAAAAAAATTATTTTTAGTTCTGAAAGTGTCAAAAACCCCTCCCTGTATATGGGTATAGCAATGGAATTTCGAAATTGTACTTACTTTCGCTGCTATGGGGTCCATAAGGTGGCGTGTGACGTCATCATTCCCTGTGCGCCCGTGCAGTAAGCTCCCGGGGCAGGTGGGGCACCCAGAGCGGGACACGCGAGTTGCCGCGAATATATTTATGTTCATTTTTTGCACACAGTTCCAAATCATTTTATTTGTTTTTATGCGCTAATCCTATGTATAATGAACACGTACACTATATTATGGCAGTAAAACATCCGTACTGTCCAAGGACACACTGTTACGTGCATGACACTTGTGTACACATATCTTGCACATACTTACCATGTATCATGCTAATTTATGTATATATACAATCTATTTACACACTATACACTGTCACACACTATATACATTCACCATCAACACATTCAGAACACCGCGAGTGAGAGCAGCCACACCCAGCCAGCCCTCCCTCACTCCTCCAACATTGCCCCTCCCATCATACAGTTATTCACACCAATGTTTCATGTTCATTTATGTATATTTACAACATATGTACACACTATACACTGTCACACACTATATACATTTACCATTAACACATTCAGAACATCACGTAGCAGCTGCCTCGTATGGGCCAATAGCAGCTGCCTCGTATGGGCCAATAGCAGCTGCCTCGTATGGGCCAATAGCAGCTGCCTCGTATGGGCCAATAGCAGCTGCCTCGTAAGGGCCAATAGCAGCTGCCTCGTAAGGGCCAATAGCAGCTGCCTCGTAAGGGCCAATAGCAGCTGCCTCGTAAGGGCCAATAGCAGCTGCCTCGTAAGGGCCAATAGCAGCTGCCTCGTAAGGGCCAATAGCAGCTGCCTCGTAAGAACATAAGAACATAAGAACAAAGGTAACTGCAGAAGGCCTATTGGCCCATACGAGGCAGCTCCTATTCTATAACCACCCAATCCCACTCATATACTTGTCCAACCCGTGCTTGAAACAATCGAGGGACCCCACCTCCACAATGTTACGCGGCAATTGGTTCCACAAATCAACAACCCTGTTACTGAACCAGTATTTACCCAAGTCTTTCCTAAATCTAAACTTATCCAATTTATATCCATTGTTTCGTGTTCTGTCCTGTGTTGATACTTTTAATACCCTATTAATATCCCCCCGGTTATGTCCATTCATCCACTTGTAAACCTCTATCATGTCACCCCTAACTCTTCGCCTTTCCAGTGAATGCAACTTAAGCTTTGTTAATCTTTCTTCATATGAAAGATTTCTAATTTGGGGAATTAACTTAGTCATCCTACGCTGGACACGTTCAAGTGAATTTATATCCATTCTATAATATGGCGACCAAAACTGAACTGCATAATCTAAATGGGGCCTAACTAGAGCAAGATATAGCTTGAGAACCACACCAGGTGTCTTGTTACTAACGCTGCGATTAATAAATCCAAGTGTCCGATTTGCCTTATTACGAACATTTATGCATTGATCCTTTTGTTTTAAATTCTTACTAATCATAACTCCCAGATCCCTTTCGCAATCCGACTTCGCAATCACAACACCATCTAGCTCGTATCTTGTAACTCTATCATCATTACCTAACCTCAGAACTTTACATTTATCAGCATTAAACTGCATCTGCCAATCCTTTGACCATTTCAAAACCCTATCTAGATCAACTTGAAGTGATAGTGAGTCCTCCTCCGAATTAATTTCCCTACCGATTTTCGTATCATCGGCAAATTTGCAAATGTTGCTACTCAAACCTGAATCTAAATCATTTATATATATTATAAACAACAGAGGTCCCAGGACAGAGCCTTGAGGCACTCCACTTACAACATTTTCCAACTCTGACTTGATTCCATTTATACTAACTCTCTGTTTCCTTTGGTATAGCCATGCCCTAATCCAGCTTAATATAGCACCCCCAATACCATGAGACTCTATCTTTTTAATCAGTCTTTCATGTGGCACTGTATCAAAAGCTTTGCTAAAGTCAAGGTATACAACATCGCAATCCTTACCACTATCAACTGCCTCAACAATGCTAGAATAAAAAGATAACAAATTTGTTAAACATGAACGGCCATTTATAAAACCATGTTGCGACTCAATTATTAATTTATGTTTTTCAAGATGAAGACGAATTTTATTTGCCATTATAGATTCGAGTAACTTTCCCACAATAGACGTTAGGCTAATTGGTCGATAGTTAGACGCAAGTGATCTATCTCCTTTCTTAAAAACTGGTATCACATTAGCAACTTTCCAAAACTCTGGCACTCTGCCTGACTCTATTGATTTATTAAATATGGTTGACAGTGGGTCACAAAGCTCCTCTTTGCATTCTTTAAGCACCCTAGCAAACACTTCATCCGGCCCTGGGGATTTGTTTGGTTTGAGTTTTACTATTTGTTTAAGAACATCCTCCCTGGTAACTGCTAAACTCGTCAACCTGTCCTCGTCCCCACCCACATAGACTTGTTCGGCTGAAGGCATATTGTTAAGTTCCTCTTTAGTAAATACAGATACAAAATATTTATTAAAAATACTACTCATCTCTTCATCACTATCTGTTATTTGACCTGTCTCAGTTTTTAATGGACCTATCCTTTCCCTAGTCTTAGTACGATATAACTGAAAAAACCCTTTAGGATTTGTCTTTGCTTGCCCTGCTATGCGAACTTCATAGTTTCTTTTTGCTTTCCTTATCTCTTTTTTAACATTTCTAACCAGTTGTACGAATTCCTGTTCTAAAGTGACCTCCCCATTTTTAATCCTTTTGTACCAAGCTCTCTTTTTACCTATAAGGTTCTTCAAATTCTTTGTTATCCACTTTGGGTCATTAGTATACGATCTATTCAATTTGTATGGTATACTACGTTCCTGTGCTTTGTTTAGAATATTCTTAAATAAGTTATATATTGAATCCACATCGAAATCCCCATTTAAGTCGCCTATCGCTGGGTTCATGTCTCGCTCCAAGACCGGCCCACACCCCATACCCAAGCCTTTCCAATCAATTTGACCCAAAAAATTTCTTAGGCTATTAAAATCAGCTTTTCGAAAATCTGGCACTTTAACAGAATTTTCTCCTACTGGTCTATTCCATTCTATGCTAAATCTGATTTCTTTGTGATCACTGCTCCCTAGCTCACTCCCTATTTCGATGTCATTAATTTGCGTTTCCCTGTTAGTTAACACTAAATCTAAAATATTATTTTCCCGTGTTGGTTCCTTAATGTGTTGCGTAAGAAAGCAATCGTCAATTAATTCTAGAAAATCTTCTGCTTCACTATTCCCTGTTTTGTTCAACCAGTTTATTCCGCTAAAATTAAAGTCACCCATGACATAAATACTGTTAGATCTAGATGCTCTAGATATTTCATCCCATAGATGCTTTGCTTCCATTCTGTCTAAATTTGGTGGCCTATATATTACTCCTATTATAATATTATTAGCTTTTTCGTTTAATTCAATCCAAATAGTTTCTGTGTGTGGCTCTGTTTTGATTCCCTCTTTGAGACTACATTTCAAATTGTCCCTAACATATATGGCTACTCCACCTCCTCGTCTAATATATCTATCTGTGTGAAATAGTTTAAATCCATATATTTGATATTCAGCTAATAGTTCTCTATTTTCTACATTCATCCACGTTTCGGTAAGTGCAATAATATCTATTTTTTCTGTGCAGACAAGAGCATTTAATTCGTTAATTTTATTTCTTAGACTTCTACTGTTAGTGTAATATACCCTAAGTGAATTGTTATTTTGCGGACCTTCTCTTTCCCTGATCGTTTTGCCAATTCCTTTCTCCCACAAACACATACTTTTATTACCTCCTTCCTCCAAATCAATTCCCATACCTCTATCTACTAACAGTTTAAACCCAAACAAACACCTCTAACCACTTCTTCTAGCGAGTTCGCAACAGCAACAACCCCAGCTCTCGATAGATGCACCCCATCACGAGCATACATTTCATTTCTTCCATAGAAGTGTTCCCAGTTGTCTATGAAAGATATTGCATTTGATTTGCAATATCTTTCCAGCCGGCAATTGACACCAAGTGCCCTCGATATCCCCTCGATATCCAATAAGGTAAGGGCCAATAGCAGCTGCCTCGTAAGGGCCAATAGCAGCTGCCTCGCATGGGCCAATAGCAGCTGCCTCGCATGGGCCAATAGCAGCTGCCTCGCATGGGCCAATAGCAGCTGCCTTGTATGGGCCAATAGCAGCTGCCTCGTATGGGCCAATAGCAGCTGCCTCGCATGGGCCAATAGCAGCTGCCTCGTATGGGCCAATAGCAGCTGCCTCGCATGGGCCAATAGCAGCTGCCTTGTATGGGCCAATAGCAGCTGCCTCGTATGGGCCAATAGCAGCTGCCTTGTATGGGCCAATAGCAGCTGCCTCGTATGGGCCAATACCAGCTGCCTCGTATGGGCCAATATCAGCTGCCTTGTATGGGCCAATAGCAGCTGCCTCGTATGGGCCAATACCAGCTGCCTCGTATGGGCCAATATCAGCTGCCTCGTATGGGCCAATAGCAGCTGCCTCATATGGGTCAATAGGCCTTCTGCAGTTACCTTTGTTCTTATGTTCTTATCTCCTCTCAACATACTCCTGTTGTTGTTATTACACTATATACATATAAACACACTGTATATACCCATGTACGTGTGTGTTCCCCATAGCGAACCACGAAGCTAGTATGGTGAGCAAAACAAGAGTGGCTGCCACACAGTGAGGGTACCTCAATTCTTTCCCTCCCTCACCAAAATTCCTCCTTCCACAATACTACACTCAATGCTAATTATAATCACAATCCTGATCACTAATTCCTGTAAATGAATAATTAACCACAAGTTTATTTTGAAAAGGAACCTAAAAAGTCGTTTGAAGATTCCTAGATGGACGAAATAATGCTGTGGTGCTGTGGCTAGCGCTGTGAACATCGTGAACAGCATTGAATCACTGATATTTGAACATTGTACCCAGTCATTATCACACTCAGGCTCTTCTATAATACTATCACTGCTAAATAATACAAGTTATATATATATTATGATATTATTAGGCGATGCTCAAACCAAACAAATCCCCAGGACCGGATGAAGTGTTTGCCAGGGTGCTTAAAGAATGCAAAGAGGAGCTTTGCGACCCACTGTCTACCATATTTAATAAATCAAAAGAGTCAGGCAGAGTGCCAGAGTTATGGAAAGTTGCTAATGTGATACCAGTTTTTAAGAAAGGAGATAGATCACTTGCGTCTAACTATCAACCAATTAGCCTAACGTCTATTGTGGGAAAGTTACTCGAAGCTATAATTGCAAATAAAATTCGTCTTCATCTTGAAAAACATAAATTAATAATTGAGTCGCAACATGGTTTTATAAATGGCCGTTCATGTTTAACAAATTTTTTATCTTTTTATTCTAGCATAGTTGAGGCAGTTGATAGTGGTAAGGATTGTGATGTTGTGTACCTTTGAAGAACACAATAAAGTAGCCGTCACAACTGCAAGTAAAATGACAGGTTGGATAACAAGAACTTTTCACACTAGAGATGCTATACCGATGATGACACTTTTCAAAACGCTTGTGCTCTCTAGAGTGGAGTACTGCTGCACAATGACAGCCCCTTTCAAAGCTGGAGAAATTGCTGCCTTGGAGAGTGTGCAGAGATCTTTTACTGCTAGAATCTACTCAGTAAAACATCTAAACTATTGGGACCGACTAAAGAGCCTAAAACTGTACTCCCTTGAGCGCAGGCGGGAGAGTTACATAATAATTTACACGTGGAAAATATTAGAGGGGCTGGTCCCAAACCTGCACACAGAAATAACATCACATAAGAACATAAGAACATAAGAACAAAGGTAACTGCAGAAGGCCTATTGGCCCATACGAGGCAGCTCCTATTCTATAACCACCCAATCCCACTCATATACTTGTCCAACCCGTGCTTGAAACAATCGAGGGACCCCACCTCCACAATGTTACGCGGCAATTGGTTCCACAAATCAACAACCCTGTTACTGAACCAGTATTTACCCAAGTCTTTCCTAAATCTAAACTTATCCAATTTATATCCATTGTTTCGTGTTCTGTCCTGTGTTGACACTTTCAACACCCTATTAATATCCCCCCGGTTATGTCCATTCATCCACTTGTAAACCTCTATCATGTCACCCCTAACTCTTCGCCTTTCCAGTGAATGCAACTTAAGCTTTGTTAATCTTTCTTCATATGAAAGATTTCTAATTTGGGGAATTAACTTAGTCATCCTACGCTGGACACGTTCAAGTGAATTTATATCCATTCTATAATATGGCGACCAAAACTGAACTGCATAATCTAAATGGGGCCTAACTAGAGCAAGATATAGCTTGAGAACCACACCAGGTGTCTTGTTACTAACGCTGCGATTAATAAATCCAAGTGTCCGATTTGCCTTATTACGAACATTTATGCATTGATCCTTTTGTTTTAAATTCTTACTAATCATAACTCCCAGATCCCTTTCGCAATCCGACTTCGCAATCACAACACCATCAAGCTCGTATCTTGTAACTCTATCATCATTACCTAACCTCAGAACTTTACATTTATCAGCATTAAACTGCATCTGCCAATCCTTTGACCATTTCAAAACCCTATCTAGATCAACTTGAAGTGATAGTGAGTCCTCCTCCGAATTAATTTCCCTACCGATTTTCGTATCATCGGCAAATTTGCAAATGTTGCTACTCAAACCTGAATCTAAATCATTTATATATATTATAAACAACAGAGGTCCCAGGACAGAGCCTTGAGGCACTCCACTTACAACATTTTCCCACTCTGACTTGATTCCATTTATACTAACTCTCTGTTTCCTTTGGTATAGCCATGCCCTAATCCAGCTTAATATAGCACCCCCAATACCATGAGACTCTATTTTTTTAATCAGTCTTTCATGTGGCACTGTATCAAAAGCTTTGCTAAAGTCAAGGTATACAACATCGCAATCCTTACCACTATCAACTGCCTCAACAATGCTAGAATAAAAAGATAACAAATTTGTTAAACATGAACGGCCATTTATAAAACCATGTTGCGACTCAATTATTAATTTATGTTTTTCAAGATGAAGACGAATTTTATTTGCTATTATAGATTCGAGTAATTTTCCCACAATAGACGTTAGGCTAATTGGTCGATAGTTAGACGCAAGTGATCTATCTCCTTTCTTAAAAACTGGTATCACATTAGCAACTTTCCAAAACTCTGGCACTCTGCCTGACTCTATTGATTTATTAAATATGGTTGACAGTGGGTCACAAAGCTCCTCTTTGCATTCTTTAAGCACCCTAGCAAACACTTCATCCGGCCCTGGGGATTTGTTTGGTTTGAGTTTTACTATTTGTTTAAGAACATCCTCCCTGGTAACTGCTAAACTCGTCAACCTGTCCTCGTCCCCACCCACATAGACTTGTTCGGCTGAAGGCATATTGTTAAGTTCTTCTTTAGTAAATACAGATACAAAATATTTATTAAAAATACTACTCATCTCTTCATCACTATCTGTTATTTGACCTGTCTCAGTTTTTAATGGACCTATCCTTTCCCTAGTCTTAGTACGATATAACTGAAAAAACCCTTTAGGATTTGTCTTTGCTTGCCCTGATATGCGAACTTCATAGTTTCTTTTTGCTTTCCTTATCTCTTTTTTAACATTTCTAACCAGTTGTACGAATTCCTGTTCTAAAGTGACCTCCCCATTTTTAATCCTTTTGTACCAAGCTCTCTTTTTACCTATAAGGTTCTTCAAATTCTTTGTAATCCACTTTGGGTCATTAGTATACGATCTATTCAATTTGTATGGTATACTACGTTCCTGTGCTTTGTTTAGAATATTCTTAAATAAGTTATATATTGAATCCACAACGAAATCCCCATTTAAGTCACCTATCGCTGGGTTCATGTCTCGCTCCAAGACCGGCCCACACCCCATACCCAAGCCTTTCCAATCAATTTGACCCAAAAAATTTCTTAGGCTATTAAAATCAGCTTTTCGAAAATCTGGCACTTTAACAGAATTTTCTCCTACTGGTCTATTCCATTCTATGCTAAATCTGATTTCTTTGTGATCACTGCTCCCTAGCTCACTCCCTATTTCGATGTCATTAATTTGCGTTTCCCTGTTAGTTAACACTAAATCTAAAATATTATTTTCCCGTGTTGGTTCCTTAATGTGTTGCGTAAGAAAGCAATCGTCAATTAATTCTAGAAAATCTTCTGCTTCACTATTCCCTGATTTGTTCAACCAGTTTATTCCGCTAAAATTAAAGTCACCCATGACATAAATACTGTTAGATCTAGATGCTCTAGATATTTCATCCCATAGATGCTTTGCTTCCATTCTGTCTAAATTTGGTGGCCTATATATTACTCCTATTATAATATTATTAGCTTTTTCGTTTAATTCAATCCAAATAGTTTCTGAGTGTGGCTCTGTTTTGATTCCCTCTTTGAGACTACATTTCAAATTGTCCCTAACATATATGGCTACTCCACCTCCTCGTCTAATATATCTATCTGTGTGAAATAGTTTAAATCCATATATTTGATATTCAGCTAATAGTTCTCTATTTTCTACATTCATCCACGTTTCGGTAAGTGCAATAATATCTATTTTTTCTGTGCAGACAAGAGCATTTAATTCGTTAATTTTATTTCTTAGACTTCTACTGTTAGTGTAATATACCCTAAGTGAATTGTTATTTTGCGGACCTTCTCTTTCCCTGATCGTTTTGCCAATTCCTTTCTCCCACAAACACATACTTTTATTACCTCCTTCCTCCAAATCAATTCCCATACCTCTATCTACTAACAGTTTAAACCCAAACAAACACCTCTAACCACTTCTTCTAGCGAGTTCGCAACAGCAACAACCCCAGCTCTCGATAGATGCACCCCATCACGAGCATACATTTCATTTCTTCCATAGAAGTGTTCCCAGTTGTCTATGAAAGATATTGCATTTGATTTGCAATATCTTTCCAGCCGGCAATTGACACCAAGTGCCCTCGATATCCATTCATTTCCCACTCCCTTTCTTGGAAGAATGCCACATATGATCGGGATTCCTCCCTTGCTCCTAACTAACTCTATGGCTGTTTTATACCTCTGAATCAGTTCCTCACTCCTGACTCGACCAACATCATTTCCTCCCACGCTAATGCAAATAATGGGATTGTTCCCATTACCAGCCATAATATCATTCATGTTGTTTATAATATCACCAATGCCAGCTCCGGGATAGCAAACCCTTAACCTGTTCCCCCTATCTCTAGCACAAAACGTTCTATCCAAATACCTTATCTGGGAATCTCCCACAACTAATGTTTGCTTAGGTACTTCCTTTACTTTCTGAGGGGCCTGCGCTTCCTTTCTCTTCGTTGCTTTCCCTTTTGCGCGATCCACAGTCTCTCCACAGCACTCGTCCTCCAAAACGTCAAATGAATTTGAAGTTGCTATGGCGTTTGAAGGCGGCTTTATCAAAGTCTTCTTAAGGCCCCTGTCTTTCGCAACTCTCCAAGACGAGGTCCCTTTACTGCTGGTCTCCTCCTTCGTTACTTCTCGTTGTTTTTTAAGCTGACGCACCTCCTCCCGCAGAGAGTCCAACTCTGTCCTCAGGGCTCCCACTAGAGTCACCAGGTCCTTCACTACAACTTCCATATTGCTATGAGAACAAAGGCAACTGCAGAAGGCCAGTTGGCCCACACGAGGCAGCTCCTATTTATAACCACCCAATCCCACTCATATACTTGTCCAACCCGCGCTTGAAACAATCGAGGGTCCCCACCTCCACAATGTTACGCGGCAATTGGTTCCACAAATCAACAACCCTGTTACTGAACCAGTATTTACCCAAGTCTTTCCTAAATCTAAACTTATCCAATTTATACCCATTGTTTCGTGTTCTGTCTTGTGTTGATACTTTCAATACCCCATTAATATCCCCTTTGTTATGTCCATTCACCCACTTGTAAACCTCTATCATGTCGCCCCTAACTCTTCGCCTTTCCAGTGAATGCAACTTAAGCTTTGTTAATCTTTCTTCATATGAAAGATTTCTAATTTGGGGAATTAACTTAGTCATCCTACGCTGGACACGTTCAAGTGAATTTATATCCATTCTATAATATGGCGACCAAAACTGAACTGCATAATCTAAATGGGGCCTAACTAGAGCAAGATATAGCTTGAGAACCACACCAGGTGTCTTGTTACTAACGCTGCGATTAATAAATCCAAGTGTCCGATTTGCCTTATTACGAACATTTATGCATTGATCCTTTTGTTTTAAATTCTTACTAATCATAACTCCCAGATCCCTTTCGCAATCCGACTTCGCAATCTCAACACCATCTAGCTCGTATCTTGTAACTCTATCATCATTACCTAACATGGTCTCATGTAATACATGGTCTCATGTATTACCAGAATACATGAGACCAGAAGACATAGCAGGATGTGCAGAATACCCCCGTTGAAAAGCAGAGGTGCAACAGGTACTCTGAGAGAGAGAGCTTTATCAACATCAGAGGCCCGAGACTGTTCAACACGCTTCCACTACACATAAGAGGCATAACTGGCCGACCCCTCACAGTGTTCAAGAGAGAACTGGATAAGCACCTCCAAAGGATACCTGATCAACCAGGCTGTGACTCATACGTCAGGCTGCGAGCAGCCGCGTCCAACAGCCTGGTTGATCAGTCCGGCAACCAGGAGGCCTGGTCGACGACCGGGCCGCGAGGACGCTAAGCCCCGGAAGCACCTCAAGGTAACCTCAAGGTAAGGTACCTTGACTTTAGCAAAGCTTTTGATACAGTGCCACATGAAAGACTGATTAAGAAGATAGAGTCTCATGGTGTTGGGGGTGCTATAATAAGCTGGATTAGGGCATGGCTATACCAAAGGAAACAGAGTTAGTATAAATGCAGTCAAGTCAGAGTGGGAAAATGTTGTATGTGGAGTGCCTCAAGGCTCTGTCCTGGGACCTCTTTTGTTTATAATATATATAAATGATTTAGATTCAGGTTTGAGTAGCAACATTTGCCGATGATACGAAAATCGGCAGGGAAATTAATTCGGAGGAGGACTCACTATCACTTCAAGTTGATCTAGATAGGGTTTTGAAATGGTCAAAGGATTGGTAGATGCAGTTTAATGCTGATAAATGTAAAGTTCTGAGGCTAGGTAATGATGGTAGAGTTACAAGATATGAGCTAGATGGTGTTGAGATTGCGAAGTCGGATTGCGAAAGGGATCTGGGAGTTACGATTAGTAAGAATTTAAAACAAAAGGATCAATGCATGAATGTTCGTAATAAGGCAAATCGGACACTCGGATTTATTAATCGCAGCGTTAGTAACAAGACACCTGGTGTGGTTCTTAAGCTATATCTTGCTCTGGTTAGGCCCCATTTAGAGTATGCAGTTCAGTTTTGGTCGCCGTATTATAGAATGGATATAAATTCACTTGAACGTGTCCAATGTAGGATGACTAAGTTAATTCCCCAAATTAGAAATCTTTCATATGAAGAAAGATTAACGAAGCTCAAGTTGCATTCACTGGAGAGGCGAAGAGTTAGGGGTGACATGATAGAGGTTTACAAGTGGATGAATGGACATAACAAAGGGGCTATTAATAGGGTATTAAAAGTATCAACACAAGACAGAACACGAAACAATGGGTATAAATTGGATAAGTTTAGATTTAGGAAAGACTTGGGTAAATACTGGTTCAGTAACAGGGTTGCTGATCTGTGGAACCAATTGCCGCGTAACATGGTGGAGGTGGGGTCCCTCAATTGTTTCAAGCATGGGTTGGATATGTATATGAGTGGGATTGGGTGGGTATAAATTGGAGCTGCCTCGTATGGGCCAATAGGCCTTCTGCAGTTGCCTTTGTTCTTATGTTCTTATGCTGTGGTCACACGCTGAACAGCAGTGCTGTGCGCTCATGCTGCGAGCGACAGCCTTGGTTGCTCACTCACTACTGAGGCTCCCACACCTGGGAATGTGGACCACGATTTTTTTTAAAGATGGCGTCTGTTTACAAGAGCCCTGAGGAAGCTGATGTGAACCCCATGTAGCCACGGGAGTTTTGAATGGAACGTGAAAAATACAAATACCCGGAGGCGCGTTGCGCACCTGAAGCCTGGGCCTGCAGGCACGTTGCGCAGTTAAAGGGTTAAGCATTCAATGAATAAAGTTTTTGACATTTTAACTCTTCTCCTTACCTAACATCATTTGTGCAGCATATTTTTATTTTATGTCTCACCCAGATTTAATTTAAAAATAAAACCAAACTAAATAAATTAGAAATGGGTATGTATAGCTAAGGAACACCCTTACTACTAGGTGAACAGGGGCATTTGGTGATAGTAAATGATCCCATCAGGCAGGGCTCATCACCTTCTCTCATATTTCATGTTCACCAGTGTTTATTTACTTAACACTTTCGCACTCTCGGCGCTCAAAAAAAACAATACCCAAGATGCTTTCGGCGCTCCGCGCGCCTATGCGGTAAGACCGAAAAAGTGTACACTCTTTTTACTGTCCTGACAATAATTGAAGACGCACGTATTTAAATTTGGTATCACTGTGTTCGCAATGAAATTGTCTATAAGAGCATACCTATAAAATGCCGCCCAAGCATAAGGACTGTCAACACCAAATAAAAAACTATTCAGATCACTCGCCAAGAGCGCCAAACAGCAACAAAATGTTTCCACTCTCTTAATGATTGCGAAGCCTACAGTTGTTCTACATCGCTAATTGTGGTATCATTGGAATCGCAATAAAATTCTCTACACGGACATATGCATATAAATATAGATTTAATGTCGTAGCCCACCCAAAACAATGTGGGAAGTGGCCGAAGTGTTACCCACGGCAGCATATCGGCGAAACTCGCTTTGAAAAGTGTATATTCAATTCACTGTCCTGACATTATTTGTCGATGTATGTATTTCATTTTTGTACCAATGTGCTTGCAATAGAATGTTCTATAAGAACATAAGTATTAAAGGTCACATAAGGATGCGTTCGACCGGCAACATATATAAAAACTACGTCGATTACACTCGTCGTGTCAATAATACAATTGTTTTACCACGATGATTCACTGCCACACCGTTTTCTTTTATAAGCTGTTCGGCTATTAGAGAAAACGTAAATTTTATGGCAAACATTTGTATACTATTCCCAAGTTGATCGGATAATAAATGAATTTTATACAAATATTTTTTCGATGGACTACAGGCGTCGTCTGTTATGCGGTGACGCATAAAAAACGGTGACGACTCATGGATAATCCTAAGCGCGAAAGTGTTAATAACTACAAGTATAATATCTTGCTATTATAAAACTAATTCTAATACAGTGATACCTCGGAATGCGAGTGTCCCTGTATGCGAGTTTTTCGGAATACGAGCAGGATTTCCTCGAAAAATATGTCTCGGAACGCGAGGGTTACCTCGGGACACGAGTTTGTTGATACGCGTACAGACCGACCCAGCACGTGGTGGTTTGGCGATCGTCGCCCCTCCACCCCTCAGTTTACCATTGTCTCGTGCCCAGTGACTACCCCACATCAATTCTTCTCGCAGATTTTCAGTGTTTTGTTGGATTTTTGGTGATTTGACTATACAATTTGTTATTATATATCTCACCATGGGTCCCAAGAAAGCCAGTGGTAAGGATAAAGGCCAGAAAGCCCATGTGAGGATGACAATAGAGGAGAAACAAGAGATCATTCGGAAGCATGAGAACGGTACACGTGTTGTTGAATTTTGTAGGCAGTACAACAAAGCCACGTCAACAATATGCACTATACTTAAGAAGAAAAATGAGATTATGAGATTATTCACTCACTCCTAAAGTGGCAAAAGGAGTGAGAACAATAACGAAACAAAGACCACAAATACTTGAAGAAGTGGAAAAGTTGTTATTAATTTGGATACACAAGGAGTTAAGGGGTGACATTGTTTCGGAGGCCATTATTTGTGAGAAAGCCAGGGTTTGGACAGATTTGTGGTGAGGAAATCGAGCAGTGAGCTTCAACCAGGACCTAGTGGCACTCAGATAAAACATCCCAGGGAGAGCACACCAGAAAGGTCTTCACTGCCTGATGTGATAATGGAAGGGGACTCCCCTTCCAAACAGTAACTCCTCTCCTCCTCCCCCCTCCTCACCATCTTCCATACGCCTACAGCATTCAACAGCAAGGTAAGTAATAACTTGAACATAGTTTTGTAAGTTTATTTAGATGAATTAGGTATAAAAATTTAGTTTGATGTGGGGTTTTTGGGGTAGTCAGGAACGGATTAATTCATTTCCCTTTATTTCTTATGGGGAAATTAGCTTCGGAATACGAGTTTTCGGAATACGAGGCGTCTCCAGGAATCAATTAAACTCTTAAACTGAGGTATGCCTGTATCATAAAAGACATATTTACTCAAAGTTTCAAGCAGAGAATGCATATATAACTAACACAAAGGACTCCTCTTCACGAGATTCAATTTTTATAATCTTTTGTTTACGTTCCAAAATCTTAAAATTGATCCCAGTGTTATGTAGTAGAGAAAAATTGAGTTTATATCCAGTTTACGTAAAGCTACGAGTGGTTGAAACCACACTTAGATCCCGGACCAAACTTACGAAGGTTTTTTGACTTAGTGTAGCTACCTGAATACCGACGTAGCCGCCACAAAGGCGCTAAGAAGGAAAACATTCGTAAGTACTTTCATGAATCTGGCACCAGGGTACAGCCCCATATAGGCCGTTAAATTGAGTGGATACTGTGCACCAAAAACCGTGAATTTTTTCACCCAGAACTTTGCAAGAACTCCTTAGATAGGAAAGAGTGCTTCAACATGGAATGTCCAGCTTTCCATATAAGGGGTACCAGGCGAATAAGACCGACAAACCGCCTCAAAGAAAGCAGCCACAACACTATTTACCAGGACGATTTTTTTAGCAAGAGGAGGAGAAGAATGGCTAAAAATGTCCAGACTCTACCACCAACTCAGTCAAATACTGGAGAGGACGCAAACACAGTGGCCTTCATACCAGAGCCTCAGATATTAACACCAAGTAAAGCATCCAGCACTTCCACTAACACAATAACATCATTATTATTTGCCAACATTCAGGGTATAAAAACACAAATCTAACAAAGTGCAATTCATAGATGGCTTCCTACACGAGGCAAATGCAGTGTTTGCAGCCCTAACACAAACTCACACCAAGGACTACTATGATGGTGAAATATGGATCTCAGAGTACAATCTTTTCATTTTTCAGATGTGACAGGAAACACTGGCTACAGAGTGAGGTCAGTCTCTACTTCAAAGACACACTCATCTGTACTGAGCTGCTAAACATCACAAATGATATGGTGGAAGTGCTGATAATCAAAATAGAGATCTTAATTGTAGTTATTGTCCTTGTGTATAAGTCACCGGAGGCAAATCACCAGCAGTTTAAAGACCAACTAATGAAAATAGAACACTGCTAGGAAAACCTCACAAATCCAGCCCCAAACATCATTCTTCTTGGGGACTTCAACCTACGGCACCTGAAATGGAAGAACCTAGCTAATACAGTTATATCAGAAAGAATACGAGGAAGTAGCCTAAATGAACAGGCTCTTGCAAATGACCTGCTACGGATGTGCGACAGGTTTGCCTTAAACCAGCAAATAGTAGAACCAACTAGGAAGGAAAACACGCTGGACCTCATTTTCACCAATAATGATGAATTGATCAGGAACATAATGATTACAAATACCTGTTACTCAGATCACAACTTAATTGAAGTTCTGACAACCATGGGGAATAGACCTTCAAAACCAATCCAGATTCCCGGTGGAGGAGATTTCAGTAAATTCCACTTCAATAATAAACAGAAAAACTGGGAGCAAATAAACCAAGACTTCACAGAAATAAGATGCGAAGAACAGCTAGAAAATGCAAACCTGAACCAGTGCCTGGAAAAAATAAGCTCAGTAGCACTAAAAACATGCTCAAACTGTATACCCCTAAGAAAAAAAGGAAGAGATTCAGATTGGAACAAGAACGTCGTTCCCTCTATAGGCGAAGAAAACGAATTGTGAAACAACTTGAGAGTCACACCCTATCACAAGAACGGCTTAAAAGGTTAGGTAGAGAAATAGAAACAATTGAACCAAAGCTACAAGTATCATACGAAACCCAGGAGAGGCAAAGAGAACAAAAGCCCATCAGTGAAATAGAGAAATACGAAATACTTTTTCTCCTATGCAAAATCAAGATCAAAAACCACATCTAGTATCGAGCCCCTGCGAAAGGGAGATGGAACTTTCACCGATGACAACAAAGAAATGAGCAAGATACTGAGGAAGCAGTATGACTGTTTTCAGTAAGCCACTAAAGATTGATAACCCATATGAATTTTTCATGGATATGATACCAACATCAAATCATATGTCAGATGTCACCCTATCCCCACTGGATTTTGAAGCCATAAACAGTACGCCAATGCACTCTGCACCAGGCTCTGATTCTTGGAACTCTATATTCATCAAAAACTGTAAAAAAAAACATTATCGCAGGCCCTTCACATTCTTTGGAGACAAAGCCTAGATACTGGCGTTATCCCTATCATACTAAAAATAGCAGATAGCACCACTCCATAAAGAAGGTAATAAGGCAGAGGCAAAAGTTACAGACTGATAGCACTAACATCGCACATCATAAAAATCTTTGAGTGCGCGCTAAAAAATAAGATCACAAAATACTGTACATGGAATCACAGCATCTCCATAACCCCAGACAACATGGTTTCAGAACAGGGCGTTCTTGCCTGTCACAGTTGCTGGACCACTATGACATGGCATTATATGCCATGGAAGACAAACAAAATGCTGATGTAATTTACACAGATTTAGCAAAAGCCTTTGACAAATGTGACCATGGTGTTATTGCACATACAATGCATTCAAAAGGAATTACCGGAAAAATGGGCAGATGGATCTACAATTTCCTGACTAACAGAACCCAATGTGTAATAGTCAACAAAATAAAATCCGGTCCATCAACCGTGAAGAGCTCAGTCCCCCAGGGTACTGTGCTTGCCCCAGTACTTTTTCTCATCTTCATATCGGACATAGACAAGGAGACAATCTATAGTACTGTATCATCCTTAGCAGATGACACTAGGATTTTCATGAGTAGACAACATAGAGGACACGGCAAACCTCCAATCAGACTTAAATCAAGTCTTTCTATGGGCTACAGAAAATAATATGGTGTTTAACGAAGATAAGTTCCAGCTCATATGCTACGGAAAAAATTAAAATGTAAAAACAGAAACCACATACAAAACTCAGTCAAATCATTACATAGAACGAAAAGGCAATGTAAAGGATTTGGGTGTACTCATGTTGGAAGACCTGACCTTACCTTCGAAGAACACAATAAAGTAGCCATCACAACTGCAAGAAAAATGACAGGTTAAATAACAAGAACCTTTCACACTAGAGATGCTATACCGATGATACTATTCAAGATACAGTGGTACCTCGAATAACGAATTTAATCCGTTCCATGTTCGTCATGTGAAACAGACGTCATACAAAACAAATGTCCTCCATGTAACCACTGTGATGCACTGTGTTTATTGTGAAATTCCCCCAGTGTGCATGACATCAAATGTTCCCCAAAAATCATTTTTCTTTGTAAAATGATAAATTACCTTCCCTGAACATGTCTATGTAAAATTAATTACCAAATTCCACTTACTATGGCTGTGAGGACGTGGACAAGGTGCGCTGTAACGTCATTAGGGGCTGGTTGCCCGTGTGTGAAGCTCCCAGACACGGTCGCGCGGGCCATTCAAGCACCGCATGTTGCCACAAATATATTTTCAAATATTTTTTCTATGTATTTCCAATGCGGTTTTATTTGTTTCTTTTGTTGTATATGATGCATATTTGTGACCTTTACAATATGTATACAGTAGAATGTTCATAATTTTCCATAGAACTGTGATACATTTGTCAGTAATGTGTCCACAATAAATGTTTATTGTCACAATATTACGTGGTAAAAATTCACTAAAATTACAATATGTACAGTTTCACATGTACAAACTGTGAACAGTGTGTTACTATTTACACAGTAACACACTGTATTACACACTCAGTACTTTGGAGGTGGGTAATAATCAACGAAGTAGTCCATGGTACACAGCACGACTTTGCTCTCGTTGCACCAGCTACAGATAGATTTTCGCTTCCTGTTTCATCGTTCTGTGTGCTTGCAAAGAACGCACTCGCGTGCACCCTTGGCTTTAGTACTTGTAGGTGGTATGTAGCCAAGCTTGTAAAGCATAAGGTAGTATTGAAACGATTATAGGAAAAGCTCAAATTGTAAGGTAGTCTTGAAAAGATCGCTTTGTAAGGTCCCACGCAGGAAGAGATTCAGCTAGCCTCAAAGAGTGTCCATCAGTCAGGAAGAGATTCAGCTAGCCTCAAAGAGTGTCCATCAGTCAGGAAGAGATTCAGCTAGCCTCAAAGAGTGTCCATCAGTCAGGAAGAGATTCAGGTATTCTTGAAAATATCAATGAACACCACCACCATGGAAGGCGCTAACACTGTTCACCTATGCTACTTGTATCAGATGCATCATCACTGAACACAGAAAACGATTCATCTATGTATCATCTATATAAATTGGAGATGGCAAGGGTGGGGCTCAGAGCTACAACTGGATACGCTCACTGTATCATGCTCATAGGTGCTGTATCACTTGCATCCAACCGTTGTGTTAAGTACTTATTGAGCATAGCTTTACCAATATTATGACCCTTATGTTCTTCAAATAATAAGGTCTGAATTTCACCGACTGAGCACAATCTTTCAACACCGTGTTGGACAGGTGTTTGGGAGCCAGAGGCACATGTACCACAAATGGTTGCTCACGCAGTACTAACCCAGCCAGCAGCCCTTGTCTTTCATATTTGTTATAACAAAAGGTTCGTTCAGTGTTTGTCGGGTAGGCTGCTCCATTATGACAATCTTTCTTTGTTTCAAATGTGTTCCATTTGTTTTGTATTTGTTACTTACGTCTCAATAATGGAGCAGCCTTCCCTACAAACACTGAACGAACCTTTATGGCATTTGTCCATTTTTCAAATTGTTTAAAGTTTTTTATTTTTTTTTTATTTTTTATTTAAGAAACATGGAGCAGCCTACCAGCCGACCACCGAATGAACCTTTAGCTATAAGACAAATGAAAAATAAATATTGAACACATTTGAAGAAAGGAAAATGTCATAATGGTTTATTCAGTGTATGTAAGGTAGGCTTCTCCATTATTGAGACGTAAATGACAAATACAAAACAAATGGAACACATTTGAAACAAAGAAAGATTGTTATAATGGAGCAGCCTACCTGCCGAACACCGAACGAACCTTTTTGACATTTGTTGTATATCAGAAATTTCATTTCTTTTTTTCTACAAAAACGTCAATGCTTTGCAACACCTCAGCTTTAAACAAGAACAACATAATTTATGTGCATCGTCGGAGGCGTCTGAGAATGTGCAAGAAGCAGCGTGACCCCACCATGTGGTGTTGACGTTACTCAAACGAGCGTTCGCCATGCAGGACGATTTGATGCCGATCGGGCTGTTCATTACCCAAAATCTTCGCCTTTAGGGGCGATTGTTATGCGAGGTGCCACTGTACTAGTGCTCTCTACAGTTGAGTACTGCTGCACAATGACAGCCCCTTTCAAAGCTGGAGAAATTGCGAACCTGGAGAGCGTGCAGAGATCCTTTACTGCTAGAATCTACTCAGTAAAACATCTAAACTACTAGGACCGACTAAAGAGCCTAAATCTGTATTCTCTTCAACGCAGGCAGGAGTGATACATAATAATTTATATGTGGAAAATATTTGAGTGGCTGGTCCCAAACCTGCACACAGAAATAACATCACATAAGACCAGGAGGCATGGCAGGATGTGCAGAATACTCCCGTTGAAGAGCAGAGGTGCAACAGGTACTCAGAGAGAGAACTCTATGAACATCAGAGGCCCAAGACTGTTCAACACGCTTCCACTACACATAAGGGGCATAACTGGCAGACCCCTCACAGTGTTCAAGAGAAAACTGGATAAGCACCTCCAAAGGATACCTGATCAATCAGGCTGTGATTAGTGCATCAGGCTGCGAGCAGCCGCGTCCAACAGCCTGGTTGATCAGTCCAGCAACCAGGAGGCCTGGTCGACGACCGGGCTGCAGGGACGTTAAGCCCCAGAAGCACCTCAAGGTAACCTCAAGGTAGGTGATCTGCTCTAGCCGGCAAACTATCTCTACATTAATTTTGGGAATTAATATCCTGGGAGGCCAGGCCTAGCCTAGCTGGGAGAATACTACCCTTTGGGGTGGTATTCTCCCAGTACACTATTTGTACACTAACAGGCTTCCAATTGTAACAATGACTTCAGTGTTTTCTTCAGCACTATACCATAGCGTTGTGTTAAAATATTAGGCCAAAATTTTGTTCATCTTGTGTAGAGTATTGTTTTCCCATTCATTTGCTCTTGCTTACACCCATCATGTACCTCACTACTTGTGTATTGATGACAGTACAGTCCTGTACCTGTCAAGTTCCTCCATCTATTACACTACCGTAAACATTCTACAAAGAAAATCACCAAATGGTCCCATCATATTAACAAAATATAAATCATTCCATTGAATTCTATATGAATTTCCTCAGGATATTGTTAAAATGTAACGGGAAAAATAAACAAAGGTTAGAAAGATAATTCATTCAAACACTCAATGATAAGGAAACAAAAATTACAAGGATGTTTCATAAATCATACAGGAACTGAAAAATGAATACTACTGTATACAGAACACACAAGTACAGTACTGTATACACAAATATGACAAACTAGGAGATACCAAATTACCACTATATTCCCATTTACTGTACTGTGCAGTATATACAAAAAATATAAAATAATAAGGGCAGAATGAATATTTACACTTTTTTTATGATCTACAGCATTGTTTACTAATATAATACTGTACATACAAAACTTTTAACCAAAGCAATGCTGTTCAATATTTAGGCAAGAGTTAATAGTGATGCCTGGAGATCTGTGCAATTTCTTAAAGTTCCCTCTCTTAACTTTTAAAATATTCTTGTAGTTACAAAATTTTGAAATATCAACCTAATGAAAAAATATTCAAAAATATGATATGTAATCCTTTACCAGAAATATTATGCAGCTATGCTAAAAAAAAATAAAGTGTTTAATGTAGACTTCGAATGTACAAGTTGCCTTAAGTGAGAAATGAAAGAGCTATACAGACAAAACTGTAAATCATTATACAAAGACTCACAGTTGTGACACGGCTGAGTCAGCTACCTCAGCATCTCACAGTTGTGACACGGCTGAGTCAGGTACCTCAGCATCTCACAGTTGTGACACGGCTGAGTCAGCTACCTCAGCATCTCAAGGAAAACTTTTGTCTGTAAAGATTTTGCTGGCTGGTAGTGACATTATACCTTCACTTATATCAATTACAGATAGGCTCTTCCATTGCAGAATGTCACATAGTATAACATACTTTTATAAACATACCTGGGCTGTTTTTGCAATTTTTAAAGTTTATCAACAGTACTGTAGTACTGTTGATAATGCTATGCAATTATCAACTAAACTAAAAACTAAATACTATGCAATTTTTAGTTTATCACAGTACTGTAGTACTAATCGTAATACATACTACCTATATATTGTATTACATATATTTATGAGCTTGAGAATTTAATATTAAACATTGCTTAATGATAATCTGTACTCACAATGAAGATACAATGCACTGTATAGGTTAATACAATAACCTAAAGAATGTATATTTAGATATAATCAGTCCAATTTAATATTATCTACAGAACTTTTATATTTTTTTTTTATAAATATGAGAGGATGAGATGTGACAGTAGTTACTATAATATGAATCAAATTTACAATCAAATTTTCACACACTTTTTAACACTGATGAAGATTTAATCCCCAAATTGTTATGTGAAAATTTTAATTATACTGAATACATTTTTTACAACAGCGATGCAATGAATTTTATTATCAGGTTAATACAGGTGAGTACAGGTATTCAGGGATAGAAAAATCATATTCAAATTACTATACTTAAGCATCAATACCATCATGTAAATACCCACAAGCTAACTTCTTCCAACCTAAAGTAGTACCACACTTGGTTAGTGAAAAAATACCATGACACATGATTAGCAATGTTTAAAAAGTATTCTTCAATTTTAACAAGAATTGGTGAAGACTAATTATGACGCTAGATTTTCCCTAATCCATCATGGAAACATTGTATCTCTCGTGTATTTCTTTTGTAGTCACTCCATCCAGTTCAGCCAGCCTTCCCATAGCAAGCTGTGCTGCATCTTTTATTTCATTGTATCGATGAAGATTTTCAATGTGACCCTGAAGTTCTTCCACCTTGTAACCTAGCTTTTCCAGAGATGTTATTTCTTCATCCAATTCAACCTCTCGTTTATAAAGTTGGGCCAGCTGATCTTCAGGAGATAATGAATGCTGTGAGAGCACGTTCCTGCATGGGCTTCGGAAAGGAACATTAAAGTGCCGTGGAGTCATTTTTCTGCGGCACGAATTTGGAAGACGAGGGGACCTGTCAACTGCAATTTTGTTTGGAATTAAACTGTTTGCATATGTTTTTTTAGAGTTTAATTTATGTGGCACTTGTTTCCTTAAACTGTCTTCTATTTCTACCTCACTGCATCCTGCTGTGGGAGTATTCAAGTCTCGATTTATAGTACCACTCTCTCGAGTTCTTTTATGAAGTGAAGAATTATTTATGTCATCTTTCATATTGAAAGTATTGATTTCTGCAGACCCTGGTACTCTGAGGGGACTCTTGAAAGCCCGATGAACCCGAGAGCCACTTGGTGTGCCTCCACCATGGTCTCTTTTGAGTGACATATTGCTATACAATATTTAAAAAAATATTCAAGTTAATTTATTTTTTGCACTTTTGATATTTTTGTGTTGACTGTAGTCTTTTATATTCAAATACTATATCTATAAACCAATTAACACATTTTTTTAATCAGGAAGAAATTAGATTATTTTTGATAACCTTCAGAACAACTTCAAACAAAGGAACACCTAAATCATCATCAATTAACACTATAGCACTGTGGACTGAAGTAGATATGAAAGTTTAAAATGAGTGCACATAATATGGAAAGTCCAAAGTGCCGCTCACATCTTGATATACTCTGGATCAGCAACATTCCCACAACTGTAAAGCAGAAGCAAAATGTGAGACCATGCATTCAGCATGTCTGAGGTTGAATTCATATGTTGCCATAAAGATTTTCACTTATATAAACAAAATACTGTACTGTACAGCACTGTATTGCTAGGAAATATGATTCTATATAATAAAGAGAGAGAGAAATCAGCCATTTCCTGAAGGTGGAAAAATTCACAAATTGAAACTTATTTATCCTACAAATAAGAGAATACATAACTCATTCATAGGGTACACCAGCCAAGTACCTCTGGAAGGTAGATGAGAAACACAAAGGTAAAGTATGGAAAATACAACAGTCTATGATACAAGCAAGCAGACTACAGTACAGATAAAGTATATCACTACCAATATTTTGGCCGATACTGATACAAATATATTTACTGGTACTAATATTCCAATGCTATGCTATTAAAGAAACCAGAACTCCAATCTACTTAAGAGTATTTTCATATAATATGTTAGTGAAAGATGGGGGGGGGGGGTGAGACATTTTTTTAAAACTTCTTCCTTACAGTTCCTGTACATTATTTAAAATAAGAAAAACAAAACATGCATGCAATATGTCCTCACTTTAACACTTTCGCGCTTTAGATTAGAGATAACTCGTCGCCGTTTTTTCTTACGATTCCGCATAACAGCCTACTTTTCTCGTCCATCGAAAAAATATTTCTATAAATTCCATTTTTTAACCGAAATGGATGGGGATACTCTCAGATTTTTCTCCATGAAATTCCCGTTCTCCCTCACCGAACACATGGCATCTCGGCCTACCCGGTCACGTGGTATACCACATGTTCCCGACATTGTAGATGCCAGCGCAGCTCCTCCTGCTGACGCGGCAGTTTCAACACCCAGGCCATCTGGTGTGAGGCGTCCTCTGTTCACCTCAACACCTCAAGCCCACTCATCAACCACAAATTCTGAAATGGACATTGAGGACATAGAACCACTTGATGTTTCTGATTTCATAGAAGATTCTACTACAAGTTTGGTGGTTCCTGTAGAAGACAATATTCCTCCAGTGCATCCAAGAAATAGAAGAATTATAGATTCAGAACAACGTCTCAACTACAAGTTGACGCATGAAATCGTGCACTTGGCTAAAAAAAAAAGATGCCGTGTTTGTTTCAAGTCTGGCAAAAGGAGGGACGTGATATATGGATGTAAAACTTGTGATGTGGCACTGTGCGCTGCGCCTTGCTACACAAGGTACCACCGAAGAAAGATATTTTGGGTGGAGAAAAAAATAACCACCGGCAACAGCTTCACTCCACCTAAGAAACATCAGATGAGCAACTTCAGGATCAGAAGCCTGAAGATGGTGGAGTGAAGAAAAAATGCTCAACTCTTGATCTTCAATCAACATAGACAGGGTAAGTACACCTATTTGGAATTTTTTATCATCTATAAGAAGTTATATTATATACGTTTTGTAGAGAATTTATTTGCGATTTTTTTGGTACCAGAATGAATATTATATCACAAACTTCTATGAGTAAAAAAAAAAAACACAAAGTATGCTTGGGGGTGTGGCGGGTGTGACTCTGGGTGTGGCGGCCGTGTGACAGTGGGTTCCCTTTAGCCGTTGATATATCCAACACGTGGAAAATATTTGTATGTGTTATGTATATGTCTGTGTAGGGAATTTTACTGCGATCACTGTCATACAAATTATAAAATGTTTCAACAAGTATAAACATGACAACCATCAAACGAACGAAAACAATGCGTTCATTTCTGCCGCGAACGCATACTGAGCGACGTGGTTCTATATTTGGCGCTTCTCTTACACATGCTTTGTACAAATGTTATACATTTCATCTTATAGAACATTTTATTGCGAACACATTGGTATAAAAAAGAAATACGTACATAGAAAAGTAGGGTCAGGAAACGTATAAATGTATAAACTTTCCAAGCATGATTTCCCCCCTGTGTTTTCGCCAGTGCGCTCGCGGCTAACTACTCTCCACTTCACACTCTCTTGCGGGTGGGCAATTACCTATATTAAACATTCATATGCATATGTCCGTGTAGAGAATTTTATTGCGATTCCAATGATACCAAAATTAACGATGTAGGACAACTGTAGGCTTCGCAACCATTAAGAGAGTGGAAACATTTTGTTGCTGTTTGGCGCTCTCGGCGAGTGATCTGCATAGTTTTCTATTTGGTGTTGATACTCCTTATGCTTGGGCGGCATTTTATAGGTATGCTCTTATAGACAATTTCATTGCGAACACAGTGATACCAAATTTAAATACGTGCGCCTTCAATTATTGTCAGGACAGTCAAAAGAGTGTACACTTTTTCGGTCTTACCGCGTAGGCGCGCGAAGTGCCGAAAGCATCTGGGGTATTGATTTTTTTTGAGCGCCGAGAGCGCGAAAGTGTTAACAGACCATATGGGGGCGAGGGCGATTCATTCCACAAGGGATTTTATTTGAACCATCATCCCCCAGACCACCCTTTTTCCCTTGGAAAAAATTACTACTGTAATGACTGAAATGAAACATCATTTCTGGGTGAGCCCTGGTGGCTCTTTGAAGCTAATCTTACTGAAATGGTTCCTAGCTATTGGTATCAGCCGAAGTTCTGTTTGACCTACTGGAGACCAGACGGATGGCATCTAGCCCCTCGTGACAGAGGTACAGAGAATAGGTGACACTCTGCCACTTCACCAGAAAAGGCACCCAAAAAGTCAGTGAACCGACATAAACAACGGCTGGGTTCAGAGACTACCTTTGAATACCAAAACCCTTGTGCCTGAATATCAGCCTATGGCATATTAGCGAACACAGACACAGGAGCAGAATACCTTCAAATATCACAGGCTGGCTAGATTTGCTGACACTGCACACAACTTTAGAGATACAACCAATAGAACAGGGAACTATATAAACATGATCAACCTACAAAGTATCCACCGAAGCAGAACCAAATGCACAAAGAAATCACATTACTGTATTGTGATTTCTTTGAGCATTTGAAGAGATGCATAGGAGGTAGAATTCCTGGACTACAAGCAAAAGTGCACTGTGTGAAAACCATGATTAGGCTTCAGTGTTCCTGAGGATTCCTCAGGAACCCTCAAGGATTCAGTTGAATCTCTGGTTGCAATGAGATATTTTCATATTTTATATTTATATTTTCAGCTATATTTTAATCCTGTTAGGCCCCATTTAGATTATGTAGTTCAGTTTTGGTCGCCATACTACAGAATGGAAATAAATTCACTAAAACACGTCCAGCGTAGGATACATGCTTGATGGGGTTCTGGAAGTTGTTGTTCTTCCTATGCCCCACCCGAGGCTTGACTGGAAGACGAAGTTAATCCCGCAAATTAGAAACCTGTCATATGAAGAAAGATTGACAAAGCTTAAACTATATTCACTAGAGAGGTGAAAAATTAGGAGTGACATGATAGAGATGCTCAAGTGGATGACTGTCCATAACAAAGGGGAACAAATTTGAAGAAAGAAAAATGTCATAAAGGTTTGTTCACTGTATGTATGGTAGGCTGCTCCATTATTTAAAACATCGAATATCATATTGATATTTTTCAGTGGTAGAACGGATTAATTTACATAAGAACATAAGAACAAAGGTAACTGCAGAAGGCCTATTGGCCCATACGAGGCAGCTCCTATTCTATAACCACCCAATCCCACTCATATACTTGTCCAACCCGTGCTTGAAACAATCGAGGGACCCCACCTCCACAAATTTGAGTCCCATTATTGTCAATGGGGACATTCGTTTTGTATGACGTCCGTTTCACATGATGATCATGGCACTGGAATGGATTAAATTCGTTATTCAAGGTACCACTGTATTTATATAATAAAAGGAGTGAATCATCTCTATACTCAAAATTATGGTGTACATATTAGTGATTCAATTATTATATTCATAAAAAAAATAAAAAATAGTTTTGCTGTTATTACACTATACACAGGTTATATATAGTATCTGTATATTTTGTTCACCATAACGAACCACTAAGTTGGTGTGGCGAGTCAAAAAGCAAAGAATAGTGGTAGCCACATCAGCCAGCCACTCGCCATCACTCCCTCCCTCAACAACACCTCACTAGCCAACATTCTCCTCCCACCATACTGTTTTTGCTTTTATTCACTATTTACAGACATTATATATAAGACTACATATTTTATTCACCATAACTGTACAACTAAGCTGGTATGGTGCTCAAAGAGCATAGTGGCTACCCTTTACACAGCATGACAAGTCATGCAGACGATGCCACCTCTATCACCCAAATGGCTCCTCCCAACATACTCTTTTTATTGTTATTACACTAATACATGCGTTATATATAAGTAACTACATTTGTGTTCACCATAGCGAACCACTAAGCTGGTATGGTGAGTGCAGACAAAAGGTGGCCAGACAGATTTAGCAAACGTGCTACCTCCCCCCACTTCACTCGGCATAACTCCTCCCCACACAGTGCTAATTATAACAACAATTCTGCTATTATCACAATCAGGGGTCATCTGTAATATTGTCATTGCTAAATAATGGCAATTACATATTTATTTTGATATTTTTAGGCGATGCTGTGGTCACAAGCTGAACAGCAGTGCTGTTAGCTCATGCTGCGTGCGCCAGCCTTGGTTGCTCACACAGTACTGTGGCTCTCACACTGGAGAATGTTGCCCACGATTTTTTTTTAAACATGGCATTTGTTTACAAGAGCCCTGAGGAAGCTGATGTGAACACCATGTAGCCGCAGGCCATTTGAATCATGGCTGACACCCTATGTTGTATATGTATGCCATGCACATGGTGGGACATGTTACTCAGGTCGAATATATATGCCATGCGCAGCTTAGGGGTTAAAGCGTAGTGCATTACTCACATGTGAATTAGTAGTAGGCCTAGCTGTTATGTGAAGTGAATGCCTGAAAACAAGTGTACATACAGTATACATACATACTGTATGTATACTAAACAATACAAAATAAGCGCCACAGAGGATGACAATCTTCAGCTTCATAAAAAGTAAATCAGTTATCAATTTTATTACAGTATTACAACATATTAAAAAAAAATTTCAACAATAGCTACATATTAGTCTCTGCAAATGTATATTCTATCATTAGCAGAGAAAAGGTGAATTCACAAGATTTCGTCTTGGCTAACTCTGGGTTAGTGACAAGGCTCGATCACATTGTATGGCTTGGCCACCACAACCTGTGTCTTAACGTTAAAAATATATTACCTGTACTGTACAGGGTAAAACAAAACATCTCTAAAATTTTATTGAGAAAACATTAACACTCATTGATTGATAGACAAAATATTTTGCATTTTTACCAGGAGTTTCCATTGCCCTTGCTGTAGTGGGGTAGTTGATCCCTCTAGACATCAGACAACATATTGTTATTCATACTTTTCTGGGAATTGTTTTCTCTGGGGGCCAGGCCGTACCTAACCCCACTGATTGGAATTCCCTTACCTTAACCCTTGTGTTGCTAAGGGCAATTTGCCGTTTGTCACCCACAGGCGCATAACAAAAAAAAAAGTTATTTTTTCTTCTTAACCTGTTAATTTGTGTTCCCTGATCACGGGAAAAATAATAAAAAAATCATAAGTGACATATTTTGTTCGCAAAAGGTTGGGGAAGTCTGGCAAAAAAGAGGCGCTGACTCGGCAAGCGTCAGGGAAGTTCTGCTTCACCCCAGCTGTCAGGTGGGGGGGTTGCCACAAAAATATAATTATTGTACCTAATTATTTCAATGTCTGATTTTTTCTTCATTTTCTTTTGCTGTAATAATGTGCAGCATGATATATTTATATAATAAAATGTGTGAATCATCGCTGTACTCAAAATTATGGTGTGCATATTATTGATTCAATTATTATGTTCATAAAACAGTGAACAAATACTTTGTCAGTTATTACACTATATACACAGGTTATAAATGAGTACAGTATCTGCATGTTTTGTTCACCATAATGAACCACTAAGTTGATAATGTGAGTCAAAAAGCAACGAGGTGCAGTCAGCCAGCCATTCACTATTACTGTACTCTCAGAAAACCCTCAAAAAACTCCTCACTCGCCAAATTCCTCCTACCACCATACTGTTTTTGCTTTTATTCCCTATATACAGACTATATATATACGCATCTACATGTTTTGTTCATCATAACTGCTCAACTAAGGCGGTAGTGCCCAAAGAGCATAGTAGCCACCCTTACCCAGCATGACAAGTCATGCAGATCTTCCCACCTCCCTCACCAAAATGGCTTCTCTCAAAACTCCTTTTGTTGTCATTACATTATATATATACACGTTATATATAAGTATCTACATTTGGGTTCACCATAAGGAATCACTAAGTTGGTATGCTGAGTCAAACAGCAGCAAGGAGTGACTATCACACTTTTCTACCACATAAATTACTACCATATAAATTCTTTTTTCTACAAAGTGATAGGGGTAGGCAAACCAGTAAAGTGGTACATAAAGGCAAACCAACAAAATCAATAGAGAGAGGGGGAGTGAAGAATAAGGAGAGGGGGAACAAGTTCCTGAAGATTGCATACACCAACATAGATGGAGTAAGATCGAAGATACTGGAGTCAAGTGATGTAATACAGCTGCAGACACCAGACATTGTTGCACTCACGGAGACAAAACTTGAAGATGTAATTTTAAATGAGGTCATATTCCCAAGGGGCTACTCAATTTGGAGATGGAACAGAAAAATTAGGAAAGGCAGTGGCGTTGCTGTGCTGGTAAAAGAACACCTAAAGGTGAACGAAATAATGACTGCCAATCCACAAGAAGTTGACATAATAGCAATAGAGATCTGCCATGAGGATAATAAACTAATGATAATAAATGCATATAGTCCACCGCCAAGCAGCACATGGTCAAAGGAGGAGCTAGATAGTAAACGTGAAGGTCTTATAACAATAATGAGAGAGATTATACCGAGAGCGGATAACGATAGATCACGACTGTTGATAGTCGGTGACTTCAACTTGAAATCCATAGACTGGGAAGCATATGAAGCTAAAACAGAAGATTTTTGGACCTGTAAATTTGTAGACCTCATCCTGGAAACATTCTTGTATCAACATGTTAAACAAGCTACGAGGATGAGGGAAGGGGACGTTCCCTCCATGCTAGATTTGATACTTACCAGGAAGGAGGAAGAGATATTTGACATTCAGTACCTTCCTCCCTTGGGTAAAAGTGACCATGTCTTTTTGGGAATAAAGTATGCAATGCGTTATAAGCTGGAAGAAAATAAGGAGGTTGAAGCAGTTGAAAAACCAGACTTCAGGAGAGGACATTATGGTGACCTTAGAAATTTTTTTAGTGAGTATAATTGGACAGACTTGATGCTAGGCAAGGAAGTGAATGAGATGTATGTCAAGTTTTGTGAAATATATGATAAAGGCACAAAAAAATTTATACCAAAACAGAGATGCAGAACTAGGAAACAGGATTGGTTCAATAGAAATTGCGAGAGGGCTAGAGACCAAAAGACACAAAAATGGAATCAATACAGGAAGAGGCCGAACCCCCAAACATACCAGCGATACAAAGATGCGAGAAACAACTACACGGCAGTGAGGAGAGAGGCAGAAAGAAATTTTGAAAAAGGGATTGCAGACAAATGTAAAACAGAACAAGGTCTATTCTATAAATTCATAAACAACAAATTGCAGGTAAAGGATAATATTCAGAGGTTGAAAATGGGAAATAGATTCACAGAAGATGAAAAGGAAATGTGTGAAACACTAAACTAAAAGTTCCAAAGTGTGTTTGTACAAAATGAAATCTTTAGGGAACCAGATACAATAAGAATTCCAGAGAACAACATAGAGCACATAGAGGTGTCTAGAGACGAAGTGGAAAAAATGCTCAAGGAGCTCGGTAAGAACAAAGCAGCTGGCCCAGATGGCGTTTCACCATGAGTTCTGAGAGAATGTGCATCTGAGCTCAGCATTCCACTTCACCTGATCTTTCAGGCATCCCTGTGTACAGGAATCGTAGCAGACGGGTGGAAACAGGCTGACATAGTTCCAATCTACAAAAGTGGCAGCAGGGAAGACCCCCTCAATTATAGACCTGTATCATTGACAAGTGTAATAGTGAAAGTATTGGAAAAACTAATCAAAACTAAATGGGTAGAACACCTAGAGAGAAATGATATAATATCAGACAGACAGTATGGTTTTCGATCTTGAAGATCCTGTGTACCGAATTTACTCAGTTTCTATGATCGAGCCACAGAGATATTACAGGAAAGAGATGGTTGGGTTGACTGCATCTATCTGGACCTAAAAAAGGCTTTCGACAGAGTTCCACATAAGAGGTTGTTCTGGAAACTGGAAAATATTGGAGGGGTGACAGGTAAGCTTCTATCATGGATGAAAAATTTTCTGACTGATAGAAAAATGAGGGCAGTAATCAGAGGCAATGTATCGGACTGGAGAAATGTCACAAGTGGAGTACCACAGGGTTCAGTTCTTGCACCAGTGATGTTTATTGTGTACATAAATGATCTACCAGTTGGTATACAGAATTATATGAACATGTTTGCTGATGATGCTAAGATAATAGGAAGGATAAGAAATTTAGATGATTGTCATGCCCTTCAAGAAGACCTGGACAAAATAAGTAGATGGAGCACCACTTGGCAAATGGAATTTAATGTTAATAAATGTCATGTTATGGAATGTGGAATAGGAGAACATAGACCCCACACAACCTATACATTATGTGAGAAATCTTTAAAGAATTCTGATAAAGAGATCTAGGGGTGGTTCTAGATAGAAAACTATCACCTGAGGACCACATAAAGAATATTGTGCAAGGAGCCTATGCTATGCTTTCTAACTTCAGAATTGCATTTAAATACATGGATGGCGATATACTAAAGAAATTGTTCATGACTTTTGTTAGGCCAAAGCTAGAATATGCAGCAGTTGTGTGGTGCCCATCTCTTAAGAAGGACATCAACAAACTGGAAAAGGTGCAAAGACATGCTACTAAGTGGCTCCCAGAACTGAAGGGTAAGAGCTATGAGGAGAGGTTAGAAGCATTAAACATGCCAAAACTAGAAGGCAAGAAAAAGAGGTGATATGATCACTACATACAAAATAGTAACAGGAATTAATAAAATCGACAGGGAAGATTTCCTGAGACCTGGCGCTTCAAGAACAAGAGGTCATAGATTTAAACTAGCTAAACACAGATGCCGAAGAAATATAAGAAAATTCACCTTCGCAAATAGTGGTAGACGGTTGGAACAAGTTAAGTGAGAAGGTGGTGGAGGCCAAGACCGTCAGTAGTTTCAAAGCGTTATATGACAAAGAGTGCTGGGAAGACGGGACACCACGAGCATAGCTCTCATCCTGTAACTACACTTAGGTAATTACACACCAGCTAGCCCGCCATTGGCTGCCACTCCCTCCCTACCTCACCTCACATGACTCGCCAACCTTCTCTTCCCACCATACTTTTTTTTTGCCTTTATTCACTATATACAGACATTATATATATAAGTATCTGAATGTTTTGTTCACCATAGGGAACAACTAAGCTGGTATAGTGAGTCCAGACAGTAAAAGGTGGTCACACACAGTCAGCAGACAATGCTACCTCCCTCCCCACCAAGATTACTCCTCCCACTACAGCGCTAATTATCACAACAATCCTGCTATTATCAGAATCCTGGACATTTTTATCACAGTCAGGGGTCTCCTGTAATACTATCATCGCTAAATAATAGTATGTACTTATATATTTTGACATTTTTTGGCGATGCTGCGGTCACAAGCTGAACAGCAATGCTGTGAGCTCATGTTGCGTGCGCCAACCTTGGTGGCTCACTCAGTACTGATGTCCTAACACCAGGGAATGTTGCCCACGATTTTTTTTTTTAAATCGCGTCTGTTTACAAGAACCCTGATGAAGGTGAGGTGAACCCCGTGTATGTTTAGAAAAACACAAATTAATAAATGAGTCGCAACATGCTTTTACAAATGGCCGTTCATGTTTAACAAATTTGCTATCTTTTTATTCCAGCATAGTTGAGGCAGTTGATAGTGGTAAGGATTGTGATGTTGTGTACCTTGACTTTAGCAAAGCTTTTGATACAGTGCCACATGAAAGACTGATTAAAAAAATAGAGGCTCATGGTATTGGAGGTGAGCATGGCTATTCCAAAGGAAACAGAGTTAGTATAAATGGGGTTAAGTCAGAGTGGGAAAATGTTGTAAGTGGAGTGCCTCAGGGCTCTGTCCTGGGACCTCTGTTGTTTATAAAATACATCAATGATTTAGATTCAGGTTTGAGTAGCAACATTTGCAAATTTGCCAATGATACAAAAATCGACAGGGAAATTAACACGGAAGAAGACTCACTTTCACTTCAAGTTGATCTAAATAGGGTTTTGAAATGGTCAAAGGATTGGCAGATGCAGTTTAATGCTGATAAATGTAAAGTTTTGAGGCTAGGTAATGATGATAGAGTTACAAGATACGAGCTAGATGGTGTTGAGATTGCGAAGTCGAATTGCGAAAGGGATCTGGCAGTTATGATAAGTAAGAATTTAAAACAAAAGGATCAATGCATGAATGTTCGTAATAAGGCAAATAGAACATTGGGATTTATTAATCGAAGCGTTAGTAACAAGACACCTGGGGTGGTTCTTCAGCTATATCTTGCTCTGGTTAGGCCCCATTTAGATTATGCAGTTCAGTTTTGGTCGCCTTACTATAGAATGGATATAAATTCACTTGAACGTGTCCAGCGTTGGATGACTAAGTTAATTCCCCAAATTAGAAACCTTTCATATGAAGAAAGATTAACAAAGCTTAAATTGCATTCATTGGAAAGGCGAAGAGGTAGGGGTGACACGATAGAGGTTTACAAGTGGATGAAAGGACATAACAAAGGAGATATTAATAGGGTATTAAAAGTATCAACACAAGACAGAACACGAAACAATGGGTATAAATTGGATAAGTTTAGATTTAGGAAAGACTTGGGTAAATACTAGTTCGGTAACAGGGTTGTTGATTTGTGGGACCAATTACCGCGTAACGTGGTGGAGGTGGGGTCCCTCGATTGTTTCAAGCGCGGGTTGGACAAGTATATGAGTGGGATTGGGTGGTTATAGATAGGAGCTGCCTCGTATGGGCCAATAGGCCTTCTGCAGTTACCTTTGTTCTTATGTTCTTATCCACAGGCCGTTTAAAATGTTGCGTAGTATTCCAACACGTTATATGATGTGATGCACAATTTTGGGTAAGTTACTCAACACATATGATGAGTTGCACAGTTTAAAGGGTTAAACATTGACCCTATACAGCAAGCACTCCATTCTATAACATATACTAAGAAAACCAATCGTCAATTAAACTATCGTCATGCGCTGCATGTACAGTATTAGGAACCTGCCGACATCTATTGGGAGGTGCACTGGAGGCTTGCACCTGTTTCAATCTATACTGTTGTCCATATGGTGCCAGTTAGGCCCCAGCTCATTGCACAGATCCCAACACCATGTATACTATATTTATATGGTTTTACATCTATGTACGGTTGTAATGAAGTATACCAGGTAAACCAATCATCAATTGAAACATTTCATTACGTGAATTATGTGATTTATCTACGAATTCAACACACATACACTTGTAAATAAAGAGAAACAAGTGATACACAATCAATGACACATCGAAGCAGAACACAGGAGTCATGTCTCATATACAGTGCTACCTCCACTTATGAGCTTAATCCGTTCCCAGATACAGGTCGTAACTCAAAACTAATTTTTCCATAAGAAATAATGTAAACTGAATTAATCCATTCCACACCCCCGAAAATATTAACTTAAAGATAAATTTTATACCGAATACAAAATGTACTAGCTCTTTTTGTACTAGCTACAATACAGGATGTATATCTTACCGTCATTGAGGACTCTTGTTGGTGTATAAAAGATAGTGAAGAGAGGTGGGGGGGGGGAAGGGAGAAGAGGTCTTACTATTTGGATGGAGAGTCCCCTTCCATTATAACATCAGACAGTGATGACTTCTCTGGGGTACTCTCTCTCTCACTTTCTCTCTCCCCTACGTTTTACAGGCATGCCACTAGAACCTGACAGTGACTCACTGCTTGCTTGTCTTACTAAAAATCTGTCTAAAGACACTTGTTTTTCTTCAACATTTTAACACTTACCAGCGAGACATTACATTGTCACTTAGAAGATCAATGCAACGCCCTGTACCAGCTTTATCTGGATGAGTTTTGTTAATAAAATTTCCCATTTCTTCTCATACTTCACACATTTTCTTAATGAGGAAGAAACATTTTCTACTCTCTATACCCAACTATTTTCTTAGATTGAACCTTGCCACTGACTTTCTTAGGACCCATGGCATAATATATAATAATTACTTTTATGTTCCAAGAACAAAAAAAAAAAAAAAGCACAAAAACAATTAAGTTCTTTACAAGCGCGATCATCACTAAGCGGGCGCTCGGTTGACCCATACGTGTATCAACAAAGTCTCTAGTTGAGGCAAAGGTCACAAGTCGAGTCACATTTTTCGGCGAAATTGGAGTCGTAACTCGAAAAATTCGTAAGGAGGGGCAGTCATAAGTCGAAGTGACACTGTACCTCAGTGTCAGCAAAGTCAGTATTGTATGCTGAAAGATGCAACACCACATTAACCACTGCGTAATCTTTCAGAGCGCCACTATCCAGTAAATAGGTAAATATTCATTTAATTTGGTTTTCCTTACATTCTACATACAAATTAATAATTCTATAATGACAAATTATATTTTGGCATTTGTTTATTTTTTGAGCATAGGTGGGAATGACCATTTTTCCATAGGCATTGTCCAAGGGTTATAACCATATCTATCTGCAGGTTAAGCTGGGTTGTGTTAGGCTAGGCTGGGTTGTGTTAGGCTAGGCTGGGTTGTGTTAGGCTAGGCTGGGTTGTGTTAGGCTAGGCTGGGTTGTGTTAGGCTAGGCTGGGTTGTGTTAGGCTAGGCTGGGTTGTGTTAGGCTAGGCTGGGTTGTGTTGGGTTAGGCTGGGTTGTGTTAGGCTAGGCTGGGTTGTGTTAGGCTAGGCTGGGTTGTGTTAGGCTAGGCTGGGTTGTGTTAGGCTAGGCTGGGTTGTCTTAGGCTAGGCTGGGTTGTGTTAGGCTAGGCTGGGTTGTTAGGCTAGGCTGGGTTGTGTTAGGCTAGGCTGGGTTGTGTTAGGCTAGGCTGGGTTGTGTTAGGCTAGGCTGGGTTGTGTTAGGCTAGGCTGGGTTGTGTTAGGCTAGGCTGGGTTGTGTTAGGCTAGGCTGGGTTGTGTTAGGCTAGGCTGGGTTGTGTTAGGCTAGGCTGGGTTGTGTTAGGCTAGGCTGGGTTGTGTTAGGCTAGGCTGGGTTGTGTTAGGCTAGGCTGGGGTGTGTTAGGCTAGGCTGGGTTGTGTTAGGCTAGGCTGGGTTGTGTTAGGTTAGACTGGATTGTGTAAGGATAGACAGGGTTGTGTTAGGCTAGGCTGGATTGTATTAGGCTAGGCTAGGGTTGTTAGGCTAGGTAGGTTTTAGGATTTGCTGGCAAAATGATCAGTTTGTATCAGCTGCTTGTTGTGGGGTCGCATCCTGGGCGGGGCCAGTATTTCAGCCAGGGAGCCGGTCGGCTGAGTGGACAGCATGCTGGACTTGTGATCCTGTGGACTTGGGTTCGATCCCAGGCGCCGGCGAGAAACAATGGGCAGAGTTTCTTTCACCCTATGCCCCTGTTACCTAGCAGTAAAATAGGTATCTGGGTGTTAGTCAGCTGTCACGGGCTGCTTCCTGGGGGTGGAGGCCTGGTCGAGGACCGGGCCGCGGGGACACAAAAGCCCCGAAATCATCTCAAGATAACCTCAAGATAACCTTGGGGAAGGGGGGAGGGAAACCTTGCTATAAGCTAAAATGTGAATGAATACCCTCTGGCTGCCTGTCCCCTGACAATGATTTATTATAATATTATCTTGACCAGTCAATGTCCATTCCATGCCCCAAACTATTCCCTTGCCATCTGGCCGGGTCCATAGAATTACCCCAATCATCCCAAATCAGGCCAAAACTACCCAAAACGTATTAGCATTACGTAAGTAATGAAGAAATATGGTATATTTACTTACTATAATGTTGGTGCTACACGTAGAACATGATCAAACCTATTTTTTCTCTGAAATAATCTAATTTCATAACGAAATGAGACGTAAATATGTGAGAGGTGACGCCATAGAAAGTCGACGGTCCAAGCGACAATTGTGTGGAGCGACTTATCCAAGATATATGGTCGCCTGGAGAGTGTTTGCTGCCATAACAGCCTCCTGTACACAGTGATCCAGTCGTCGTATTTCATGGCTCAAATTGTCTCAAATTTAATTGGTAATATTAACAAGTAGAATGTGTATTTATAATAATATTTTTCATAAACAGCCACAAAATATTTAATATTTATTAAAAAAAAGTGTCTGGAAGTTAAATCAATTCCACATGACAATAAATTTGTTATATAGATACTAGCGTTATTCGTTGGTATGCGTTCGCTATTTAAACTACTCCAGTCCTTTTCGTTCATAGAACACCGAACCCTACACGCTCTCTGATATATTGCTTAATTAACAAATATTCACAAATAAAGATTATATTTATATATGTTATCAGAAAGGCAGATATAAAATAGTTTGTGTTAATGCATCACAGAGATTATACCTTATTAGAGAGGAAAAATATTCATATTTTAAACAAGGCTTCTTGGCCGACGCTCTCCCTTTCGATGGGAACTATGACCTTTTGAAAATCAATGTTAATTGAATCTATATATTATAAAAAACGAAGCTTTTTATGTCATCAGAAAGACATATAAGCTGCATGTTAATACTTTGGTATAAATATAACTGAAGTGAAAGTGAAGATATATGCCTTTTTATAGTTACTTGATGGCTCGCTCAGGGAGTGTGAAGGCCTGCACACAAGCCAATCAATTTTATAATTAATGTACATATATGCAAAGTAACGTCAAAGGTTTTTATTTCAGAATGAAGACAGATGTAAGAGGAATAATAAGAGGAAATGAAGATGAAGAAATGATAAAAAGAATGGCAATAGTGGATAGTAGTAACACACTTAAGAATTATTCAGTAATAAATACAAACTCGTCCTTCACCTATGATAAAGGAAAGTCAACTTGGAAGGATTCAATTTACATGAGATTAAGATTAGGATACAAATATATCTGGCAATACGGAGTTGATGTCAGTGAAAAAGATAAGGAGTGTAAATTATGTAGTATGCCGCACGCCCACACCTTAGAACATTATGTATTATAGTGTCAACTTATTGATAACTATAGAAATAAGGAAATAAGTAATGTACCACATCAAATTGTTTGTATGTGTGATAATGGTATGATAGACAGTATACTTAGGAGCTACAAAAATTTTGCCCCAAGAGTGTAACAATTGTATGCTGTACTTACTATATTAACCTGCAATGTTAAATGGGATTCTTGTAATGTTAATTGTCTATTTGTACTTACTGAATTTGTGCGCCCCTTGAGGGACTTGAAGTAGAGGGGGTAGAAATAGCCTAAGTTACTCTATCCCTTTGAGATGTATTTTTTTCTTGTCTCAATAAACATACTTGAACTTGAACTATAAATATTTTTGGCTTCCTGACCATAAAGTTACCGCCGCAGTCGAGGGTAAGAGACCGGATGTACCCCATATACAAGCCGCACTAGCTATTAGTTCATAAAAGCTGACAACTTACCCAGATAAACATTACTTCCTAATTATATATATATATGCAAATAATACAATTAAAATGTTTAAAACATGAGTATATATATGTATCATGTGGACAGTTTTTAATGTAATTTTTTCTCCTGATATTCGGGTTCTTTATTATGCTTCATCTTGAGGCAAAGCCCAATACCTTACGCCATATTGATGCTCTGTCCACAGATCATTCTCTCTCTCTCTCTCTTTCAAATCATATACATTGATGGTTTCCTACACCACCACACGGGTGCAGCTGCAAGTGCAGTTGCCTCTACCCATCAGACAGAACTATTTGCCTTGCTTGTTACACTAAAATGTGTACAAGTGTGTGTGTCTATGTATGTATTAACACGATATACTGAACGGGGTGAGAATAGCTTGAGCTACCTCATCCATTTGTGTGTATTTTACCTCAATAAACTTATTTCAATTTCAATTTCAATTCAAGTCTCCAAACTTGATGCATTAATTGTAAGAGATTTTCTACCATCCTGCATTAATTGTAAGTGATTTCTATCATGCTTAATTGCGCGCAACTCTTTAAGACACAATTGTAACATAACCGTGTCTGAAGCTAGACAGAAAACACAACATTATTAGTGATGGTAACATAAGCCATTTCATGTGAATTCCATCTTCGTTGACCTCCGAAACTTGAGGAATGGTCCAGAAAATAGCTACTAAAGTTTAAGTCAAGTGTGAAGATACTTTAGTTGATACTTAGATACTTCCAATAAGTGTAAACATAAGTGCTGACGATGCTACCTTCCTCTATTCAGACCCCAACCCAAACGCACTATATAATAATGAAAATAATAGATTTAAAAAGTCCACTCATGGATGTAAACTAACAAACTCACATCAAACATAAAAAAGACCAACTACTATTTTTGTTCGAAAGTAAATCCTGAAACCAAATTCAACTTCAGATACACAATGTTAACATTAGCAATAATGATTATGGAAAGTTCCTTGACCTATACATAGACAAGAGACTGAACTTCAGCATCCACATACAACACATATGTGGGTGTATACACACACACACACACACACACACACACACACGCGCACACACACACACGCACACACGCAGACACACACACGCACACACACACACACACACACACGCACGCACACACACACGCACACACACACACACACACACACACACACACACACACACACACACACACACACACACACACACACACACACCAGGAAGACATTTACAGAGAGTAGGGAATTAATTAGGTATCTGGTAGCTAGTTAAGTGGTTTGGGATTTATATCTTGAGGTACTGTATACAATGTTCACAACATAGCAATGTATAATCATTTCATTGTATACAACACATTTTGGTGAAATCCCACGGTATTCCTAGACCAGAATCATAAACATCTCTGACTTCCCACAGCAAGGCGCCGGGCACCGCGGGCTCCAGGCATGATGATTTATGTTTATTTCTCAGAGCAGTAAACAGCCTGCGGCAAAGCTACCCATATGTGTAGAGCTCAGTACTACAGATGAAGAACAACAACGTAAACATTTTTGACGTTGATTAGCTTGCTCAAACACCACTAATTTCCATAAAATAAATATAGACAAAACATTTCTGCTACAAAAATAAATGAGAGTAAGAATGCTTGTGGTCTCTTGAAGTGCAGGATAATTAAAATAAGTTTTATATTTTATAGATATAGTACTTGTTTACAGACTATATAAATCACCACGTTAATTTCAGTACAACCTAATTGTTCTTTCGGTTATTGAGATTCTGCATTTCTTGGTCCCGCTTCTCAACTCTCCAATAACTGGTATATTACAGTACTGAAATCAATGTATGTATCATTTATATTTTCGGTTTACATTACGACCGTTAATTTATAACCTTGGCGGAAACTGGGTCAAAGGCTCTTGTTGTTCATGGCTCGTCGCTGAGTCGGAACTTAAGATAAATTGGAATTGGATAAATTGGATAAAAAACCATATCAGCGTAAGCGCCCCCGAAGTGAAAGAGCAGTTTAATGCTATATAATAAATGTGTTTTGGAAATAGTAGCTGACGATTTTGTGTTGATATTGCATATCTCTTACCTAATTTGTATTATGAAATATGACATGATAGTGCGTTACAGACTTCAGTTAGGAAATAATTGGACTTGTAATGTGATTACTGATCCATCTGTATCCCAGTCATTTTACTATGTTAATTTTATGTAATTTATTCTTAAGCTTAATAACATTATTTAAATGTGCTAAATTTCCATTTATATATATATATATATATATATATATATATATATATATATATATATATATATATATATATATATATATATATATATATATATATATATATATATATATATTATATATATATATATATATTATGTTTCCAAATTTCTGATGATATACAACATATTGTGGTTTATAATTAAGTTCTTATTAATAGTGATCCTGCATCAAAATTAACAATGTTCAAATTCGGTTTTGTATGTTAAAATTAACTACATTTTTATGTTAATTTCTTTCTGTAAATAATGATGATAAAGTGCAATAAAGGTATGATTGAGACAATGTTAAATCGTTAAATCCTAAATATATCTTGAGTCTTATACTTGAAATATTAAATGAACATATAGTGTGTAGTGTAGTGTTTCAATTATTATTAAGAGGGAAGGGTTGGGGGTAATGGTTCATATGTCCACATTCGAATGCCCCTCTTCCCAGGACTGGGGGTGCGGGAGTGTACAATAAACTATACCCACCTCCGGCAGCAGCTTGTCGAAGGCGGAAGTGGAGTCTAGGCCGTTTGTCATGAAAATTATAGTGTGATGGCTCTTATTTTTATTATGGGTACATAATAAGATTATGCCTTTATTCTTAATTTATATTACAATGCTGGTAAAATACACTTCTTGATGAGTATGGAGTACAAATGAACTCATTGTGTACCCTATACTCACAGGATGAGTATAGGGTACACAATAAACTACCACTCACATCATGGGTATGGGTTGCACAAGAAACTATCGGAGAGCAGAGTATGGAAAGCAAAGTAAACAAAGATTCACACGATGAGAAAGGGTTCCACAATGTCCTATGACTCACAGGATGAGTATGAGGTGCATAATAAATTACCATTCATAGGATGAGTATGGGTTTCACAATACAGGATGAGCATGGGTTGCACAAACTATTGGTAACAGGATGGGTATGGGTTGCACAATAAATTACTGTGCTAGGATGAGTGTGAGTAGGATATATATATAAACATATTGTGGTTTATAATTAAGTTCTTAATAGTGATCCTATCCTGCATCATAATTTACATAATATATATATATATATATATATATATATATATATATATATATATATATATATATATATGTATATATATATAATTAGGAAGTAATGTTTATTTGGGTAAGTTGTCAGCTTATATGAACTAATAGCTAGTGTGGCTTGTATATGGGGTACATCCGGTGTCTTACCCTCGACGGTACCCTCCTTACCCTTATCCGCGGCGGTACCTTTATGGTCAGGAAGCCACGGATATTTACAATGGGGCTCGGTCAGTCAATATGATTCCTTTGACATCACTAAACTAACTCTTATGTATTCTGTTCTCGTATTGACAATTTGAATGACATCAAGAATATTTTGAATATCTTCTGATATAGATGGTGCTGTAGTTGATTGTTGTTCATGACAAGTCCAATGGGTCATTAGCATCGCTCAGATTTATTTATTTATTTATTTATGCATATACAAGAATGTACATAAGGAATGTGAGGATACAATTATGGTAATTACAGTCTTGTAAAGCCACTAGCACGCGCAGCGTTTCGGGCAGGTCCTTAATCTAAGGAAATTTTAAGGAGGTAAATACTTGCAAAATTTATAGACAAAAAAATGATAACAGATTACATGGAATGAAAAAAAAAAAGATGAGAGAAAATTATAGGTACAGTATATTAAAGCACATAGGTAGCTATGATTGATTGCAATGACAGCTTAAAATGGTAGTTGACAACAAATTGGTAGGCACAATACAGCAGAAACAATATAAGATTTATATTCCCAGATTAGTGGGAATAAATTCTTGCTGCAACAATGTGTGTTCTCAGAGCTAACTAGGGTAACTAAAATACTTATTTCCTAAATAAATACTTTAATTGTAAATATTTGAAAATATATGGTATGTATCAGAATTTCTGACGATATAAAACATATTGTGGTTTATAATTAAGTTCTTAATAGTGATCCTATCCTGCATCATAATTTACATAATATCTACTTCTGTTTTGTGTATTAAAATGACTACTTTTTATGTTAATTTCTTTCTGTAAATGATGATGATGATGATAAAGATCAGTAAATGTAAGTAAGAACATAAGAATGAAGGTAACTGCAAAAGACTTATTGGCCCATACGAGGCAGCTCCTCGTATGGAGCTGCCTTTGATAAGTAATTACCAAAGAAGGCACCAAGCCGGGAAGGCTGTGTAGCACAATCAAATAAGTCAACTGCTCCTGAAGAGGACGGTATTACTTACAGTTTACTGAGATTAGTCTCACAAGTACCAGGTAATCCACTTTTAGTGTTGTACAGAATGAGTTTAAGTGAAGGAGTATTACCTGATGATTGGACAGTGTCATTGTTCCCATCCCCAAAGCACACTCAGATAATTATAGACCCATATCTCTACCATAATTTTGCCTATTAGCACAGTTTTCGGCGTGAATGCATTTTGGTTCTACAAGGTAGCCAACTCCATCAAAATATTAAATATGTACCCAACTCAATTAACGATTAATCAACCAATTACTCCATGGGATAACTTGGATCTAGCAGTTGATTTTGTAAATGCACCCAAGAAAGATAATGTACACTCTACATTATTAAAACAGTTAACACTGTGAAGCATCACTGAAAGTACTCAGAGTATGGGTAACGATGTGTATCAGTGCTATACCGACGGTTCTGTAGAAGAAGGTGGACGATGTACCGGATGTGCATGTAATATATTTGAACAATCTTCTCTCTTACATACATGAATGAAGCGCTATGCTAAACTGTGTAATTACTATTTGAGTACTGGAACACTTGATGATATATTGAACTTGTACCCTAGATTGAAGATGTAACGTATCAATTATACAATGAATGTATGTGATGTAACTCTATAACCTGAGCTTGTGAAAGCACCTTAATCACCTTCAGTGATTAAGTGCTTAATTGCACACTAGTTTCTCTATCAGTTATCTCACCTTGTCAGAGTAAAAGAGACAAATATATGTGTATGTATGTGTTCAGAATTCAATTTCACCTTTGTAAATGCACGTTAATGACACTATGTAAAAGACACATCGAACACTTTATGTAGGGCATACGTAAATCTGTGTATTTATGTATTTACGTATGTAGCTTAGCCTAGCATTTTAAAAACACTACAATCACCTTATGTGGTTGATTGTTCAATAAATCCCTGAACTATATGTTTAACAAATCTCTAACCCTATCAATGGAGTTAGTTTAGTTCTTATATTATGCACCATATACCCATCTTGTGGGCGGTAGTGGAAAGGGTTAGAGTCCATGGCGGACTGAAGAAAATGTATATATGATGGTTAGCATTGTTAATGTGTGGCCACGTCTGTGGTAGAAAATAATACAAAAAAATCAAATAAAGGTATTATTGAAACTTTATACGAAAACATTAAATCCTAAATATATCTTTAATATTATACTTGAAATATGGTATACTTTGCTCTCTCCATCGTACTTCTGCACCTGCTGGCAAGTGGTTCGGTGCAGTGTGCAGGTGATGTTCATTACTGGGTGAGCTGGCAAGTGGTGCTCACCTGCCAGCTCACCCAACGAAAATTTGGTTTTTAATACACTTACACATTTATTGGGTCTTTCCTTCACCTTCATTCAAGCACTAGGGTATTACAGTAAGTGTTTTAATTATAATATTTATTAACGTTATTATTTTTAATTTTTATTATTATTAGTATTATTATTAACAGGAGAGGATCGAGTGTGTGTGTGTGTGGGGGGGGGGGAATAATGGTACACATGTCCACATCCCAATGCCCGCCCTTCCAGGACTGGGGGTGCGGGGGTGTACAATAAACTATACCCACATCCGGCGGCAGCTTGTCGAAGGCGGAAGTGTAGCCTAGAGAATTTGTCATGATAATTAGTGATGACTCTTATTTTGATTATGGGTCTGTAATCCAGTTAAGCTTTTATTCTTAATTCATATTACAATGCTGGTAAAATACACTTCTTGATGATGAGTATGGAGTACAAATGAACTCATTGTGTACCCAAGTTCAAGTTCAAGTATGTTTATTGAGATAAGCAATAAATAAATCTCAAAGGGATAGAGTAGCTTAGGCTATTTCAACCCCCCTCTAATTCAAGTCCCTCAAGGGGCGCACAAATACTGTGACTACAAATAGACAAATAACATTACAAGAATCCAAACAAGAATTGTGAACCCTATACTCACAGGATGAATATAGGGTACACAATAAACTACCACTCACATCATGGGTATGGGTTGCACAAGAAACTATCGCGCAGAGGATGAATATGGAGAGCAAAGTAAACAAAGATTCACACGATGAGAAAGGGTTGCGCAATGTCCTATGACTCACAGAATGAGTATTAGCTGCACAATAAACTACAGGTCACAGGATAAGTATGGGTTGCACAATAAATTACAGGTCACAGGATGGGTATGGGCTGCACAAACTACCGGTAACAGGATGAGTATGGGATGCACAATAAATTACGGGTCACAGGATGAGTATGGGTTGCACAAACTACTGGTAACAAGATGAGTATGGGATGCACAATAAATTACCGCACAGAGGATGAGTATAGGGTGCACAAACTGGTTGGGTAAATGGAAATGGTTGGGTACATTTCCTTTCACCTAATGCGACTATTCATGTGTCCGGACTTTCAATTCAGTTATATTTATGCCAAAGTATTAACATGCAGCTTATATTTATGTCTTTATGATGACATAGAAAACTTCGTTTATTACAATATCTAGATTAAATTAACATTGATCTTCGGAAGGTCATAGTTCCCATATCGGTAAGGAGAGCGTCGGCCACGAAGCCTTGTTTAAAGTATGAATATTTTTCCTCTCTAATAAGGTATAATCTCTGTGATGGATTCACAAAAACTATTTTATATCTGCCTTTCTGATAACATATACAAATATAATCTTTATTTGTGAATATTTGTTAATTAAGCAATATATCAGAGGGCGTGTAGGGTTCGGTGTTCAATGAACGAAAAGGACTGGATCACTGTGTACAGGAGGCTGATATGGCAGCAAACACTCTCCTGGCGACCATATTTCTTGGATAAGTCGCTCCACACAATTGTCGCTTGGACCGTCGACTTCCTATGGCGTCACCTCTCACATATTTACGTCTCATTTCGTTATGAAATTAGATTATTTCAGAGAAAAAATAGATTTGATCATGTTCTACGTGTAGCACCAACATTATAGTAAGTAAATATACCATATTTCTTCATTACTTACGTAATGCTAATACGTTTTGGGTAGTTTTGGCCTGATTTGGGTGATTGGGGTAATTCTATGGACCGATCTGGCCCTGTCACTTGGGACAGCCAGAGACATTGTTATAGCAGAGATGTTCTGTTCTGTTCTGTTCAGAGATGTTCAGAGATGTACAAAATTGTGCACACAAGTGAAGAGTAACCCAGAAATCATGAAACCATTAAAGAACCTTGAAAAAATGTCTTATTTCCCAGCTCCAAAACAACAATTAGAAGTCTACCAAGACCCTCCAGGACCTTCGGCAGACATGTCCATGGAATACTAGCGCTTCTAACAATGACATTTCCCCCCGTGCATGTTGTTATATACAACTTACTCTGACATTCTTGTGGCCAAGTTGTTTGAAGACTCCAGAGCCATAAGCAAAGGCGAGAGAGTAGCCTCTGGGGAGCCTGTGAAGGAGCCTGTGGTAGCCGCTGGCCATGGCGCCCGCACTGGTCCCTATACACCTATAAAGTAAATAAATAAATAAATGTTTATTCAGGTAAGGTACATACATACAAGAGATTTTACAAAAATTGATAGATTTATAGAGCTAGTACATACAATGCCTAAAGCCACTATTAACTAACCTCTAGAATATCTATACTTATATTACATACACACACATATGTTGTATATGTACATATGTGAGTGCCTTCACACTCAGAACGTATTTACTACAATAATTCAGTGCCAATAACTTGGTAATTTAAATATTATTGTGCCACTGATAATACAACAGAATGAAATAATATGCATAACAAATGCTATATTAAAAATGTCATTATTAATAACGAAACTATAAAATATAAAAAAAGAATATCTAATATGTTATGTTAACACATATAGTGGATTAATTTATAAATTTATTTCTTCATTTCTTGAAAATAATTTAATTTTATCGTTTATACAAGTGGAAATTAACGGGGCGTGAGCTAGGAGGAGGTCGGGTACCGGTGACCACTCGGCCAGGACCCTATACTGACTCAAGTTCAAGTTCAAGTATGTTTATTGAGACAAGAAAGAAATACATCTCAAAGGGATAGAGTAGCTTAGGCTATTTCTACCCCCGTCTATCTACTGACTCTCTAGAAATAGAAATTGAAACTGAAATAAGGTTATTGAGGTAAAATACACACAAAAGGATGGGGTAGCTCAAGCTATTCTCACCCCGTTCAGTACATCGTGTTAATACATTCATTAATACATACGTCTGCCCAAAACGCTTTGCGTAATAGTGTCTTTAGGCATTGTATGTACTAGCTCTATCTGTAAATCTATCCATTTTTGTAAAATCTTTTGTATGTACCTTACCTGAATAAACATTTATTTATTTATTTACGTAGATACACATCACAAGCAATAAACGTATTACCGGACATTCTGAGAGATAAACATCTACATTTCCTCCTTTACTGTGTACAAATACAACAAATACAAATGTATTCAGGTAAGGTACATACATACAAGGTGATATACAATAGTTGATGGATTTATAGATAGAGCTAGTACATACAATGCCTAAAGACACTATTACGCAAAGCATTTCGGGCAGGAAAAAACACTAAGACTAAGTGAATTATCTTTTCTTTCTTCCACAGCTTTGTTTAGTGTAAATCTGTGACCTCTTCTTTTTGAAGTTCCAAATCTCTGGAATTCTTCCCTATCAATTTTGTGGTTCTAGTTACCAGGGCCATCTTAACAGCATTATGTGCCCCTGGGCAAACCAGTGTGCTGGGGCCTCTATGACAACCACTCACAGGAATAAAAAGTAAATGGTCGCTAATATTAAACATACATTATTTATTTTATTGGCACTTCTACAAAACTGGTGTTAAAACATTAAAAACATGCTGTAGAGCAGCAACAACTTCCTCCTGGTTCTCCATCTGGTGTTTCCTTCACTACAAGTCTTCCCTGCCTTCTGTGCCCCTCTTTGCCTTCTCAGCCCTTCCCTCTGCCTTTTGGTCCTCCTCACCACCTGTCCGTCCAGGTCATTGTCCATCCTTCTCCCAGCAATCTTCATGTTGACCGTTCCCATTCTTCTTCTCCTGTTAAGACTGTAGAGGCTGTCACCCAGTACATTGCTGCTGGTATGCCTGTCTGTCTCCGTCAGAAAAGTAAACCTGGCTCATCCCCCTTCTTCCTCCCTGGCGGGTAAGAAGGCTTCGCCCTATTCCTTACCTTCCGATTCTCTCCCTGCATCCCCTACCATTTCAGTGGCAGAGTCATCTATTCCAGCTATGGAGATTCCCTTGGTCCTTGATTCTCTCTCGGATGCTGCCCCAGATGAAGTGCACTCCCCTGTTGCTGTCCTTTCTTCCCCTGATTCACTTGACCCTCCTCTCCGATGCCTTCTTCCACTCCGGACTCTGTCAGTCCGCCTCTGGCCCATCATTCCGCTCCCTTGACTCCATCGACTTTGCTAGATTTACCTATGCCCCATAACCCCAATTTCACTGATCCTGATTCTAGTCTTACTTAGTATTCTGTGTTCATGATTGCCTTTGTTTCTCCCTTGTTCTCGGTTTCTGTTCTTTCTATTTTTGACAATGTCTATTCTTCAGTGTAATATTAGTGGATTTTATCATATGTCTAAATCTTATGGATTTTACGTATGATAAATCATGTGTCTCCACCATTACGACTGATACTCCTTTGTCCCAGATCTGGAAGAAAATCCGTAAGATGGCGGGTAAGTTTGCTCCAGATGTCTCGCCAGTTCTTCACCTTCGTGGTTCTATTGTGTTGGATCCGATGTCGGTTGCGACTGAACTGGGTTTCCACTTTTCGACTGTTTGCTCTGGTTCTCATCTTCCTCCATCTTTCCTTACTCGTAAGCCCCTTCTTGAATCTTGTCTCTTAGGTTTTTGCACACATCTCCAGCTTCCCTAAATCGATCCCTGGTCTCTCAGAACTCCAGTCTTCCCCAAACCCTCTGCGGTTCTATAGCAGCAGGCTCATTTGATATTCATTATGAGATGCTTTGCCATCTCCCTCCATGCATGTTTCAGTACTTACGTACTGAAACATGGAAAGTATGGGATTTCCGCCCCATTGCTCTCACGAGTTGCGTCTGCAAACTCAGAAAGTATGGTCAATGTTCGTCTGATGTGGTTCTTGGAACACTATTAACATCTCACCCTTTCTCAATTTGACTTTCACAAGTGTCGCAACATGACTGATGCCTTGGTGAACTTGGTCTGTATTTGTACTGCCTTTGCTGCGAAGACCTGTGTTGTTACTGTTCTTTATGGCGTGGAAAAGGCATATGACACCACCTGGAGATACCATATTATGTACCAACTCTGTTCTTTTGGCCTTCATGGTAATCTCCCTCTCTTCTGCCAAAGCTTTCTCTCTAGTTGTTCCTTTAGAGTGAGACATGGTACCACTCTCTCTCTTTCTTTTCAGCAATATGAAGATGTACTCAAAGGTTAGTGTTCTGAGTACTACTCTTCCTGGTTTTCCTCAATGGTCTTCTTTCCTCCCTTCTCCCTGGCATTTTTCTCATCTCTCTGTTGACGATCTTACCCTTGGCTGTCGAGGTGATGACTCGCTTTTCCTTCAATGGCGGCTTCAACTTGCAATTAATGCCGTGTCGTCCTGGCCACCAATCATAGCCTCAAGTTTTCTACAACTAAAACTTGTGCTGTGACTTTAACTTGAAAGCAGGTCATTCCTCATCCCCCTTTGTCTCTTTATAGTAATCCCCTCTTGTACAAAGATTTTGCTAAGCTTTTGGGGTTAATCTTTGACATTGTCTTGGTTGCCCCATATCTCTTACCTCCGCATTAAATGCTCTAAGGCCCTAAACTTAACACTTTCGCCCGGGCATGACACAGCATTGCGTCATCCATTTACTGTCGGTAATGACGGGCATGACGCAACATTGCGTCATCCACTTTAAATAATCGCCAAAAATCAGGTTTTTATCCGATTTTTTGGGGACTGGTTTTAAAATGCGCGCCGATGTCTTCCCATTTTCTTTGTTGCGCCTCGTGGCCCACAGGCGGCTCGGCACACGCCGTCGGCCCATTGTTTTCGCTCCACTGTTGTGACCGGTGTCGCCTCCCCTCGCATCTGAAACGTGTGAACATTTCGGCTATTTTCCGTGGCTATATTTCTTACTGCGGCTTTAGAAACTATCTACGCTTACTCCACGATGGATAGTGATCATGAACAAGGCCCTTCCAGGAAGAAAATTGCGAAAGAAAGGCGTGAAAAGGGCGGGAATTGGGAGTGTAGCTGAAAGGCATCTGAGCGCTCATACGCGGCTAACGTGTGGCCCATCTTCAACTCGTCGGCGGTTGGAGCGTGACCAGGTTTTTTATTTTATATGCTAATGTTCCTCTAGAGAATTCTATTGCGAACCCATTGAGACCAAAATGAAAGACCTAGGACAAAAATTGAGGTGACCAGAGTGAAAATAGTGAAAACATTTTATCGCGTTTGCGCGCTCCTGGGTAACTCGTTCACACTTTCTCTGTTTGCTGCGGGTAATTAGCTAGGCTTTTGGAGTTTATATGCATTTAGTGCTGTAGAGAATTCTATTGCGAACACAATGATACCAAATTTAATCTCGTAGGACGAGAATTAAGGTGACAAAGTTGAAGAGAGTATACACTTTTCAGAATTTACGCGCGCTCCCGTGAAACCCTGGGACCCAAATCGCACAGTTGAAGGGTGGCACGCGGGGTACGCCAAAGTGTTAAGGTCTTGTCCCATGCTTCCTGGGGAGCTGCTAGGTGCATGCTCCTCTCTTTACATTCATCGCTCATGCTGTCTAAACTCAATTATGGTTGTCTTACTTACTTGTCTGCCTCTTCTTCTACTCTTCGCCATCTTGATGCTTTGCACCATACTGTACTGGGTTACGCCTCAGCTCTGGTACCTTTCGTTCGACTCCTACCCTAAGCGTGTATGTTAAAACTGGCATCCTGTCTCTACAGGATCGCAGTGATTGCTTCTGTCTTCGTTCCCTTGCACGGTCCCTATAACACCCTCACTCTCACTTATATCTTACTTTGACGTTTACCACTCCTGTGGTCCCTGTTCCCTTTCACCACCTACCCCTTTCTGTACGGTTGTCTCGCTTGCAAGGTTCTCTTTTCAGTTCATGTTAACAATGTTTCTCATGTTGTTCCCTCCTTGCCCCCATGGAGGGTCCTCCTTCCTAAGTTTTGTAAATCCTTGACCCACATGACTAAAGCTTTTACCCCTCCTACAGTTTTGAAACACCTTTTCCTTGCACACTTTTCTTCACATTCCCACTTCATTTTCATCTTCACCGATGGTTACAAGACTGCAGACAGGGTAGGATGTTTTTCATGACCACACCTATTTGTGTCGCCTGCCTCTAGAGACTAGCACCTTCACGGCAAAACTTCTATAGTCCCCGTGGTGTAAGTGGTTAAGACGCTCGCCTAGCATTTCGCAAGCGCTTTATTCTGGGTTTATATCCAGGCTGGGGAGGATTTACTGGGCACAAATCCTTAACTGTAGCCTCTGTTTAACTCAACAGTAAAATGAGTACCTGGTTGTTAAAAGATTTTTCGCGAGGTCGTATTCCAGGAAACACAGGATTAAGGACTTGCCCGAAACGCTACGCGTACTAGTGGCTGTACAAGAATGTAAGAACTCTTGTATATATAAATCTATATAAATAAAAATGGAAATGTTCGTTTGTTCAAAATCGCTAATCTCCGAAAGTACTTCACCGATTGCTTTGAAATTTTCACACAACGTTCCATTCGCATCCGGCCAGGTTTTTATATACATATTATATGAATATCACATCTATGATGGGAAAAAAAACATGCTTTTTCTGTAAAACAGTGTTTTTCATGTGAGGGAAATCTTCGAAACCTCTTTACCAAGGTTTCGAAGATTTACCACAGCTTTACCACAACTGGGACTGGTAAAACTATGCTTTTCTTGACAAACAGCGCCATTTGTTGCATGTAACAGCAACACACATGCTATACTAAATATGTTACAATTGTATTTCAATGTTTCTGATTGCACTGATAAACTGAATTTTCATAGATTTTGATCTATTTTAATTTTGATTTAATTATTTTGTGTGAATTGCATTGGAATTCAGCTGTGTTGTTTACCATACTATTCATTTTGTGAGTACAGTTTATTTTTTTATTTTTTCATATTTTCATTTCATTTTTTAACTTTTCTTATAGTTCAGTGATGGGAACATATGATCACTTGATGTTCCCAATTTTCTGATGGGAACATCAGACCGTTTGGGAAGGCATCGAACGAGGGAGTGGGGAATGGTGGGGATGACGAGGGGAAGGGAGTGAGAAATGTTGGGGAGGACGAGGGGACAAGGGAGGAGGTAATGGTGGGGGAGGACAAGGGGGACGGGGAGGACAAGGGGGACGGGGAAGTTTGGGATGGTGGGAACAAGGGGATGGGGGAATGGAGAATGGTGGAGAGGACAAAGGGACAGGGGAGTGGGGCATGGTGGGAAGGAAGAGGGGATGGTGGAGTGGGGAATGGTGGGGAGGATGAGGGGACGGTGGAGAGGGAAATGGTTGGGTGGCCGAGGAGTCGGTTGAAGGGGGATTGATGGGGAGGACTGGGGGACAGGGAAGGTTGCTGTGGCTCAGCAACGCACATGCCTTGCTGAGCCACAGCAGCGTGTGGCTGGGTACTGCTAGTAAATAAATAAAAAATAAACTATATGCTATTTTGTATGCTCTCCATTAACTGTTTTCTCGCAGTCAATCTTCCTTTGTTGTTGTGGTCGACTCTCGCAGTGCCCTTGTGGCTCTGGAGTCATTCAATTCAGTCCATCCTGTGATAGTGTCTAAATTCAATGTTGGCTGTTTCTCATCTTCAGCAGGTTTAAGACAGTGGAGTTTTGCTGGGTTCCCTGCCATATTGGTGTTTCCTTAGATGAGTGTGCAAATGCTACCGCTAAGGAGGCTGTCCGCACTTGTCCCATCTCCTGTAAAGGTGTTACTTACTCTGACTTCTATCCAGTTATTCATTCCTCAATCCTTGCATGTTAGCAGGGTCATTGCTCTTCTGTTACTGGTAACAAACTGCATGCTCTTAAGGGTAGAGTGTCCCCCATAGCTTTCCTCCTACCACCGTATCCGGCGGTGGGAAACGGCTCTGGTGAGGTTACATATTGGCCACACACGTTTAACTCGTGGGCACTTAATGGAGCGCTGCCCTGCTCCATATTGTCCAAGCTGAATTGTCCCTTATACGGTCGAGCATATCCTTGTTGAATGTCCAGACTTCCAGGACGTGCGTGTGTCTTGCTTCACGACTGTCTCTCGCTGTGCGGTCACTTGTCCCTCGATAGAATCCTTGGTTGAATCAGATTCCTTTGATATCATTTGCCTTATGCGCTTGTGTTCTGTATTAGTATTCTTAGTGATATTTAGTGCCTTTCGAATATCCTGCACATTTGATGGTGCTATGTAGCCTTCCTGGCTTGGTGCCTTCTTTCGATAATTACTTATTTCCTGTTTTGTCTTAATTTGAGCTAGTAAATTGCCAGATTGATGAGTGTATAATGAACTGGTTTGATCTTGTTCAGTATATGAATGAATGGTGATTGAATGGTAAAGAGGGGGAATTCAAGTGAATTTGAGGGTAGAAGGAAGGGAAGAGGAGCAAGAAGATGGGCAGACCTGGAGAGTGAATAGACTATGTAATGAGGCTGAAAATGGGAAATGAGGTGGTGGTAATATGTTGTACATACTTTAGTGTACTGTATATGATATACATTTTGACCTTTCTTTTCAGATTCACAGAATGACATTGGATTCAAGATTCATCAGTTGTATGTAAAATACAAGAGCAGCAGAAATGTTAAGAGTAATAGCAAAAACCTTTAGAATTGGGCAAATCCACACTGCCCTCCAAAAGCATAAAAAGTTTTGTAATTCAAGTATCATTCCTCTACCCTACAACCTTTCTCATGTATGCCAGTATGCTACTAGATCTAAACAGACTTCATTTTCTGAGGAAGACACGCTGAGCTATAAAGTACAACAATATTTGCGAACTAACACCAAGTGTTTAGTTGCTGACATTCCAGGTGCTGATCAGTGTAGCAGCAATGTGTGCAATGATGCTTATGCTGTGCATCAAATGTTGCTTGTTATTTCCCATAGTTTACTACCAAAAGCAAATGATGTCCTGAAACTTTTTTCATTATATTCAGTATCAGACCATTCTATTTTGCAAGACATTATATCCAAGAAATCCCTCATGATGACAGTAAAGAGAAAAATAGGCGAAAGTGTATCCTACATGACCAGAGATGAACTAAGACATTTTGCTGAAACATTAAAAGAAATAAATATTAACACATCAAAGTTTTTAGTGAAAATTGCTGGATTTATTGACTTGGAATGTGAAAAACGAGCATGGGTAGCGAATATTGAACAGTGTTTGGATTTGTTTGACATTCTGTTAATATTGTATGGAAATAATATCTACAGAAAGAAGCAGTATGACATGTTCATGGCATTATTTGAGAAGCACATAAATTCACTTCAGCCTCAACATTTGGTGCAAGTTCTTCATTATGTGGGAATTGGTAAGAAAAAAAAAATTTCAAATGATTTTGTTGAGAAACTAGTGAGAAAGTTGGATACTTGTTATCAAGATTTACCTTTTCAAGATGCTGGCATAGCAGCAGCTGGTATATTTAAATCTAATTTTAAAATGAATGAATCGTCACCATTTATACATAAAACTGCACATCATCTGGAATCTAAAATTAGGGAATGCTTCTCCCTGTGTGACCTAGAATCATATGGTGTTGTTGCAATGATGAAACTCATTCGTGCAGCAAAATACAGAGATAGCAAAGTTATGTCTGCTTTGAATACTTTTATACTGCACACAGATATAAACACTCTTTCTCCTCAAGTTGTTTCTCACACTCTGGCTCTCTATGCTAACAGCTGCATATACCAACATGAAGTCTTCACTAAACTAGAACACACAGTAATCCAACACTTGAGAGCTCCTTCACAAACTGTACGCTTGAGAGATCTGTCTCGAGTACTTTGGGCATTTAGCCATGTAAACCATCAATGTAATGAAGATTTATTCAAAATAGTTGATAAATCTCTCATGGAATTTGTTTACAATGGCGAAGTAGATATATATCCACATTTTCTATCAAGTACTCTATTCTCCATGGCAATTCTTGGACATTATCCCGAAGAACTCATCAAAGAAGTCTTCAGGCTTAAAAGAATTCAGCGTTTACAAGGTAAGGAAATTAAAATTTGTAGAACTTTTCAAGTCAACTTATTTTATGTAAGTGCAACCTTAATTTGCCAAACTATACAGGACCAATATGTTGTATCAACAGATTCATTGCAACTGGAGATGCCTTCAGGAGCCATTTGTATGATGCACTTTTCTAGGAGGGTTCCAAGGTTGCTTCCTGTTGCTAGGTGCTCTGGTTAACTCCTCACCTATCCAGTCACACCAGACTCTAGCGAGTCAATACAAGCCCACCAGGGATCAGAGGCCAGAACCTGGCCCTCCCCTCAGAGGCGCAGAGAGCTCGGGAATTGTGATCACCCTCGCCACAATGGCAGCCATCAACAAGGTAGGGAGAGACAAAACACACAACAACTTGAACAAATTCATTGCAGCTCATCAAAGTTGTGACACAACAACTTGTCAAATGATCTGACCAGTAGTCAGATAGTTCACCCTCAAGTTCCAACTGCTCACCATCAGATAGTAGCACTGGGAGCTCATGGCTCAGTCAGTGAGCCACCTCAGTCAATTGCACGGTGCAACAGTAGTTGTTACCGCTCCCAGTTGCTGCTAACCCTTTGGGTCCCAGTTCTTTCCAAATAAGTGCTGGCCATCTTTTGGACATTATCCTTCAGGGGCTCATCTCCTTGTATTTTGTTCCAATTTGAAGTATTTGCTTCACAAGCACATGTCTACAAGCCTTACTTGTTGTGTGAACCTCGTTAACTGCTCACTCAGTTAACTTCGTTAACTCGCTTAGCAGTTAACTTGGTTAACTTGCTTAGCAGTTAACTTGGTTATCTCGCTTAGCAGTTAACTTGGTTAACTCGCTTAGCAGTTAACTGAGGTTAACTGCATATCTCGAGCTGCATGTATCCGGGGTTACCCTTTTCTAGGTACTGGCTGGTGTTGCCCCCTGCCCTGACAGGCCGGCCTCCAGAGAAAGGATGCCCTGCCCTGAGTTTTGCATGGGTCAGTGACTCCTCTATAGGCTCTGTGGTTGGGGGTTCAAGGTTCCTTCTCAGGTGCACAAGGATTCACCTTTTTCCAGTCACATTTGTCCCATTATGATGGGTTAGGTGCCTATATATTTTATACAGTCTCCGTGGTGTAGTGGTAAGACACTCGCCTGACGTTCCGCGAGCACTATGTCATGGGTTCGTATCCTGGCCGGGGAGGATTTACTGGGCGCAATTCCTTAACTGTAGCCTCTGTTTAACGCAACAGTAAAATGTGTACTTGGATGAAAAAACGATTCTTCGCGGCAGGGGATCGTATTCCAGGGACCTGCCCGAAACGCTACGCGTACTAGTGGCTGTACAAGAATGTAACAACTCTTGTATATATCTCAAAAAAAAAAAAAAAAAAAAAATATATATATATATAGGCACCTAGGAGGACAACCTCCACCTAAGAGGACAACATGCCCCAGATGTAATAGGACCCATTATCACCACACCAGAAATAAATATCTCTTTGATATCCCCAGGATCAAACTTAATCTGTGTAAACGCTCTATGCAAATAAAGGGACCTAGTCTATGGAACTCACTCCCTAGTGAATTGAAAAGCTGTCAAACTTTTGCCTCATTCAAAAACAAAAACAAAAAGTACCTAATTTCATCTTCGTAGTTTCCTGGTTGATACCTGGTTGATGGGGTTCTGGGAGTTCTTCTACTCCCCCAAGCCCGGCCCGAGGCCAGACTTGACTTGTGAGAGTTTGGTCCACCAGGCTGTTGCTTGGAGCGGCCCGCAGGCCCACATACCCACCACAGCCCGGTTGGTCTGGCACTCCTTGAAGGAAACAATCTAGTTTCCTCTTGAAGATGTCCATGGTTGTTCCTGTAATATTTCTGATGCTCACTGGTAGGACGTTGAACAACCGTGGACCACTGATGTTCCTACAGTGTTCTCTGATTGTGCCCATGGCACCTGTGCTCTTCACTGGTTCTATTCTGCATTTTCTTCCATGTCGTTCACTCCAGTACGTTGTTATTTTACTGTGCAGATTTGGGACCTGTCCCTCCAGTATTTTCCATGTGTATATTATTTGGTATCTCTCTCATCTCCTTTCTAGTGAGTACATTTGGAGAACTTTGAGACGATCCCAATAATTTGGGATCGTCTCAAAGCTCTCCAAATGTACACTGTCTTCCTACACTGAGCTCTAAATTTGCTCTGTCTAGTGTTACTGTACCCAATCTCCCAATCTTTATGTACTTAATCCAAACAACTTTATCATTGTGTTCATTGCTGTCTTCTTTTATGTGCTAGCCATATGCTGTATTGTGCCTACTAATTTTTGTTAAACTACCATTCAAGCTGTCATTGCAATCAATCTGAGCTACCTATGTGCTTTAATATACCTACAATTTTCTCTCATCTTTTATTTTTTCTTGCTATGTAACTTTATCACTTTTTAAAATTTTGCTAGTATTTACCTACTTAAAATTTTCTTAGATTAAGGACCTGCCCGAAACGCTGCACGTACTAGTGGCTTTACAAGATTGTAATTACTATGCTATGTATCCTCGCAATTCCAATGTACCTTCTTGTACAGTATATATGTAAATAAATAAATAAATATTCTTGGCTGAATACAGTGGTATTTTCTGGGGGAGCCCCTTCGGCTCACTGGAGTTAAACGGGCTGATATGAATATATTAGACCCTGGCATCAATCAACGCACATGGAGTTCTAGGCCTACTGGGACCACGAGCCAGAACCTGGCCCCCTGGAGAGGCACAAGGAGCAATGGCCTATAGAAATTTTCCATTGTGGTTGGAAGCATTCTATGTCTGCTATCGACCAGATCAGGCACCCAGAAAGGTAAGCGCCCCAAAACAAACCCCTATTCTGGTTAAAATATTGCTACTGAAAGTCGATCTAGTGGACAGAACTCCCCAAATGAAAATGAACAAACGAGCATGAGAACACCACATCACCGTGACGCTGTCTGCGCAACGCCCCCTTCCCAGGAGGGGGAAGGGGAAGCCCCAGACCCCCCCGTGCAGGCAATCCACCCTGCAGTTCTGTGGCTGATGTGAACTGGCAAGGTCGTGTACCTCTGGCTCCTGTGTTTCCAGTTCTGTGCCTTTTGGTACTAAGTGGTGGTGCATGAGCCAGGAATTATTTCACAAGAGCTTGAACTGCATGTGCCTATGGTCCCCCTTCCCTAGGTGCCCTGTAAGTACTGCCCTTGGGGCTTGGGGGCCACCTTCCACAAGTCACCTTGGGGTCTACCTCTGCAAGGTCTTTTGCTGCTTGGTGATTGACTGCCCTTGGAGTCAGCTACGGTGTTTCATGCACCACTGTTTGCCTCTGGGTAGGGGGGTAGTTTTGTCACTGGTTAGGGCGCAGGGTACTGTGCAGCTAGTTTTCAACTCTCATAGTGGCTGGCTCTGTTCCGCCTGGGCATGTTGTCCTCTTGCGGGGGGGTTTTCTTTTGTTTTTGTTTTCCTGCCTGGTGGGGATCTGCCCCTTGGTTTTGGTCACACCCATTTATATCTTGTTGGTCCTCCACTAAACCCCCGTAAGTGTACACGTCCCAGGGGTTCAGCTTTAGCAGTTTGGTTGGTAACTAAAGGCGCCAGTTAGCAGTACCCTGCCTGGGCTTCCCTTAGCGAGATTACACGACTAAGAGTCCTGGGAAACCCTATGGAGGCTCTTTGATCCAATGGATGCGATCCCTGGGTCCCCTCTCTCTTTGTGCGAGTTTAAAGGTTGCTCTGTCCCCTTGTCTCAGGGTGACACTCACCAGTTTTGCCTCCGTCATCTAGCCTGTTAGGTTGGTAACACCTTCAACCCGGAGTCCTGTGAGTTTTGTTCCTTGTTTGTACTCCAGTACACCCAGTCCACTGATTCGTTTGATTCACAAGTCTAGCCTGGTCTCGGGCCAGGCTTGAGGAGTAGAAGAACTCCCAGAACCCCATCAAGCAGATCATTATATTTGGATGCAGGAAGCTTCGGCACTGCATGCTTGGTTTAGGTTGCTGCAGAGCACTACGTTGCTTGCTATCCCGGATGCCCCAAGACTGCCCCGTTTTGGTTATAGGGACCCGGACTTAGGGGTGCTAGTCGCTTTGACTTTGGTTCAGTCTGCACCCCCTTGTCCCTCCCCTTCTGTTGTTCGTCCTGGTCCTCCTCCCCTTCTGTTGTTCGTCTTGGTCCTCCTCCCCTTCTGTTGTTCGTCTTGGTCCTCCTCCCCTTCTGTTGTTCGTCTTGGTCCTCCTCCCCTTCTGTTGTTCGTCCTGGTCCTCCTCCCCTTCTGTTGTTCGTCCTGGTCCTCCTCCCCTTCTGTTGTTCGTCTTGGTCCTCCTCCCCTTCTGTTGTTCGTCCTGGTCCTCCTCCCCTTCTGTTGTTCGTCCTGGTCGTCCTCCCCTTCTGTTGTTCGTCCTGGTCCTCCTCCCCTTCTGTTGTTCGTCCTGGTCCTCCTCCCCTTCTGTTGTTCGTCCTGGTCCTCCTCCCCTTCTGTTGTTCGTCCTGGTCCTCCTCCCCTTCTGTTGTTCGTCCTGGTCCTCCTCTCCTTCTGTTGTTCGTCCTGGTCCTCCTCTCCTTCTTCAGTGCCGAAGCATCTGAGGGTTTCAGAGTCGGGGCAGGGTTTAGCTGTTGTTGAGACTCGGGCAGTTTCGGGGAATGCCCCTTCCAGTGTGGCAACGGAGGCATTCGAGCATGTTCCTCCAGCCGGAGCTTCTGGATCTGACCAGTGGACCCTCTTCATTCCTGCTTTTTCGATTGCTCCTGCCTTTTCTTTTGAGGCAGGGGCCTTGGAGGACAGCTCGGCCCTGGGTCGTCATAGGGAGGTTCCTGGGGCGAGGGAGGGGGTTGACTTGGGGGCCTTGGGCCCTCGTTGGACCATGCTTGGGTTTTGTACCCTCCAAGTGGGGGCTTGATGTTACAGGGAATGGGGTTTTCTTTTCCTTCCTCCTCGTATGAGTTGGATTTGACGTTAATCCCTTCCCGGGTTCGGTTCCGTGCTCCCTTGGGTTCTTTGGTCCCATCCTTCCAGAGGTTTTTGGCCTCCCGCATCCCACCTTATGTGGTGCGAGAGGCCAGTGCGGCTTACCTCCTGCACAACCCGGATTATGCCTCCATAATGGATCCTTCTTTCATGTTTGGATCTTTTCATTTCTGGGTTCCATATGAGGTTCCGGAGTTGTCCTGGCTTGCGAACTGCCCCTTTTTCTCATTGGAGGCGTGGCATATATTCTGTCGGTCCCACACGCTTGAGTGGGGCGAGGCTCATACGATGGTCTACGTTTTTCTGGGGGTCGAATTTGAGCACCTTAATGTGTGCCTGTTCGCCCCTGCCCTTCCTCAAGATGTCAGCATTGTGCGACTTCACGTGCAGGTTTCCACCCTCTCGGCTGCACTGGTCGCTGAGGACTTGCACACCCGTGGCCTGTTGGCGTCAGTCTTGCAGTTCTTTTCTCTTCTCGAGTTGTCCTCAGACTGGTATGATGAGGACATGGAGGAGCTTGGGGCCGCTCCTGGGTCTGGTATGTTGGTCTCGGCAGTGCGTGCGTCGTCTGCCCTTTTGAAGCTGTTCGATCCTGCGGGATGAGGTGTCACTGTTTTTTGCTTCCCATCTCGCATGCCGGCAGGCGGTGCTGACTACCTCCGTGTAATGGGCCCTGGCTCTCAGGTTTTCTTCACCTATTTGTCCTTGGCGTCCTTGCAGAGTCTGTGGTGGTGCAGTATCTGCAGGCAGCTTCTTCCAGTTGTCGCCCCATGTCAAACTTGTTGGTTCTCCGGGGATTCCATGGGGGTCTTCCCAGAAGGGTTGTGCTAGGGCTCGGGGTTCCTCCAATCATGGTAGGCCAGGGGTGCTTGTTTTGGAGCCTGCACAGCCCTCGGAACCGTTTTCATCTGGTGGGGGAGGTGATTGCTCTGTGTGAAGGTTGGTTTCACGTAAGGAGCATTGGCCCTTTCACGTCAGGAGCATTGACAGGGGAAATGGGGAGATGTTCGCGCTGTTTGCTCACGCCTGGTCCCACCATTTGTGGGCTTTTTGGGTTGTTTTGTGCGGCCTGCGGTGGTGTTGGGTGCCCCTCCCCCGTCCTCCTTTGGGAGGTTTAGGGTTGGTGGGGCAGGCCTCTTTTCTTGCGCTCTCTCTGGTCATCTCGGGGTGGGTTCGCTTAGGCATGGTCAAAATAACCTCGTCCCTCTGGTGGGTTTCCCGCCTGATTCCGGTTCCAAAATGGAACTGTGCAGACCGCAGGTTCATTCTGGACTTGTCCCGTCTGAACCTGTGGGTTTATTGCCCCTCCTTTCGGATGACTACGCTGTCCCAGGCCCATCTTCTTTTGGAGCTGGGCTCTTGGATGGTGTCCCTGGACCTCTGGGATGTGCATTGGCACATTCCAATTCATCCGGGGTGTAAGGACTGGCTCGGTTTTGTTGTGGGGCATCGGGGTTATGGCCTTCATTGCCTTCCTTTCTGCTTAAATCTGGCATCTCACATTTTCACACGCCTTACCTGGGTTGTGGTGGCCCGTCTGCATCTTTTAGGGGTTCGAGTTCTGGCCTGTCTCAACGACCAGCTGGTCGTTGAGACAGGCTGGTGTGGGCTTCCAGTCGGTTCGCATGTCTACTCGCCAGGGATTTGGTTCTTTCCCAGCTCATCGAGTTCGGGTTCCTGGTGAACTGTGGGACATCCCATCTAGTTCCCTCTCAGGTTCGGTCTTAGCTGGGTCTTGTGTGAGACTCTCGAACCACTTCCTTATCTCTCCCTCTGGAGGCTCTGCTTCAGCTGCAGTCCCGCCTGTGCCAGTTTCTGGGGGGCTCCCGGGTCATGCAGCGGTTGTTTGAGGGTTTGTGCGGGAGCCTGAACTTTGCCATGATAGTCTACCTGCCAGGTTGGGTGTGGCTTCGTCGGCTGTTCTGGTTCCTTCTGGGACATCCCTTCCGCTTCTCTCTCTCTCTCTCGATCGCTGGGTTCGGCCTCTAGGGGCCTTGCGTCTGTTGCTGCATTGCCAGCTTTCTCTTCAGGATTTTCGGGGATCTGTGCCTTGGCGCCTACCCGAGCCCTCGCTCATTGTGTTCACGGACGCATCCTCTCTTGACTGGGGCTTTGTGACCAGTGCTCACCAGGTTGGCCAGGGGCAACCTGGGGTCCGTCCTTTCATCGGGCCCACAGCACGGTGCGGGAATTCGCTATGGTGTAGATGTTGCTCGGAGGGTTCAGGTCACTCGAAGATCAACAATCAGGTTCCATTCGGACTGCTGCTCAGTGGTTCATTGCGTGAACTGCTGGGGGTTCAATGCAGTCCTTAGCTCTTTTGGACTGATCACTTCAGGTGACTCGTCTGCTGAGTTCTCGGGGTTTGGCTCTCCTGGCCGTTCACGCTCAGGGTGTTCAACGTCCTGGCGAACTGCCTCTCTCGGTTCATTCCCCTGTCCACGGAATGGATGGTCAATGCCAACTCGTTCAGTTGGCTCTGCCGAACGTAGGGGCCTCTAAAGGTAGACCTCTTCGTGTTGGCATTGTTGAAGCATCTCCCATTGTATGTGGCGCCCTTCCCCGATTGCGAGGCCGTCTTGGTCGATGCCTTCAGGCAGGACTGGTCGATGTGTAGTTACCTGTACCTCTGTACCCCGGTTCAACTGTTGCTCCAGGTCCTAGCTCGCTGGAGACTTACCAAGGGAGAGTTGTCCTTCTGGCCCCATGGTAGCCGGCCCAGCCTTGGTTTCAGGTGCTGCTTGGTCGGAGTCCGAACCTGAGGGTCTTCCTGCGGCTCCCCCCTCTTTCAGCAGATCGGTCCGGTCCGTTACGTGACTGGTTCGATCTTCTCCTCGAGTCTTTGCGTCTGGTCTTCTGACTCAAGTCTATCAGCACTTGTATGGTGAGCAGGTGGCTTCATTGCTGGTGTCCCACCTGCATACTTCCTCTCAGCTGCAGTATGAAGTTTCCTGGCGGTCCTTCCATTATTTCTTATCCTTTTGTAGATTAATTTCTGTCTCTGGGTTGTCTTGTCCTTCCTTTCGTGGTTGTTCCAGGACTGTCATCTTATGCCGAATACTGTTGCCTCGTATCGTGCGGTGCTGGCGGAGCCACTGCAGGTTGTATTTAGTGTTGATGTTATTTCTGCTCCATTCCGGAAGCTGTCTCATCCGTTGTTTCACCTCCGGCCTGCTCATGCTCCACCTGAGGCGTCCTGGTTGTTAAACCGGGTGCTCTCGTTTCTCTCTCTTCCTCAGTTTGTCCTGGCCCCTTAGGTTCAGGATTGTTTTTCTAAGGCTCTTTTTTTTTCTGTTGGCATTGGCCTCTGGGGTCGGGGAGCTTCATGCTCTCCTCTGGTACACGGGTTTCTACTCTTTTGGTCCTGGTGGTAGCTTTGTTCGTATGCAGCAGTCTCCTTCTTTTCTGGCGAAGAATGAGTCTGCCACTTTCTGGAGGGGTCCTTGGGTTGTTGATGCTTGGTTGGTCAGGCCGGGGGTGCATCATGCGTTGTTTCCAGTTGCGGCTCTTTGCCGTTATCTGCGCGCCATGGTTTCTGTGGCTGGGGGCGCGCTTTAGGTTGACCCGGTTTCCCTTCTTCCCTGTTCCAAGGCACAGGTCCGTGTTAAAAAGTAGGGAAAAACAATTGTCTTTAGACAGATTTTTAGTAAGACAAGCAAGCAGTGAGCCACAACCAGGTCCTAGTGGTATGTCTGCAAAATGTAGGAGAGAGAGTACCCGAGAGAAGTCATCAGTGTCTGATGTTATACTGGAAGGGGCTCCTCTTTCAAACAGTAACTCCTCTCTTCCTCCCCCTCCTCACCTTTTTCCATACACCAACAAGAGTCCTCGATAAAGGTAAGAGAAACATACGTACAGTACTGTAGTGTAGTTAGAAAAAAAAATTGTATTCAGTATAAAATGTATTTTTAAGTTAATATTTTTTGGAGTGTGAAACGGATTAATTCAATTCCCATTATTTCTAATGGGAAAATTCGTTTCGACTTACGATGACTTACGACCCGATTCGGGTAACGGATTAAAATCGTAAGTCGAGCTCCCACTGCACAAGTGTTTTTGCTGTTATTACGCTGTATACATACATTATATACATCTATCTATATTTTTATAAACCATAACAAACCATTATGTAATTCTGGTGTAATTACCTAAGTGTAGTTACAGGATGAGAGCTACGCTCGTAGTGTCCCGTCTTCCCAGCACTCTTTGTCATATAACGCTTTGAAACTACTGACGGTCTTGGCCTCCACCACCTTCTCACTTAACTTGTTCCAACCGTCTACCACTCTATTTGCGAAGGTGAATTTTCTTATATTTCTTCGGCATCTGTGTTTAGCTAGTTTAAATCTATGACCTCTTGTTCTTGAAGTGCCAGGTCTCAGGAAATCTTCCCTGTCGATTTTATCAATTCCTGTTACTATTTTGTATGTAGTGATCATATCACCTCTTTTTCTTCTGTCTTCTAGTTTTGGCATGTTTAATGCATCTAACCTCTCCTCGTAGCTCTTACCCTTCAGTTCTGGGAGCCACTTAGTAGCATGTCTTTGCACCTTTTCCAGTTTGTTGATGTGCTTCTTAAGATATGGGCACCACACAACAGCTGCATATTCTAGCTTTGGCCTAACAAAAGTCATGAACAATTTCTTTAGTATATCGCCATCCATGTATTTAAATGCAATTCTGAAGTTAGAAAGCATAGCATAGGCTCCTTGCACAATATTCTTTATGTGGTCCTCAGGTGATAGTTTTCTATCTAGAACCACCCCTAGATCTCTTTCTTTATCAGAATTCTTTAAAGATTTCTCACATAATATATAGGTTGTGTGGGGTCTATGTTCTCCTATTCCACATTCCATAACATGACATTTATTAACATTAAATTCCATTTGCCAAGTGGTGCTCCATCTACTTATTTTGTCAAGGTCTTCTTGAAGGGCATGACAATCATGTAAATTTCTTATCCTTCCTATTATCTTAGCATCATCAGCAAACATGTTCATATAATTCTGTATACCAACTGGTAGATCATTTATGTACACAATAAACATCACTGGTGCAAGAACTGAACCCTGTGGTACTCCACTTGTGACATTTCTCCATTCCGATACATTGCCTCTGATTTCTGCCCTCATTTTTCTATCAGTCAGAAAATTTTTCATCCATGATAGAAGCTTACCTGTCACCCCTCCAATATTTTCCAGTTTCCAGAACAACCTCTTATGTGGAACTCTGTCGAAAGCCTTTTTTTAGGTCCAGATAGATGCAGTCAACCCAACCATCTCTTTCCTGTAATATCTCTGTGGCTCGATCATAGAAACTGAGTAAATTCGATACACAGGATCTTCCAGATCGAAAACCATACTGTCTGTCTGATATTATATCATTTCTCTCTAGGTGTTCTACCAATTTAGTTTTGATTAGTTTTTCCAATACTTTCACTATTACACTTGTCAATGATACAGGTCTATAATTGAGGGGCTCTTCCCTGCTGCCACTTTTGTAGATTGGAACTATGTTAGCCTGTTTCCACACGTCTGCTACGATTCCTGTACACAGGGATGCCTGAAAGATCAGGTGAAGTGGAATGCTGAGCTCAGATGCACATTCTCTCAGAACCCATGGTGAAACGCCATCTGGGCCAGCTGCTTTGTTCTTACCGAGCTCCTTGAGCATTTTTTCCACTTCGTCTCTAGACACCTCTATGTGCTCTATGTTGTTCTCTGGAATTCTTATTGTATCTGGTTCCCTAAAGATTTCATTTTGTACACACACACTTTGGAACTTTTCGTTTAGTGTTTCACACATTTCCTTTTCATCTTCCGTGAATCTATTTCCCATTTTCAACCTCTGAATATTATCCTTTACCTGCAATTTGTTGTTTATGAATTTATAGAATAGACCTGGTTCTGTTTTACATTTGTCTGCAATCCCTTTTTCAAAATTTCTTTCTGCCTCTCTCCTCACTGCCGTGTAGTTGTTTCTCGCATCTTTGTATCGCTGGTATGTTTGGGGGTTCGGCCTCTTCCTGTATTGATTCCATTTTTGTGTCTTTTGGTCTCTAGCCCTCTCGCAATTTCTATTGAACCAATCCTGTTTCCTAGTTCAGCATCTCTGTTTTGGTATAAATTTTTTTGTGCCTTTATCATATATTTCACAAAACTTGACATACATCTCATTCACTTCCTTGCCTAGCATCAAGTCTGTCCAATTATACTCACTAAAAAAATTTCTAAGGTCACCATAATGTCCTCTCCTGAAGTCTGGTTTTTCAACTGCTTCAACCTCCTTATTTTCTTCCAGCTTATAACGCATTGCATACTTTATTCCCAAAAAGACATGTGTGTGTGGTGATGAAATCTTAGTTCAGTATGGAGGTACAGTACACACTACGACCTGCTGACTCAAGCAGCTGACATCACCTGATGAAGAAAAATACTCATAAATACACAACATACATAGCTATTATCACTTTGAACACTGTTATTATTATCAGAGTCCTGTCAATAAATTATGAATATGAATAATTTTCCACAAGATTATTTTCTAAAGGAACATGGGGTCACGTTGCATGATGTGTATATTCACAAACCTCTGCTGTGTACTGTGAATGTCTGCCTCCTACTGTGAACATCATAATTAACATTGTGTTCAGTGATATTTGAATCGTGTACATAATTATTATTACACTCGGGATCATCTATGACACTATCAACACAAAATAATTGCAGTTACTTGTTGTGCTCTGGCCACGACTTGTGCAGCTGTGATGTGAGCTGGAGCTGCATATGCCAGCCATGGTTGCTCTGGCATTACTGAGGCTCTCACAACCAGGAAGGATGCAGACGATTATTTTTTTCAAGATGTCCTCTGTTTACTAGTCCTGAGTAACAGGATGTGAGCCCTGTGCACCCACAGGAGTTTTGAATATTTTGATATACTAACATTCATAATATGTTAGGTGGTGCACCACCACCACCCCCATAATATGTTGGGAAGCACAGTGTAGTGGTTTGGGTTACCGGGAACCAGCACCAGAATGTCGCCCCCTTACAGAGATGCAGAGAGCCGCTGACAACCTTACCAGAGTGAACCTCCAGAAAGTCAAAACACTGCTTTACAGACAACTGGAGATCTCAGGAAATGAAATCTAGATAAGTTGCCAAACAAATTACCACCATTGAGTCACATGGAACAAGAGATTTAGTCAAACAAGCTCAAGACTGGTTAGTATTGATTACCACAATTGGGCAGCCCAGACCTTTCTCTTAACCAACTTCCTAAATCAGTTCTGTTCCTGATGTTGGTGTCCTCACACCAACTTGTAGTGCTTAGTCAGGCCTGGCCCCAGGCTGGGCTTAGGGAGTAGAACTCCCAAAACCTTCTACTAATGGCTAATGTAGGTCCACTAATGTCCTAAAATAGCTAAAAATGTCCACTAATGGCGAAGACAGCTAATGTAGTCCCAGTATACAAAAAATGGGATAGGCAGGAGACCCTAAACTACAGGCCAGTGTCCTTTACTTGTATACCATTTTAGGTGATAGAGAAGATCGTGAGAAACAGGCTGGTTGCCCATGTGGAGAGAAGGGGCTTTCTTTCTCCGCAGCTTCCTCTCTCGTCGTTCCTTTCGGGTGAGGCTTGGTACCGCTCTCTCTGCCTCTTTTCAGCAGTATGAAGGTGTGCCCCAGGGTAGTGTTCTGAGCACTAGTCTTTTTCTGGTTGCCCTCAATGGTTTTCTTTCCTCTCTTCCTTCTGGCGTCTTCTCCACTCTCTATGTCGACGATCTAATCCTGCCAAACACACACCGAAACTACGACGTTGGTACAACGTTCAAACAAGTTTTAACACTTCCTAACCAGTTATAACAATCAATATAGCAAGTTGTAACAACGTTCTAATACGTCATAAACACGTTAAGCCAAGATGTAACGACTTTATTACAAGTTGTAACAAGCAGAAAATAGAGACAGTTTCGGTTTGTGTTTCCAGGGCTTACCATTTGCTGTCGGGGTGATGATTCAGCTCTCCTTCAACGCCGACTTCAATTTGTGATTGATGCTGTGTTGTCTTGGGCCACCGATCATGGTTTCAGGTTCTCTACGTGTAAGACATGTGCTATGACTTTTACTTGGAAGCATGTCCTTCTTCGTCCTTCTTTGTTGCTTTATGGTCACCCCATTGTGTACAAGGATTCCGCTAAGCTTTTGGGGTTGATTTTTGACACTCGTATGTCTTGGTCGCCCCATATCTCTTACCTCTGAGTTGAATGTTCTAAGACTCTTACCCTCCTTCAGGTGTTGTCCCAAACTTCTTGGGGAGCGGATAGGCACACACTCCTCGCTTTACATTCCTCTCTCATCCTGTCTAAACTCGATTATGGTTGCCCTGCTTACTGGTCTGCTTCTCCTACTCTTCGCCGTCTTGATCCTTTGCACCATAGTGGGTTGCGCCTCAGTTCTGGTGCCTTTTGTTCAACTCCCGTCCTCGGCTTGTATGTTGACACTGGCTTCCTATCTCTCCAGGACCGCCGTGATGGCTACTGTCTTCGCTATCTTGCGTGGTCCTTACAACATCCTTCCTCTCGCCTCTGTCGTGCTTTAACTTTTACCCCTCCTGCGGCTCCTGTTCCTCTTCACCACCTCCCTCTTTCTGTCTGGTTATCTCGCTTACAGGATTCTCTTACAGTTTGTATTTCTAATATTTCTCCTCGTGTCGTTCCTTCTTTGCCCCCGTGGAGAGTCCCCCTTCTGTAGTTTTGTACATCCTTAACCTGCATCACTAAAGCTTTTACCCCTCCTATGGTTCTGAAACGCCTTTTCCTTGAGCACTTTTCTTCACACTCCCGCTCCGTTTCCATCTTCACCAATGGGTCTAAGTCTGCGGATGGTGTAGACTACTCTGTTGTTTTTCCTGACAGAGTTTATATGTGTCGCTTACCTCCGGAGACTAGCATCTCACAGCGGATCTTTATGCTATTCTCTATGCTCTTCGTTTCCTGCCTTCTCGTTGTCAATCTTCCTTTGAAGTTTTAGTTAACTCTCGTAGTGCCCTCATGGCTCTCGGGTCCTTTAATCCTGTTCATCCAGTGGTTGTCGAGATACAGCATTGGCTGTTTCTTATTCACAGTAAATTTAAGTCGATTGAGTTTTGCTGGGTTCCCAGCCATATTGGTGTCTCTTTAAATGAGCATGGGGATGCTGCCGCTAGGGAAGCTGTCTGCTCTTGTCCCATCTCTCGTAAAATTACAGTGGCACCTTGACTTACGATTGCCCCGACTTACGATAATTTTGAGTTATGATGTAAATTTGATAAAAAAATGTGACTCGACTTACAATAGTGTTGTTGACTAACGATATTTGTTGGTACACGTTTGGGTTGACCGAGCGCGTGGTTCCTGGTCACACGGGCCAACCTCCCACAGTTTACTAGAGCTGCCCGCTTAGTGATGATCACGCCTATAAGAAATTCCGTTTTTGTAGTGATTTTTTGCTTTTTGAACTTAAAACTGATTATTATATATAATGCCATGGGGTCCCAAAAAAGTCAGTGGTAAGGTTCAACATATGAAAAGACATGTAAGAATGACCATAGAAGAAAAACAAGAGGTCATATGTAAGCATGAAAATGGTACTAGTGTTGTTGAACTAGCTTGGCAGTACAATAAATCTTCAGAGAAGGCGGCGGCGGCATTAGAGGATGTTCCTTCCTAAGTATTAAGAAAATGTGTGCAGTATGGGAAGGACTGTAAAGTTTTGCTGAAAAGAATCGCCCAGATAAAGCTGTAACAGGCCGTTGCATTGATCTTTTTAATGACAATGTGATGCCTCACTACAGACAAGTGTTGGAAAGAAGGGAAAACAATCTTCAATGGAACGATTTCTAGTGAGAAAATAAAGCAGAGAGCCAGAAGCAGGTCCTAGTGGTATGCAGGCAAAACGTGGCAGAGTGTGTACCCCCAGAGAAGTCATCACTGCCTGATGTTATAATGGAAGGGGACGCCCCTTCCAAACAGTAACACCTCTCCTCTCCCCCCCCCCCCCCCCCTCCTCACCATCTTCCATATGCCATGAAGAGTCCTCCATAAAGGTAAGATAAACATATGTATTGTATTGTAATTAGAGAAAAAAATTGTATTCAGTATAAAATGTATTTGTAAGTTAATATTTTGGAGGGTGGGGTATGGATTAATTCAATTCCCTTTATTTCTTATCGTAAAAATCGATTCGACTTACGATCCCTCTCTGGGAACGGATTACCATCGTAAATCGAGGCCCCACTGTATTCCTTATTCTGACTTTTACCCAGTTATTCATTTCTCCACCCTTACCCATTGTTGGTCTTCTGCTACTGGTAACAAACTGCGTACTCTTAAGAGTTGCGTGTCCTCATGGCTGTCCTCCTATCACCATAACCGGCGATGGGAAACGACTCTGGCGAGGTTACGTATTGGCCATACTCGCTTAACTCTGGTCACTTAATGGAGCGCCACCCTGCTCCTTATTGTCCAAATTGCATTGTTCCTCTTACGGTCGTGCATATCCTTGTTGGATGTCCTGACTTCCGGGATGAGCGTGTGTCACGTTTTCCAACCCTCCCCCGCGGTCGCTTGTCCCTCGATAGATTTCTTGGTGAATCGTATACTTTTGATATCGTTCGCCATATGCGTTTCTGTTCTCGTATTGGCATCCTTGGTGATATTTAGCGCCCTCTGATTTTTCCGCACATTTGATGGTGTTACATAGCCTTCCCGATTAGGTGCTTTCTTTTGATAATTACTTTGCTATGAATAACTTTCAACACTGCCAGGTGCAATAAATAAAAAAATTCAAAAAATAATTTTGTCTTATAGAAGTGTTCATTTGTGTTCCCTTATCACTGGAAAAAATAATACAAAAATCATAGGTGACATATTTTGGCCGCAATAGGGCGGGGAAGTCTGGCAAAATTGAGGTGTTGACAGAGCAGTCGTCAGAGGCGGTCAATGCAAAAACTACCACTTACCCCAAGGCAAACAAGGAAGGAATCCCCCAAACACTCGGGGCAGTCAATTGCCAAGCAGCGAAAGACCAACAGAGGTAGACCCAAGGTGACTTGTGGAAGGCAACCCCAAGCCCCGAGGGCGGTACTTACAGGGCACTTAGGGAAGTTAGCCCTAAGCGCATGCAGCCCAAGTACCCTGGAATATTTCTCCCAGCTTGCACACCACTGAAGAGAAGTACAGAACCCAGGCACAGCACAAGGAGAATCTGGAGCTGGAGCCACAATGACTAAGCCTTATCCCATCAGCCGAGGAACTGGAGGTGTGGATTGCCGGCACGGGGACCTAGAGCTATCCCTTCCCCCTCCTGGGGAGAGGGGAGCTGCACAGACATGCGGCGCCGCTTGTGTGACATCATGCTTGTTTGCTCATTTTCCCTCGGAGGAGTTCTGTCCACTTGTTTCGTTGGTTTCACCAGAATAGGGGTTTGTCTTGAGGCACTTATCTTTCTGGGTGCCTGTCCCAGTCGATGGCAGATATAGAATGCTCCAAAATCACATGTGCATTTCTATAAGCAATTGCTCCTCGTGCCTTTCTGAAGGGGCCAGGTTCTGGCCGTGGTCCCCGATAGGCCTAGAACTCCACTTACATCGACTGATGCCAAAAGTTAGGACTATCCCTATCAGCCTAGATAGCTCTGGGAAGCTTCCGGAACTCGCCCAAAAAATGGCGTTTCATTACAATCAGCGCTGGTTTTTTGCTTATCTGTGGGTAGTTAGCTTCAGGGAGCCAACAAAGCTCTCTTCAGAAAACCAGCGTTGAATGTATTGAAATGGCATTTTCTGCGTGAGCCCCGGAAGCTCCGTGACACCCTCACTCCGGTCAGCGGTTTTCCATCATTCTACGAACTGAGGGTGGTGCGACTTGCTCTCCTGAGCAGGGGAGGGTGAGCGTGCAGGCTAGTTGGAAGATGTGTTGCTTGTTTCCTCGTTTGCTATTGGGGGGAGTTCTGTGGTTCTGTTTGGACATAGGTTGCAGTTTTAACCAGTAAGAGGTTTGTAATGGTTCACTAACCTTTCTGGAGGTATCCCTGGTTGATGGCAGACATGACAAATTCTAAATATAGAGCTCATATGGCCATTGCTCCCTTTTCCTCTGAGGGGGGCCAGGTTCTCGCTTGTGGCCCCCCGGTAGGTACTCAAACTCCAAGGACTGATGGCACCAAACTAATATGGCACATGTCAGTTTGATAGCTTCAGGGAGCCTACGGGGCTTACCCAGAAAATGGCATTTCATTACATTCAAAGTTGGTTTTATGCACCATAATGAACCACTAAGCAGTTCTGGTGGGTGTGGTAATCTCAAAATCGAAAGACAACATAGTGCCACACACACACTAGTCAATTGCAGACAGCACATGACACAGCAAAATGACTTCATTATGGTATTCACATTGATAACTAATACAGCACTTGGATTAAGTAAATTTAAATTGTATACCTGTATTGTTTTTGTATTACAGTATAAAATTTTATACCCTAATGTGAAATGCATTTTTTATATTCTAGATTATCAGAAGAGTAAGCAGCTATCACGCCTTTTAATGCTAAACGAGTGCCTTAAAGTGGAAGCTCCTGGATTAACTGCAGTAATACCAAACATTTCTAAAAATAATTTGCCCATAAGGACTCTGACAGATGAGACTCACCATAGGCCATCTCTTGCCATGTTAATGAAAGGTGCCGTATTTATTAATCAAATAGTTGGTGTACCTGTTCTGAAACTGAAGTTTCCTATTACACACATAAACTATGCAAGTCTGGTATATGATAATAGTGAAATGAAATATCAAGATTGCCTCGTATTACCAGACACCACTAACCGAGACCATGTATTACACCAACTTAATGCAATTAAGGAATATTCCATTAAACGACCTATAGCTATTGAACTCCTGGATCCCCATTCCACTTTGTCTACCTCACAGCCTGTTGGGATAGTGAAAATGAAAATACGACTACTGACTCAGTGTGGCTGGGAAGTGAAGAAAATTAATTCAGCAGATGTAGAAAACTGTCAAGGTGATGTCCAAGCACTTGCAGCCTTGATACTGGATGAGTTGACTAAGGAAGCTGTGTAATTGACTTGAAGAAATTTAGATAAAGCTACATTTATCTTAGCTTAAACTTTATCAATAGGCTGAAGAATTAGAACAGAAGTGATCACTGACATTCTTATGCAGTTTATTTGAGTGCAGAGTTTTATATTAAGTGTTACAATTCAGATAGTCAGAAGGCGACTGAGGGCCTTCTTCATCTCCCACTCCCCACTGACATCTTCCGCTCCCCACTGACATCTTCCGCTCCCCAATGACATCTCCCACTCCCCACTGACATCTTCCGCTCCCCACTGACATCTTCCGCTCCCCACTGACATCTTCCGCTCCCCACTGACATCTTCCGCTCCCCACTGACATCTCCCACTCCCCACTGACATCTTCCGCTCCCCACTGACATCTTCTGCGAACTCATCAGACTGTGTTGAATATAACTCCTTCTCTTTCAATGGTAAATACTTCTCTCAAACTTTCGGTGTTGCTAAACTAGGTATGGTTTACCTAGTTTACTCCCCCCCCCCCCCCCCTCTGTTCTTGCCAATCTCTGGAATACTTCGAAACCGTATTTCTGCCTTCTGTGTACACCATACAGAACTTATCCCTCTCACTGGGACAAGTGAGAGGGACTTCCCTTCACTATGTTGATGACATTTTTGCTTTATGGCTTCATGACCTTAATCTTTTCCAGCCTTTCCTCGCCTCTCTTAACAATCTGGCTCCTTCCATCCATTTCAAAGTTGAATGGGAATCTAATTCCCTCCTTCCTTTTCTTGACGTTCAGGGTCACAGCTGTGTCGGGGTTCTTTTTCTCTGTCTGCCGCAAACCCATGCATAGTGGCATGTACATTCACTTCTTTTCCTACCATCCTACTTCTTTTAAGAAAAGTGTCCTCGTCTCTCTCTTCCTCCGCGCTCTACGCATCAGCGACCCTCAGTTTCTTGATTCTGAAATTTCCTTTATTTACAAATCTTTCTCTCACCTTAGTTACCCCTCACATTTTTTTCAACTGTGCATATTCTAAAGCTAAACTAAATTCCTTTCATTCTATACCTGCTTCCAACACAACTAGCACTGTGCTTTGCCTTCCCTTCATATCTGAACTCAAAAATCTTACTAATACCGTATTCTTGGTGAATCGGATACTTTTGATATCGTTCACCTTATGCGTTTCTGTTCTCGTATTGGCGTTCTTGGTGATATTTAGCGCCCTCTGATTATTTCGCACTTTGATGGTGCTACATAGCCGTCCCAGTTTGGTGCCTTCCTTTGATAATTACCTTGCCTTACTAATACCCTTTATGCTCTTAAATCTCGCCTTTCGACAAACTAACACTCTTCGTACTAATTTGGTTCACACTTCTGCTTCTAATTCTGCCAGTGTCTACCCTATTTCTTGTTCGTCTTATTTTCCCCAATACTTTGAGGAAACTGGCCGTACACTAAATGACAGACTTAAGGAACACAAAAAGAAGTGTTAAGTCTGCAGACACAAACAATGCTCTCTTCTGTCATGTTAGGGATTCTGATCATTCTATTGATTGGTCTTCTGAAATAATCTTTCCTGCTTCTACTCTTCACAGACGCTATCTTATTGAATCGGCTTTGATATACAACCTACCCAACATGAACCTTAGTCCTGGTTTTGTTGCTGCCAGTTGCTGCTAGTTGACTCTTCCCTTTCACAGTACATACCTAAATGTTCTAAACTTTCTAAAACGTGACCTAACATAAGCCTACCCATCCTTTTTCTCTTTGTTTTCTTTCTTTCTCTTTTTTCTTACATTCCCATTCTTACTCCTATTTTTACCCCCTTACACCCTTTATTTCACCTATCCCTTCCGTACTTTTTGCCGTGCAAAAAGTACGGAAGGGATAGGTGAAATTTCCGTACCTTTTCCGGGATAGGTGAACTTTTTTCCGTACCTTTCTCTAAAGTTTCCTCCTCCTCACCTCTCTCGTGCCTTACTTATATTCTAAACTTTTCTAAACTACCCATCTTCTCCTTCCCTCTTCTCATCACAGTTGACTTGATAATGGTCCAGGATGGACCAACACGTCGTCGTCTTTTCATCTTCCAGTGTGTGGTTAGGTCAACATTCTTCAGCCACGTTATTGTGACTCATCGTGTGCAATCCAGATAATTATAAATTAATCACTATGAAATAGAATTTTTCAGTGCCATATAATAAATAAAAACTACACATACTGACTTTTGCAGTTAAAATATGACAGGGTTTAGAATGTATAGACGTTTGATAAATCTGTTTGAAATGTTATGTAATTTCGGGGCCATATTACGAAAATATGCAATAAATGAAAACTGGTTCGATTTCAATCAAACTTTTTTTACTAGTTGTATATGAAATTGGGTTCAACTGGTCGAAGTCTCAGCATCATAGCATAAATAGGAAGGGAAAAAAAATATTAAATTATGTGTCAAAAAATTTCCAAAATGGTAAAAAATTAACATCAAACACAAGTGTCAACTGAAATCATGTCTATGACTCCAAGCTATCACAATAGCATACAGTATAATAAAGTATTTTAATATTTAGTTTTATGCAAAAAAATTAATTAAAAAAAATATTTAGGTCTTTTCTTGAATTTTTTCTCAAATTTTTATCGCCGATTTGCATGAAACTTGTACACCTTACAGAACGTAAGCCTATCTGTAAGGGTGCAAATTTTGGAGGAAATTGGTTGATGTCAACCTCAACCACAGGTGGCAGAATCTTTGACTATATTTATTGTCAAGTAACATAAAATTGACACTCCTCTTTCATTTTTATTCAATTTACATGAAATTTACACCTTATATGTAGAGTGAACGTCTCAATAATCTCTATAAAACACTTTATTCCTAAGTTCATTTATTAATTTTATAAATATTTGCAAACATGATATATTGGAAGTAATTTTGGGGGAACTTTGACTATTTGTATTAGTAAAACTAAACATATTTTGGATAATCCCCCCTTATATAAATCCTTTAATATATGCTAATGTGATAGATGAGTGTCAGAAATGATTTCATTTGAAACTTGTGGTTGTAATGAATTATAGAAAATGTGTAAAATTCACAGAAAAACAAATCCTCCCTTTCTATTTAGGGTGCAATACTGAAATGTAGAGCAATTGCAGTCCTTTTAATATACAACTAGTAAAAAAAGTTTGAAATTGAACAACTTTTAATTTACTGTAATCCGGCTCCTTAAGAGATGTATAAAATTATATTAAATAATACTGATGCTACTTCATTTTCATAAGTAAATCCTTGTAAGGAATTTTCTGGCGGAGCCTCTGGTAGCTCTCTAAAGCTATCTCACTTATGTTAAGGTACAGGGCAGAATGCTGAACACAAGGTGGGATGAACAAGGGGAACACATCTGGGAGGTGAAATCCTGCAAGAGTCAAATAGAGAGAAAGATCTGGGGTTTGATACCACACCGAACCTGTCCCCAGAAGCCCACATCAAAAGGATATCATTAGCGGCATATGCTACATTGGCCAACATAAGAACTGCCTTTAGAAACTTGTGTAAGGAATTGTTCAGGACTTTGTATACCACCTGTGTCAGACCAATCTTGGTGTGTGCAGCTCCAGCCTGGAGTCCATACCTAGTTTAGCACAAGACAAAGAGAAGATTCAGAGGTATGCCACCAGACTAGTCCCAGAACTTAAGAGGTATGAGCTACGAGGAAAGGCTAAGGGAGCTAAACCTCGTCCCTGGAAACCAGAACAATAAGGAGAGACATAATAACCACCTACAAAATTCTCAGGGGAATTAGCAGGGTAGACAAAGACAAACTCTTTAGCCCTTTAACAGCGCAACACGCCTGCAGGCCCATGTCTGGGGTGCGCTACACACCTCCGGGTATTTGTATTCCTCACGTTCCATTCAAAACTCCTGCGGCTACATGGGGTTCACATCAGCTTCCTCAGGGCTCTTGTAAACAGACGCCATCTTTAAAAAAATCGTGGTCCACATTCCCGGGTGAGAGAGCCTCAGTAGTGAGTGAGCAACCAAGGCTGGCGTTCGCAGCATGATCGCACAGCACTACTGTTCAGGTGTGACCACAGCATCGCCTAATAATGTCAAAATATACTGTTATAACCTGTATTATTTAGCCATGATAGTATTATAGAAGAGCCTGAGTGTGATAATGACTGGGTACAATGTTCAAATATCAGTGATTCAATGCTGTTCACGATGTTCACAGCGCTAGCCACAGCACCACAGCATTATTTCGTCCATCTAGGAATCTTCAAACGACTTCTTAGGTTCCTTTTCAAAATAAACTTCTGGTCAATTATTCATTTACAGGAATTAGTGACCAGGATTGTGGCTATAATTAGCATTGTGCGTAGTATTGTGGAAGGAAGAATTTTGGTGAGGAAGGGAGAGAATTGAGGTAGCTTCACTGTGCGTGGCAGCCACTCTTGTTTTCCTCACCATACTAGCTTCATGGTTCGCTATGGGGAACACATATGTACATGGGGTATATACAGTGTGTGTGTGTATAGTGTAATAACAGCATCAGGAGTATGTTGAGAGGAGCTATTTTGGTGAGAGAGGTGAAGTTGTAATCGTAGCGTCATATGCTGTGTGATTTCTCGTGCAGTGTATGGTGGCCACTGTACTCTTTGGACACAATACTGGCTTACTTGCATAGTTCTGGTAAATAAAACATGTAGATAGGTATATATAACATGTATAAATAGTGTAATAAAAACAATAACAGTATGGTGGGAGGAGCAATGTTGGCGAGTAAGATGTTGGAGGAGTGGATGGATTGTAAGAGATGTTGGATTGGACAAACCAATAATCCTGTCCAATAACGATGGTCTGCTTTCAGCCTCTGATACTGCTATTGAATTCAATAGGTTCTTCTCATCCATTGGGTCATCCCTTGCTAATGATATTCCATCTTCCAGTATTGATGTTCAGGACTATCTTACAGGTAACTACCCACAGTCTCTGTACCTAACGCCCGCTAATTCCACTGATGTAAATGAGGTAATCCTTTCCCTTAAGACCAAGTCTAGTTCCCTTGCGGAGATACCAACTCTAATCTACAAAAAAGCCTCCAGATCTTTAGCCCCTGCCGTTGCATTGCTCTACAAGAACTCTCTTGAACTCTAGACTTTTCCAGATATTCTAAAAAAAGCGAGAGTAACCCCAATCCATAAATGTGGTGATCTCACAGATGTCAACAACTTCAGACCTATATCAATTCTACCAAACTTGTTAAAAATATTTGAAAACTAATCTACAAGCAGCTTTACTCTTATCTAGCCAAACACAATATACTAAGCTCTTGTCAATATGGCTTCAGACCCAAAAAAAAGCACTAACGATGCACTTATTAGTATGATTAACTTGATACATGCAGCTCTTGATAAAAATGAGTTCCATGTTGGGTTATTTGTGGACCTACATAAGGCTTTTGACACTCAACCACCAAAACCTTTTTAAATTACATCATTATGGAGTCAGAGGTCACTCCCTGCAATAACTTCAGTCCTACCTTACTGACAGGCTCCAGTATGTTTCTGTGAATAATTCCATTTCTCCGACACTACCTATAAACATTGGTATTCCACAGGGCAGCATACTTGGCCCTCTCCTCTTTCTCATCTACATTAATGACCTTCCAAATGCCTCTCAACACCTCAAACCAATCTTATTTGCTGATGATACAACTTTCATTTTCTCCAGTCCTGACCCTCTTGCTCTAAATGTCAGTGAATACTGAACTAATTAAAGTCCATCTTTGGCTAACTGCCAACAAACTCACCCTTAACATTGACAAAACTTTCTATATTTTGTTTGGTAATAAATCCTTAAATGAAATTAATCTAAGAATAAACAATATACAAATCAGTAGTAAAGTTGATGGTAAATTCCTTGGTGTCCTCATCGATAACAAGATGAATTTCCAGGGACATATATTTTGCTAAATATAGCAAAAAAAAGTTTCTAAAACTGTTGGCGTTCTTTCTAAGATCAGATATTATGTTCCTCGGCCTGCCCTAGTGACGCTCTATTACTCTCTCATCTATCCTTATCTCAACTATGGTATTTGTGCTTGGGGTTCTACTACCCAAAATCATTTACGTCCTCTAATTACCCAACACAAAGCTGCTATTAGAACAATATCTAACTCTGGCCCCAGACAGCACTCGGTACCCTTACTTAAATCTCTGAACATGTTAGATATTAAGTCACTGCACATCCTCTCTTGTGTACTCTATATATTTAATCCTCTGAATTGTAATGTCAGTCCTGACCTTCAACGCTTCCTAGAAGGTTGTAACAGAACTCATGTGCACCACACCAGAAACAAATACCTATTTGATATTCCAAGAGTTAGACTTAATCAAACTAGGAATGTTCTACAAATTAAGGGACGCATTATGTGGAATGACCTTCCCAATTATGTCAAAGATTGTACCTCTCTCAACCAGTTTAAGATGAAAACTAAGCACTACCTAATTAACTCCATGTAACCTACCTTACTTCTAAATGTCAACCCATGTCTTACTATTAAAAAAAAAATGCTGTTGACCAACTTGTATATTGGTTATTTTCTACCATGTTCCTCCCTTTTTTTTATCTTTTATTGTTTTTTTTTCATTCAATACAATTTATACTTTAAGCTCAATTACTATTAAATTTTAGTCTAAGTGTTTTTTCCCCCACCTCTCCTTGCCCGAAACGTTATGCGTACTAGTGGCTCTAGGTATTGTATGTACTACCTCTATCTTTAAATCTAAAAGAATGTTTGTACTGTAACGCTGCAACTATGTATGTACTGTTCCTAAATAAATTATTATTATTATTAAGTTCTACTGAATTATTGTGATTTGTGTGTGTAATGATGTAGGGGCGAAGAGCGAGAACGGCCTAGTGACATAGCTCGAGTGCATGGGGGAGTTGTGTAAAACCCTGGTTTGTGTCTTGGAGAGGCTGCAGGATCCAGTAAGTTCAGTAGAACTTCGGTTTCAACTCTTTTACCATGTCGTAGCTCAGTTGATTAAGGCATCATCTGGGATGTTCTCGGACACAGGTTCGAATCCTCGTCACGGCCCTTGTGGATTTGTTCATTTGATGCATCACATTATTGTCATTTCTGTGTGTAATTGTATATTTGCTATTTTCTGCCATGTTCCCTTCCCCCCCTTTTATTTTTTTAAACACAATTTATACTTTAATCTCAATTAGTATTAGTCTAAGTGTTTTTTTGCCCAAAAACGCTTTGCGTAATAGTGGCTTTAGGCTTTGTATGTACTAGCTCTATCTATAAATCCATCAATGTTTGTATCTCACCTTGTATGTATATACTTTACCTGAATAAACATTTGATTTGATTTGATGATGTTTATTTACAAGAGATTATGTTTATTTACATAATTAAGAAAGTCTCTAAAACAGTTGGTATACTCTTTAAAATTAGATATTATGTACCTAACTCCGCTCTCATTTTACTATATTATACTCTAATCTATCCCTATCTTAATTATGGTATCTGTGCATGGGGGTCAACCACTGCAACCTACCTCAAGTCTATTATCACCCCAGCAAAAATCTGCTATTAGAATAATAACAAATTCTGCTTTCAGACAACACTCAGCCCCCTTGTTTAAATCCCTAAACATGCTAAACATAAACTCACTCTACACATTCTCTTGTGTCAATTACATTTACAAAACCCTATTCTTAAATGCAAACCCTGCTCTGAAACTCTCCCTGGACAGATGTAATAGGACCCATTATCACAACACCAGAAATAAATATATCTTTGATATCCCCAGAGTCAAACTTAATCTGTGTAAACACACTATGCAAATAAAGGGACCTAGTCTATGGAACTCACTTCCTAATGAATTGAAAAGCTGTCCAACTTTTGCGTTATTAAAAAACAAAACTAGAATCGGCTGAGAAGGGCCGATTCTTTAGAAACTAGAAGGGCCGAGAATCAGTGGTTCAAAAAGTTGTGCCTAGTCCTTGAGACTCAAAATACGATCATACAGTCTTCAAACTGAGAATCAAGCGAACCGTGCAAACCTTCATCAACAACAACAAGAAATAACCCTTCTCTGCGAGGACATTAGAAACTTTAAGGCAGGCCAAGATCAACTCCAGCATGACTAGAATGATCTCCGTAAGGATAACATACGTCTGAAAACTGATGAAGCCATAAAAAAACAAGAGGAAGCTCTAAACAAAATGACTGTACGTATCAGTACATTATCCGCCCAACATTTCATCTCCCAGGATGAACAAGATCAGCAAAAGTTGCTCAATTCAATTTCTTTATTATGCACCCCATACCCATCCCGTGGGCAGTGGTGTAAAAGATTACAGAGGCACATAATCGGTTCAGGAACTGAACCCTCTAGTTCGTTTAGCTAAGCAAATAAAAAATTTTTGACGCTAGTTACAAAAGTATTAATGTTATATATACATGTACATATTTATATATACGTATACATTGTGATGGGAAAATGTAGGTGTAAGGCAGTCCTCCCAATGTCTGGTGTCAATGCCAATCACATTAGTAAAAAAAAAAAAAAAGAGAAAAAAAAGTTGACTGCTTGGCTGTTGCCTCCTGTGGTCAAGTAAAAAGGGAAAAACATGCAAAACAAATCGTATAAACAATGAAACTTTAATTGACTTTAAACAAATATAAACAAAAATAATCCCTTGGCTATGTACAGTGCGAATTAAACAAAAATACAAAGACAAAAAACAATATAAAATAAAATACTGGTTACATTACTCTACAATGAATAAGACAAAAAATGAGTAAAGGTGCTAAGAATATTGGCTGGCTGAAAACCTCCACTATTACACAGAGCGTATACTAGACAGATGTATCAGCGTTGAGAGCACAGAATATTCTAAAGCCAACTGCTCGTGCACGCTTAGTCATAGGCTATGCAGATGGCGCTGAAGTCGAGTGGAGTCGCTGATTCACCAATGGGAAGCGTGCTGGCTGGAAGTGGTAGTTTGGTGATCGACGAGGGTGGTGCGCCGACAGCGAGGGGGTTTGGAGAGCGAGTGTAGGGTACATATACCCCCCTGTAGAAACGTATTCTACTATATATATATATACTACTCTTGAATGTAGTATTTTGATGTTATAGACGTACTGAAGTAACATGATGTAGGAAAGAGCAGGTCAAATCTCTCTTGAAAGAGATTATCGTCACAACATATATACCAATAAAAGGGTCCCCTCGCTCGAGACGTTGGGTACTACAGTTCTATGGGTGCAAGAGTATGCCTCCTCAAACAACCGGGCGTCAAAATAAAAGAAGGCCGAAAAAATAATCAAATCAGGCAAGAGGTCGGCAGGAAATGACAATTAGAAAGGAGAAAAGGGGGGGGGGGGAGAAAAACGAAACATAAGGAAAATTTAGTTGTCCAGCATAATTTGTGAGGACAGCAGCAGGAGCATAAGACCACAAAAGGCCAGAGGACTGTCCCTTGGAGCATCACACCCCGGCAGCCTCCCACCAAGCCCCCTCACGGCAACAATGGGCCGGACAGGGAGGGGGAACATCCTGGCCGATGGTCTCGCTTGATTCCTCTTTCCACAGAGTAGACTGTCAATGCTGGTTCCTTATTTTGGTATTGCTGGATGTACAGGGGCGCAGAAGTCGACCTCTTCACCTTGGCATGATCTCTATATTTGTTTCTTTACATGGCACAACTCCCCAACAGCGGGGCCCTTGCAGTGGATGCGTTTCAGCTAGACTGGTCAAGGTAGGGGTGCATTTATCTCTTTTCCCCAGTCCACCTGTTGCTCTGGGTTCCAGCGTATCTAGTCTCTCACAGGGGAAGAGTGATTCTTCTGGCTCCTTAGTGGCTGGGCCAGTCTTGGTTTCAGGTGCTGCTTGCACTGTGTCTGAACCTGGGTGTCTTTCCACAGCTCCACCTCCTTCTGAGGGTCGGGCTAGTGATGTTCCTTGCTGGTTCGGCCTTCTCTTCTGCTCTTCACGTCTGGTGTGTTGATGCTTTTGGATCACCATCTGTGGTGATCAGGTGGCTTGTTAAGGGTGTCCGACCTGCAGTTCTTCTGCGATAGTATGGACTCTTATTTTTTTTTCCACTTTCGATACCTTCGTCGTTGTTTTTCAGTTCCAGCAGGTTGTTTTGTCCCTTCTGGCTGTTTCTCGGTTGGCACCTTTTATAGAATGCTGTCGTCTCTTCTCGTGTGGCATTGGCGGAGCCGCCACTCCTTGCGTTTCGGGTTGCAGAGTCCTTGGCCCCGTTTCGCAAGATTCTTGCAATTTCACCTTTAGCCTGCTCATGCGCCATCTGAGCCTGCATGGTCTCTGACCGGGTTCTTTTTCTCTCTCTTATGCTTTTTTGGCCTCTGGTTTTCAGATGGGCGTGCTTTATGCTCTCCGTCGATGGGGTTTTGATTCCCAGCCAGCTCCTTTTCTGGTCAAAACTTTTTTGGCTGGTTTCAAGAGAGGTCCTTTGGTTGTGGATGATTGCTTGGATCAGCTGAGAGTTCGTAGCGTGCTTTGTTTGGTGGTGGTTTTATGCCACTACCTTAGTGCCACCGGTTCTGCTTTGGTAGGAGCTTTTTGGGTTATTCTAGTTTCCCTTGTTCACTGTTCCTCGTGTGTGTTAGGTCATCCAGTGTTGTTCAGTCCACCCTCGTAACTATGCTATTTGTGTGCTATTCTGATTGTTTTCGCTCATGTCTTGGGCCGGTATTCAGACGTGAGGCTTTTCATGGACGAAATAAATAGTCTTTGCAGCCTGGTATCTTGTCACCTTCCCTGGTTTCTCAGCAGCCTTGTGATGCTTTGGGGATGTGCCATTTTTTTCCTCTGTGGAGTAGTTAGCTTCAGGGAGCTGATGGGACTTTCCCCAGTAAACCAGCATTGAATATAATGAATCATCAGTTTCTGGGCGAGGCCTGGAGGCTCGCCGACACCCTCTGTCCCTAAGGTCGGCGACTTTTCATCATTCCAGAACGGCTTCCCCCAGAGAGGGGGGGGGGAGGTGGAACTAGCAGGGGACTGGTTTGACAAAGTTTTGGTTGTTTATTTTCTAATTGGGGAAGTTCTTTTGACATTTTGAGGGTGCTAGTCTCCATTTTCTACTATGCAGTACAGTAGTCTGTTTTGATACCTCCTCTTTTCTGGGTGCTTCCCTGGTTAATGGAAAGTCAATAAACTTTAAATGTAAAGTATTCATGGGCCATTGCTCCGTGTCTGAGGGGGCCAGGTTCTGGCTCGTGGTCTCTGGCAGGCAACAAGAACTCTGCAACTGATGACTCCAAGTAGTATTGGCACTTAATAAGATAGCTTCAGGGAGTCTCCAGGGCTCACTCATTAAGTGCGGTTCATTACATTCAACGTTGGCTTTTTAATTCCATAAATGGATATACCAGTTGTTTTTCTTGCAATATAATCAAAATGGTAAGTTTAAAAATTTACTTATTTTTAAATTCATTTTGAGTTTTGGATTGAAAAATGGCATCAACCAAAGTGGTAATCACTGTATTTTGGCCAAGAATAATTTTGTTGTTGCACCCGATCTTACTGCTAGAACAGAATCCTTCCCATCATCCAATTTTTCATTTGACTTGGTAATGCTGACACAGATTTCCAGTGTAAAGTACAGTATTAGCAATAGAATAAATGTTAAGGTAGCGTGGGCATGATACTGTACTGTTTTAACTAGTGTACGAGTTGGGGTAAAGTGAGAGTTGGTGTTGGGAAAGGGTGATGGAAGCAAAATAAATACCGTGCAAGAGTTACAACACTGAAAAGTGTGTGGAGACAGGCTAGGTTATCTGGAGATGATTTCGGGGCTTTAGTGTCCCCGCGGCCTGGTCCTCAACCAGGCCTCCACCCCCAGGAAGCAGCCTGTGACAGCTGACTAACACCCAGGTACCTATTTTACTGCTAGGTAACAGAATACTGTCAGGCAGGCAACAGGCAGTCAGAATACTGTCAGGAGATTCATAATAAGGTATGCAGAAATAAATACTACTTGGAAATACAATACTTTAGTTTTGTGCAAAACGGTTTATATTATATTAGTACAGTATATAAAAAATGAAGAGCAATATACACAAAATATCACAATACTGTACAACCACTTACACAAGTGGTTAATCTTAATGTACACTTACACAAGTGTGTTTTAAGATGTACAATACTAGATTTTCTACTTGGTTTTTTGTTTGTTTTTTAAGAATATGTACAGTAAACAGTATTGGACATTTGATAACTTATCATTTGTACTGCACTGTCTTCACTTTTCTGTCTTTAGTTTTATAGTCGACTGGCTAAAGGCAAACTTTTTAAGTTTTTGTTTTAACCCCTGCAGTGCGCACCTGTTTTTGGCAAAACCTTCATAGTGCAATTGTTAAGGACATATTTTTGTGGTTTTTATAAATGTTCAGGTAAAGTTAATGTCAAAATGTTTCCAAACTCAACCATTTTCATTTCAAAACACAAAGAGTGATGACAACATTAAAAAACATTAAAATATAGCCCAATTGAAAAAAAAATAGCATAACTCTCAGAACAAGATTTCTGGGTTGGTGCAGCACAGTGGCTAATACAATTTCAAATAGGATATCATGCTCAGACGTTTATATCACTGTACAGTATTGGTACACACTTTACTTTAAGTCCGAGTTATGTTAAATACTAAAACACTAAAATCTAGGCCTTAACAATTCTGACAATACATGGAGCTTTCAAGCACATCTCGCTTTCAAAATATACAGGTAAAGAATATAAAAATGCTTATAACAACTTGAATGACGTACAGTAGCGACATTCAATAAGCACAGCATATTCAATGCAAAACATGAAAATAAAACAGAGAATGTATTCATTCTTTTGTACATAAAAAATAAGGTTGTCTATCAAATAATCTATGCTGGATAGAGTAATAAAGTACAGTATTGTACTTTAAAATCCATATTTTGCTTGTGTTTGCATTTTTGTCATACGGTTTTGGGCCCAATTATTTTTAAGTTCTAGCTCTCTCTCCTTTGCCTGATGGGCAAGGTATGTGATCTGATGCTTTTGTTTTTGTTTCTGTGATGGCATTCCATCTCTCTTCTTGCTGAAACTATGGGTTGGTTTCTCTTCAGTCAAGGCCTTTGTCATCCACTCATCACGTGTAAGCAAAGCATCATCAGCATTAACATCGATGAAGTTGATGGCCTCGCCCTTACCTCTTCGCTTACCAGCCAATCGAACCATTGCTTCTTCATCAATGCCAGCATTACTATCTGGATAAGTTTCTATGTGCTGTGATGGATAATGTGCCTCTGTCTCCTGAGACTGTGTTGATGAATACTGAGAAATGCTAGAATACACAGTAGTTTCTTGAGGTAAAATTTGGGGCGTTTTAAATGTCTGTAACACAGGCATATTTCTAATGTTAGGGTCTACATCTGGTACACTCAAAATTTCTGCTGGTGAGTTCTTTATATCAATGTCAGCAGTTTCTGATAGTGAAAAGAAATCAGAAGCAGCTGTATTGCTTTCATCATCAGAATCATTTTCACTAAGAACTGTGGTATTTTTTGGCTTAAATTTAGACTTTGGAGAGTTCTTCACTGGCACCGATTTTTTAGTGAGGATGTGAGGAACAAGACTACGTTTAGCTTCTTTGACGGTAATATGTTTGGGCTGAGGCAGCAGGGAGAAGAGTCCTGTACCTGATGAGGATGGTTTTATCTTCTTGTGTTCAGGCTCCTGGTGCTCATCCTCCTCATCATCTTCTGCAAACTAAAACACAAGCAATTAAGAGCCTTATATGCACATATAAAACATTATCAAATCTGGCACAAAATATACAGAGTTCAAAATAAAGTATAGCTACATACAAGTCAATCTTAGAGATATTCCTTTTACATTCCCCAAAAAGAGTTGTAATTTTATGAAATGGATTTATAGGCGGCAAATCTGCACACACAGAAATAACACTACACGAGACCAGAAGGCACAATAGAATGTGCAAAATAGCCCCTCTAAAAAGCATAGGTGTGAAAGATACATTAAGAGACAACTATCAACATCAAAAGCCTGAGACTTTTCAACACACTCCCTCTACAAACACAATGCATAACTGGCTGACCTCTTGCAGTGTGTTCAAAAGAGAACTTGATAAACACTTTCAAAGGATACCTGATCAACAAGGCTGTGACTCATATCAGGGTGCAAGCAGCTGTGTCAAACAGCCTGTCTGACCAGACCACCCACCAGGAGATCTGGTCAGAGACCGGGCTGCAAGGACATTGCTCCTTGGAATCATCAGAAGGTAAAGTAAGGAAGCATCAGAAGCATTATTCATGTTACATATATAAGACCGGCCACCCCTGCCTTACAAGCATTTGTTTTACGAACATTTGTCCATACAAAGCTTCACTCAAATCCCTGTTTCCCCCTTCATGCATAAAATCACTGTACAACCTTGCTGGAGCACCTCAAGTATTAAGTGGCAGCGAGCTAAAACGTCTATGCGGCAGCCACATGGATGAGCATTGTACAAAAGTCAACATGGACCACCAGGGAAGGTGGGGTTATGGTCAAATCATACACAAGACTCTTCGACAACTTATTTTTCGATTTACAAATGACCCACTAGTGTCATACTGTAAGCCACACTGCCTCAGTCAGCATTACTGTGATCACTCTTATAATGAGCTAATCCTCTTTACTCTCACCGTTCTAGTTGAGCAAGGTAAGCAATTAATTATCAAAAAGAAGGCACCAAACTGGGAAGGCTATGTAGCACCATCAAATGTGCGGGATAATCAGAGGACACTAAATATCACCAAGGATGCCAATACCAGAACGCATAAGGCGAACGATATCAAAAGTATCCGAGTCACCAAGAATACTATCGAGAGACAAGCGACTGCGGGGGAAGGTCGGAAAACAAGACACACGCTCGTCCCGGAAGTCAGGACATTCAACAAGGATATGCACGACCGTAAGAGGAACAATGCAATTAGGACAATAAGGAGCAGGGCGGCGCTCCATCAAGTGACCATGAGTTAAGCGAGTATGGCCAATACGCAACCTCGCCAGAGCCATTTCCCATCGCTGGTTACGGTGGTAGGAGGACGGCCATGAGGACACACAACTTTTAAGAGAACGTAGTTTGTTACCAGTAACAGACGACACAAGCCTGCCGAAGGGTAAGGACGGAGGAATGGATAACCGGGTAAAAGTCGGAATAAGGAATACCTTTACGAGAGATGGGACAAGAGCGGACAGCTTCCCTGGCGGCAGCATCCGCACGCTCATTTAAAGAGACACCAACATGGCTGGGAACCCAACAAAACTCAACCGACTTAAATTTACTGTGAATAAGAAACAGCCAATGCTGGATCTCGACAACCACTGGATGAACCGGATTAAAGGACCCGAGAGCCATGAGGGCACTACGAGAGTCAATAACAGCTACAAAGGAAGATTGACAATGAGAGAGCAGGAGACGAAGAGCATAAAGAATAGCATAAAGCTCCGCTGTGAAGATGTTAGTCTCCGGAGGTAAGCGACACATATAAGTGTGATCAGGAAAAACAACAGAGCAGCCAACACCATCCTCAGACTTAGACCCATCAGTGAAGACGGAAACGGAGTGGGAGTGAGAAGAAAAGTGCTCAAGGAAAAGGCGTTTTAGAACCGTAGGAGGGGTAAAAACTTTAGGGATGCGGGTCAAGGATGTACAAAACTGCGGAAGGGGACTCTCCATGGGGGCAAAGAAGGAACAACATGAGGAGAAATATTAGAAATACGAACGGAAAGAGAATCCTGTAAGCGAGATAACAGGACAGAAAGAGGGAAGTGGTGAAGAGGAACAGGAACTGCAGGAGGGGTAAAAGTTAAAGCACGACAGAGGCGAGAGGAAGGATGTTGCAAGGACTGTGCAAGATAGCGAAGACAGTAGCGATCACGGTGGTCCTGGAGAGATAAGGAGCCAATGTCAACATACAAGCTGAGGACGGGAGTCGAACGAAAGGCACCAGAACTGAGGCGCAACCCAGTATGGTGCAAAGCATCAAGACAGCGAAGAGTAGAAGGAGAAGCAGATGAGTAAGCAGGGCAACCATAATCGAGCTTAGACAGGACGAGAGAGGAATGTAAAGCAAGGAGAGTGCGCCTATCCACTTCCCAAGAAGTATGGGACAATACCTGAAGGAGGGCAAGGGCCTTAGAAGGGCTCAACACAGAGGTAAGAGATATGGAGAGACCAAGACAAAGGAGTGTCAAAGAATAACTCCAAAAGCTTTGCGGAATCTTTGTACTCAAGGGGATGACCATAAAGTGACAAAGAGGAACGAAGAACGACCCGTTTCTGAGTAAAAGTCATGGCACAAGTCTTAGTAGTAGAGAAGCTACTACTGAAGAAGTAGTAGTAGAAGCCATGATCGGTGGCCCAAGACGACACGGCATCAATCGCAAGTTGAAGCCGGCGTTGAAGGAGAGGCGAATCATCACCCTGACAGCAAAGGGTAAAATCGACATAGAGAGCAGAGAAGACGCCTGAAGAAAGAGAGGAAAGAAGACCATTGAGGACAACCAGAAAAATAGTAGTGCTCAGAACACTACCCTGGGGCACACCTTCATATTGCTGAAAAGAGGCAGAGAGAGAGCGGTACCAAGCCTCACCCAAAAGGAACGACGAGAGAGGAAGCTGCGGAGAAAGAGAGGGAGATGACCACGAAGGCCAAAAGAATGAAGTTGAGATAGAATATGATATCGCCAAGTGGTGTCATAAGCCTTTTCCAGGTCAAAAAGGACGGCAACAATGGAGGTCTTCGCAGCAAAAGCAGTACGAATATAGACCTCCAAGTTTACCAGGACATCTGTTGTGCTGCGGCACTTGCGGAAACCAAATTGAGAAGGGGAGAGGAGGTGATGGTGTTCCAGGAACCACATCAGACAAACGTTAACCATACGTTCAAAGAGTTTGCAGACACAACTTGTGAGGGCAATAGGGCGAAAGTCCTTAGGGGATGTTCCCAGAGACTCTGGTTTGCGAACAGAGAGGGCAATGGCATCAAGCCAGTCCTCAGGGACTGACGACGACTCCCAGATCCGATTATACAGACTCAGCAAATACTGAGACGTGCACGGAGGGAGATGGCGAAGCATCTCATAATGAATGCCATCAGAGCCCGCCACCGTAGAACCACAGAGGGCCAGGACAGAACGAAGTTCAGAGAGAGAGAAGGGATCGTTATAGGGAAGTCGAAGACGAGTGCAGAAATCTAAAGGACGAGATTCAAGAACAGGTTTACGAAGAAGGAATGATTGGGGAAGATGAAGACCAGAGCTAACAAAAGAAAAGTGGGAACCCAGTTTGGTAGCGACCTGCAACGGGTCCGCCACAAGAGTACCACGGAGGTGAAGGACCAGTGAAACATCGGGAACGAACTTACCCGCTATCTTGCGGATACGCTTCCAGATCTGGGGCAGAGGAGTTTCGGACGTAATGGTGGAGACATAAGATGCCCAACATTCACGTTTAGCCGTATGGATGGCCCTACGGGCCACCGCACTCGCCTTCCGAAAGAAAAGAAAAGAATCGACCAACGGCGGTGTCTCTTCCAGGCTGCATGCTTACAGCGGACAGCACGAGCACAGTCTGCATTCCACCAGGGAACGCACTTCTGTGGACCCCGAGAGGAAGAGAGAGGAATAGAGAGGAATAGAGCGGAGGGCAGCGTCGAAGACAGTGTCATGAAAAAGGAGGAGAGAGAGCGAGGGAGAGGCAGAAGGGAGAGGTCAGAGAGAGCAGCACTGAGGGTAAATAGGTTCCAATCCACTTTAGCAAACTGCCACCTAGGGAGGGAGATGGGAGGGTGAAGAGAGAAAAAGGTAACAAGGATGGGGAAATGGTCACTGCCATGGAGGTCATCAAGAACCTGCCATGTGAAATCTAAGTAAAGAGAAGACGAGCAAAGAGAAAGATCAAGACAGGAAAGGGTGTGAGTCTGAGAGTCCAAATGCATGGGCTCACCAGAATTCAGAAGAGACAGGGAAGAAGAGAGTATAAACGGCTCAAGAAGGCGACCTCGGGTGTTTGTCAGAATATCACCCCAAAGGGAATGACGACAAATGAAATCACCCAGCAGGAGCACAGGCTCCAGCAAGGAGTCCAGGAGGCGTTTCAGATCAGGAAGAGAAAACAGGACACTCGGGGGGAGATAAATGGAACAAATGGTGTACCATTTCCCCACAAAGATACGAGCAGCAGAACAATGGAGAGGGGAAGGAAAAAGTAAGGGGACAAAGGGAACATCAGAGCGAATCAAGAGAGCAGAAGAGTTAGGAGCCCCAGCAATAGCTGGGGGGAGAGAAAGGAATAGCCACGAAAGCGACCAGGACGAGCACCAAGCATCGGCTCCTGGAGATAGACACAAAGGGGCGAAAACTGTATAATCAGAAGTTGGAGTTCAAGGAAATTGGCGTAATAACCCTGAACGTTCCATTGAAGAATAGACATCGACGAGAAGAGAAAGGACAACAACAGAGAAGATGGAAGAAACAAAGGCGAAAGAGCATGTTAAAGAAGATCAGGGTCAGCAAAGTCAGGGTTAGGGGGTATGGGTAAACTGAGCAAACAACCGAGAGGAGCAGTCAAGGACAACAGCAGAAAGAGGGGGAGCGCACCTCAGCAAGGGCAGCAACCGAGAGGGAAGCGAGGGCCAAAGAAACCTCCATAGCAGGAACAGGGGCGCAACCACCGAAATAAAAAAAAAAAATAAAATGTTTATTTAGGTAAGGTACATACATACAATAAATTTTTACAAAGATTGGTTGACTTATAGGTAGAGCTAGTACATACAATGCCTAAAGCCACTATTACGCAAAGCGTTTCGGGCATGATAAACTTAAATGACAAGCTTAATACTAAGTGAGCATAATGAGTAGAATGAAAACAAGAAATGAAAACATAGATGAAAAAGCAGCACAAATACAATTGTCGACAAACAGCGCTCTTTAAAAAAAAAAACAGACATTGGTTGACAATAGAAGGGCAAGGTAGGTTACAGGGAATTTATTAGGTATAGCTTCGTTTTTAACTTAAACTGGTTGAGAGAGGTACAGTCTTTAACATGGTTGGGAAGGTCATTCCACATTCTGGGCCCCTTGATTTGTAGAGCATTTCTAGTTTGATTAAGTCGTACTCTAGGAATATCAAAACTGTATTTATTTCTGGTGTGGTGCTCATGGGTTCTGTTACAACCTTCTAGGAAGCTTTTGAGGTCAGGATTGGCATTACAGTTCAGCGTTTTATATATGTATAATACACATGAGAGAATGTGCAGTGACTTAATGTCTAACATATTCAGAGATTTGAGTAGGGGTACCGAGTGATGTCTGGGGCCAGAGTTGGATATTGTCCTAATAGCAGCTTTGTGTTGAGTAATTAGAGGACGTAAGTGATTTTGGGTAGTAGAGCCCCAAGCACAAATACCATAGTTGAGATATGGATAGATAAGGGAGTAATAGAGAGTCACCAGGGCAGGGCGTGGTACATAATATCTGATCTTAGAAAGAATGCCCACAGTTTTTTAAACTTTTTTTTATATATTTAGAATGTGTCCCTGGAAATTCAGCTTGTGGTCAATGAGAATGCCAAGGAATTTGCCGTCTAATTTGTTACAAATTTGGGTATTGTTTATTTTGAGATTTATTTGATTAGAGGATTTATTGCCAAACAGAATATAGAAAGATTTGTCAATGTTAAGGGTGAGTTTGTTGGCAGTTAGCCAAAGATGGACTTTATTTAGCTCAGTATTTACTGTGGCATTTAGAGCAAGGGGGTCAGGACTGGAGTAAATGAAGGTTGTGTCGTCAGCAAATAGAATTGGTTTGAGGTGTTGGGAGGCATTTGGAAGGTCATTAATGTAGATGAGAAAGAGGAGAAAGAGGAGAGGAAATGGGAGGGGAAGGAGCGATAGAGTCAGAAATAGGGGCCGAGGAAGAAAGCGAAGCCTTCTTACCCTCCGGGGAGGAGGAAGGAGAGGAGCCAGGCTTACGCTTCTGACTTAAAGAGACAGGTGTCCCAGCAACTACGTACTGGGCAACGGATTCCAGCATCTCAACAGGAGAAGCTGAACGAGAGCACACATGACAGCCGTTAGGAGAGCGATGGACATCAGCCCGCACTGACAGGTGGCGGGGAGAGTCAATAGACGGAGGAGAAGGATGGGAAGGAGGATCGGAGGGAAACGAGGAAGAAGACACAGGAGACATGACAGACCGGGTAGAAAGAAGGGGAACCCCAGACAGAGGACCAGGAGGGGGACCCTTCGGGACAGAACTCAAAGGAACAGAGGAGGGGGCAGTGGTCGTATCAGGGTCCAAGGCCCGGAAACGGTTGCGAGTCTGAGGAAGGTGGGAAGGACGAGAAGAGGAAGAGTGCAACACGCGAGCATAAGAGACATTAGCATAAGGTGGGAGCCGGCGAACCTGGCGCCTCACCTCAGGAAAAAATAATTGCTCCCGGTGCTTCAAGTTGAGGACGGCTGCCTCAAGCTTGTAATGGATACACGCACGGGAGAAGGTAGGATGGGCCTCACCACAGTTGAGGCAGCGAGCCTGGGGAGAAGTGCACTCTGACTTAGAGTGACCTTTGCCCCCACACAAAGGACAGAGAGAGAGAGACAATCCCAGAGCAGTGAAGGGCACCATGCCCAAACCTCCAGCACTTGTTACAGAGCCTAGTAGAAGGAATGTACTCCTGGACAGAGCACCTGGCACCAGCAAAGAGGGTGGAAGGGTCCTACCATCAAAGGTAACCTTCACAACCCGAAGGGGCTGACGGCGACGACCACGAGGGGAACGAGTAAACGTGTCTACCTGGAGGACAGAATGGCCCTGGGCCTCAAGGATATGCTGAATATCATTGTGGCAGTCCTGCAGATTCCGAACACCGATTGCAACATGGGGCGGAAGGAGAATAGTGCCAACACTGGCATTCAACCGAGCGTTCTTGGAGACTCGAACAGGGGTCTCGCCAAGGCAGGATAAAGCAGCCAAGCGGGAGGCCGCTTCCTGAGAAGGAGCAGCAATGACACGTGTACAGAGACGGGTAGGGCTGAAGGTAACAGAGGCATCTACGGAATCAATAAGGTGCCTATGAAGGGAGAAATCGTCAGGAGGCGCAGAATCAAGAGGGAGGAGATCAAAGTATTTGGCCCACAAAGCGGGACCAAACAAGGCTTGATAGGCATCAGAACGGGAAGGAATCGAGCGAGTGCGGCCGTGTCGAGGACGGCGTTGAGAACCCCCAGAGAGGGGTTAAAAGGCGCAGTAGTCACAACTAGAGACTGAGCCGTGCCAGGGGACGAGGTAGTCACCAATGGGGGCTTGGGGCTCGACCTAACCACAGAGGGAGGGGAGCCAAGGGGAGGAGTCAGAGAGGCCAAAGGAGGAGCAAGGTCGGGGCCCAATGCAGCGGAGGCTACAGAGCCCGGTCTTCCAACACGAACTGACTCGGGGGCTTGGTTGCCCACCCCATGAGCCTGAGAAGGTAAAGGAGAAGCAAAATTCGACATGAGTACAAAAGAAAAACATTCATTCACGAATGTGCCCCCACACCCACCATGGAGCCACAATTAGAGGCAGGACACCCAACAAGAAGCTATCGCCGATAATGTCGGGGCCCCCTAGGGGTGCGTCGTGTGTATACGCCCCGCAAACGCCACCTTAAGAACTGCCAGTCCGTCCAGATCGGGTTCAGTGACGAAAGGAGGATTGACAATAAAAGGTTCCCCTCGCTCTCGACGTTGGGTACTACAGTTCTACGGGTGCAAGAGTATGCCTCCTCAAGCACCCGGGCGTCAAAATAGAAGAAGTCCAAAGGAACCAAAACAAGCAAAAGGTCGGCAGGAAATGACAAGCAGATAGGAGAAGAGGGGGGGAGAAAAACGAAACAAAAGGAAAAGGAAAAGTCGTTCAGCACAATTAGAGAGGACAGCAGCAGAGCACAAGGCTACAAAAGGACAGAGGACTGTCCCAAGGAGCATCACACTCCGGCAGCCGCCCACTAAGCCCCCCCTCACGGCATCAACGAGCTGAACAGGGAGAGGGGGGTTGATCAAGGTAATTTCACATGTGTTGGCACAATTAGTGTCAATGACAGACTAGTAGTGTTGTTTTCCTTGATGCTTGCCATATACACCCACTGGATGTACAATTCTTATGCTTATTCCTTTACCTATTCCCCTGCCACTGCTGATGTATAGCAGGCATAGGCAGGCAGGCATTCTGTCACTCTCAGTGAAGCATAGCAAGTCAAGAAGTATCAATCTCAGTTGTTATTCCACGTGTGAAAGGCCACCCAGGAAGTGGTTGATGGGGAGGGGAGAGGAAACTGTTGGGTGTCAGGGGAGGGGAATAGGAGGATGTTGGGGGAGGGGATGGGAAGGTATTAGGGGTGGAGATGGAAAGGGGGGGGCTTCATGGGTGGGGATGGAAGGGGGGCTTCATGGGTGGGGATGGAAGGGGGGGGCTTCATGGGTGGGGATGGAAGGGGGGGGCTTCATGGGTGGGGATGGAAGGGGGGGGCTTCATGGGTGGGGATGGAAGGGGGGGGCTTCATGGGTGGGGATGGAAGGGGGGGGCTTCATGGGTGGGGATGGAAGGGGGGGGCTTCATGGGTGGGGATGGAAGGGGGGGCTTCATGGGTGGGGATGGAAGGGGGGGGCTTCATGGGTGGGGATGGAAGGGGGGGGGGCTTCATGGGTGGGGATGGAAGGGGGGGGCTTCATGGGTGGGGATGGAAGGGGGGGGCTTCATGGGTGGGGGTGGAAGGGGGGGGCTTCATGGGTGGGGATGGAAGGGGGGGCTTCATGGGTGGGGATGGAAGGGGGGGCTTCATGGGTGGGGATGGAAGGGGGGGGCTTCATGGGTGGGGATGGAAGGGGGGGGGCTTCATGGGTGGGGATGGAAGGGGGGGCTTCATGGGTGGGGATGGAAGGGGGGGCTTCATGGGTGGGGATGGAAGGGGGGGCTTCATGGGTGGGGGTGGAAGGGGGCGGCTTCATGGGTGGGGATGGAAGGGGGGGGCTTCATGGGTGGGGATGGAAGGGGGGGCTTCATGGGTGGGGATGGAAGGGGGGGGCTTCATGGGTGGGGATGGAAGGGGGGGGCTTCATGGGTGGGGATGGAAGGGGGGGGCTTCATGGGTGGGGATGGAAGGGGGGGGGCTTCATGGGTGGGGATGGAAGGGGGGGGCTTCATGGGTGGGGATGGAAGGGGGGGGCTTCATGGGTGGGGATGGAAGGGGGGGGCTTCATGGGTGGGGATGGAAGGGGGGGGCTTCATGGGTGGGGATGGAAGGGGGGGCTTCATGGGTGGGGGTGGAAGGGGGGGGCTTCATGGGGGTGTCATCATGGGTGGGGATGGGAGGGTGGCCATCATGGGTGGGGATGGGAGGGTGGCCATCATGGGTGGGGATGGGAGGGTGGCCATCATGGGTGGGGATGGGAGGGTGGCCATCATGGGTGGGGATGGGAGGGTGGCCATCATGGGTGGGGATGGGAGGGTGGCCATCATGGGTGGGGATGGGAGGGTGGCCATCATGGGTGGGGATGGGAGGGTGGCCATCATGGGTGGGGATGGGAGGGTGGTGGATTGTATCTGGATTGTGCCTGGCAGGGGTTCTAAGAGTTATTCTGCTACTCAAGATGTCTTGAGAGAGCTTGATCCAACAGGCTGTTGCTTGGAGCTGCCCGCAGGCTTTCACATCCACCGCAGACCAGTTGGTCCAGAATTTCTTACAGAAAACTATCCAGCTCTTTCTTGAAGACTTTCTATTTTGTTCTGGCAATATTTGCTGGGAGGATGATGAACAACTGTGAACCTCTGATGTTCATACAGTGTTATCTGATTATGCCTATGGCACCTCTAATTTTCACTGGCTCTATTCTACATTTCCTTCCATATCATTCACTCCAGCATATTGATATTTTACCCTACAAATTTGGGACCTGGCCCTCCAATATTTTCTACATACAGGTACAGTACTGTATATATAATTGGGTACCTTTCTCGTCTCCTTTCAAGAGAGTATATTTTTGAGAGCTTTGAAATGATCCCAATAGTTTTGGTGCTTTGTGTCTATATGTGCTGTGTATGTTCTCTGTATTACATTTATTTCAGAAATCTCTCTCTGCTCTGTTGGGGAAAAATGAGTATCGAACAGTACTCGAGGCAGGACAACACAAGTAATTTGAATAGTATTAGCACCGAGATGGGATCCCTGGATTTGAAGGTTCTTTTAATCCATCCTATAATTTTTCTTGCTGATGCAATATTTGCTTGGCTATGCTCCCTAAATATTAGGTTGTCAAACATCATTACTCCCAGATTCTTTATATGTTGCTTTCCTACTATGGGCAGAATTGATATTGTCTTGTACCCTGTATTTTGTTAAATCACTGCACTGTGCGGCCTGACATTACTTGTGGCAGGTATTGCGCAGGCCGAGAAAACCTACTTTAAGACATCCCAAGATTCAAAATGCACGCGCGGTAGGTTGGTTACGACATGGAGGCCTGAGGCCTCCATTGAGTGGCAACCATTTTGAAAAACATTCCCAGAATGCCCCAGGGCCATGGGTAGCCTAAGTTCTGATCGAGCAACCATGGCTGACTGATGAGCCTCCAGCTCCCAATCACCTGTGGGATGCAGTGTTGAAAGATCGCTGTCTGAAGGAAAAATTCCGACATTATTGTTTGAAGAAGAAGAGGGTAGTGAAATTGATGAACCAAGGTGCAATAAAGACCCAACATAAATGTCTGATACAAGTGATACAGACACGGATACAGATGATACAGTGACCGTATCCTATTCAGGGCAAGTGGCACACATGGTGGGGCTTCATAGGTCATGGCCCATGCCAATATTATGACCACCTGTGTCATTTCCCATTTTTGACAAAAGTGATACTGTTGATTCATTTTCTGGGTTCAGTGATGGTGTTGCTTCTGATACAAGTAGCATAGATGAACCGAGTGGTAGCAGGCTACTGTCAAGGTGTTACTAGGCAGAGATTTGCTGTCTCAGCAGCACACCCTGTCAAGCGCCGCCATATCTCCCCTCACCTATTTATTTATTTATTTATTTATTTATTTATTTATATACAGTGGCCCCTCCATTTATGAATTTAATCCATTTCCAGAGATGGTTCGTAACCCGAAAATTCGCAACCCGAAATGAATTTTCCCACAAAAAATAATGTAAATTGAATTAATCCGTTCCACACTCCCAAAAATATTAACTTCAATATACTTTTCATACCTAATTCACACAATTATTTAGTACTATAGTATGTACAAGTTATAGCTTACCTTAATTGATGCCTCTTGTTGGCATATAGAAGATGGTGAGGAGGGGAAGAGGAGAGGTGTTACTGTTTGGAAGAGCGAGTCCCCCCTTCTATTACATCAGGTACTGATGACTTCTCTGGAGTACACTAATACGTTTTGCAGGCATACCAATAGGAACTGGTTGTGGCTCACTGCTTGCTTGTCTTACTAAGAATCTGTCTAAAGACATTTGTTTTCCCTACATTTTAACATGTGTCTGTAGCGAGACATCATATTGTCATTAATAAGGTTAAGAGAACGGCTTGCTAAAGCTTTATCTGGGCGAGACTTTTCAGCAAAACTTTTAGTTCATTCCATACTGCACACATTTTCTTAATTAATGAAGAAAAGGACATCCTCTACTGCTTCATCCTTCCCTGAAGATTTCTTGTACTTACTAGCTAACTCAACAACCTATGTACCATTTTCATGTTTATGAATGATCTCTTGTTTTTCTCAATGGTCATCCTCACATGTGTTTTCTTAGGTTGAACCTTACCACTGACTTTCTTGCGACCCATGGCATGATATATAATAATTACTTTTATGTCCAAAAACCCCCAAAAGCCGTAAAACAATGAAATTCTTAACAAAGAATTCATGCGCAATCGTCACTAAACGGGAGGCACTGGTAACCTGAAGCGTGGGTGACCATGCCAAAAGGAACCACGCACTAGGGCGCCCATACGCGTATCAACAAACTACATTACTGTAGTTTACAGCACAAACTACAGTGTTTTATGTTGTGAGTTGATAGAGGAATACAGCGAAGAACTGACCACTGAAGAGCTCTTAACCTTTCACAAGGATCAGCAACAAGAGGCAGCTGAGGAAATTTCTTCAGGGGAGGAGGACTATGGGAAGAAATGCAAACATTTTTGGAAACGATTCACCCACAGCAAGCTGAAGTAGGCCGTCGCCTTAACCTTTGTAATGACACTGTGATGCCTTACTGCAGACAAGTGTTACAACGTAGGGAGAAACAAGTCTCTATGGAAAGGTTTTTAGTGAGAAAAACAAGCAGTGAACCAAAACCAGGTCCTAGTGGTATGCAGGCAAAACATAGAAGAGAGAGTACCCCCTAGAGAAGTTATCACTGTCTGATGTTATAATGAAAGGGAACTCCCCTTTCAAACACTAACACCTTTTCTCCTCCTTCCCTCCTCACCGTCTTCCATACACTAACAAGGGTCATCAATAAAGGTAAGCTATAACTTGTACATACTACAGTATAGTACAGTGGCACCTCGACATCCGATTGCCCCTACTTACGATAAATTCGAGTTACGATATAAATTTCATAAAAAAATGTGACTCGACATCCGATATTTGTTGGTACACGTTTGGGTCGGCCGAGCGCGTGGTTCCCGGTCACGTGGTCCGACCTGCCTCAGTTTACTACAGCTACCCGCTTAGTGACGATCGCGCCTATAAGAAATTCCGCTTTTGTGGTGATTTTTTGCATTTTGAACATCAAAGTAATTATTATATAATACGCCATGAGTCCCAGGAAAGTCAGTGGTAAGGCTCAACATATGAGATCCCATGTAAGAATGACCAGAGAGCAGAAACAAATCATTCGTAAATATGAAGATGGTGTGCAGGTAGGTGAACTGGCTAGGCAGTACAACAAATCTCAGTCAACGATATCCACCATACTAGCTAAGAAAAAGGACATTATGGGTGCTAAAGTGATGCATCATTACAGACAAATGTTAAAACGAATGGGAAAAACAAATGTCTCTTGACAAATTTGTAGTGAGACAAACAAGCACTGAACCACAACCAGGTCCTAGTGGTATTCAGGCAAAACGTAGGAGAGAGAGTACCCCAGAGAAAACATCACTGCCTGATGTGATAATGGAAGGGGACTCCCCTTCCAAACAGTAACAACTCTCCTCCTCCCCCATCACCATCTTCCATACGCCATCAAGAGCCCTCCATAAAGGTAAGAGTAACTTTGGTACTGTATTGTAGTTAGAAAAAAACATTGTATTCAGTATAAAATGTATTTTTATGTTAATATTTTGGAGGGTGGGGAACGGATTAATTCAAATCCCTTTATTTCTTATGGGAAAATTCGCTTTGACTTCCGATATTTCGACTTCCGATCCGTCTCTGGGAACGGATTAGCATCGGAAGTCGAGGCCCCATTGTACTAAATAATTGTGCTTATTAGGCATGAAATGTATTTTGAAGTTAATATTTTTGTGAGTGTGGAACAGATTAATTCAATTTACATTATTTCTTATGGGAAAATTCGTTTCGGGTTGCAAATTTTTGGGTTACAAACCATCTCTGGTAACGGATTAAATTCGTAAATGGAGGGGACAGTGTACTGGTATATAAGAAATAGGAGAGGTCCTAGGATGCTGCCCTGCAGCACTCCTATGGTTAATGGTAAAGTGGGGGAGATTATATCATTAATGGCTACATATTGGTGCCTGTCACTAAGATCGAATATAGTTCAGGGCAAGGCCTCAAATTCCATAATGGTGAAGTTTAAGTAAGAGGTAGTTATGGTTAACAGTATCAAAGGCCTTTCTCAGGTCAATGAAGAGTCCAATTGGGAACTCATTTTTGTCAAGGCTGTGTAAATGATATCAAGCAGACTAATAATTGCATCGTTGGTACTCTTTTTGGGAGTAGATGCCAAACTGACAGGGACATAGTACTGTGGAACCTCGGTTTTCATATGCCCATTTTCGTATTTTTCGGTTCTCAAGCTCAATTTCTACGAAAAACTCAATTCGATACTCGTTGTTTGCCTCGGTTTTTGGAGTTTGTTTATTCACATACGGATTCACCGAGCGTGTGATGCTTTTGTTTATCAGTGTCTCCCACCTAGTGATGATTGCGCTTAAATTCTTTGAGAAAAATTGAATAGTTTTTGTGTTTTGGGGGTTTCTGAACATAAAAGTTCTTATTATATACCACACCATGGGTTCCAAGAAAGTCAGTGGTAATGTTCGACCTAAAAAACCAGCGTTGAATGTAATGAAACGCCATTTTCTGGGTGAGTCCCGGAGGCTCCCCGGAGCTATCCCAGGCTGATATGCTAATGTCAGACTTTGGCATCAGTCATGTGTATGGAGTTCTTAGGCCTACCGGGGACCACGGCCAGAACCGGGCCCCCTCAGAGAGGCAAGGGGAGCAATGGCCTATAGAAGCCCCCGTGTTAGTGGAAGCATTCTATGTCTGCCATCGACCGGAACAGGCACCCAGAAAGGTAAGCGCGCCAAAACAAACCCCTATTCTGGTTAAAATTGCTACCTAAAACCGAACTAGTGGATAGAACTCCCCAACCGAAAACAAGCAAACTAGTGTGACGTCACACACTGCCGCGCCGCTGTCTGCGCAGCTCCCCCCTCCCCGGGAGGGGGAAGGGGGAGCCCCAGACCCCCCGCGCCGGCTACCCACACCTCAGTTCTTGAGGCTGGATGTCAAAAACGCGAAAAACCGCCGACCGGAGGGAGGGAGGGATGCCGGGGAGCCTCCGGGACTCACCCAGAAAATGGCGTTTCATTACATTCAACGCTGGTTTTCTGGGGGGAGCCCCGTCGGCTCCCCGGAGCTAACTACCCACAGACAGAAAAAGAGGGACTTACCCGGGAGGCGGTCGTCGCTCACCCCTCAACTCGAAGCCGAGACAACTGGCTGCAACCGCCGATCACAAAACATGATGCACCCCCGGCCAGACCAACCAAGCATCAACCACCCATGGACCCCTCCGGAACGCAGCAGTCTCATTCTTCGCCAGAAAAGAAGGAGACGGCTGCAAACGAACAAAACTATCACCACGACCAAAAGAGCAGAAACCCCTGCGCCGGAGGAGAGCATGAAGCTCCCCTACCCGACCCCCAGAGGCCAAAGCCAACAAGAAAAGTGCCTTGGAAAAACAATCCTGGACCGAAGGGGCCACAACGAAACGAGGAGATGAAAGGAAAGCGAGCACTCTGTCCAAAGACCAGGACGGCTCAGGCGACGCATGAGCAGGCCGGAGGTGAAACAATGCACGAGACAGCTTGCGAAACGGCGCAGACGTAACATCGATATCGAAAGCAAGCTGAAGCGGCTCCGCCAGCGCCGCACGATACGAAGCGACAGTGTTAGGCATAAGATGACGGTCCTGAAACAACCACGAGAGGAAGGACAAGACCACCCGAACAGACAAGGAGCTAACACGACGAAGACGCAAAAAGAAACGGAAGGACCGCCAGGAAAACTGCATACTGCCGCCGAGAAGAAGCCCTCAGGTGGGACACCAACAAGGAGGCCACCTGATCACCATAGAGATGATGATAGACTCGAGTCAAAAAACCATACGCGAAGACTCGAGGAGAAGATCGAACCAGCTACGTGACGTACCGGCCCGATCTGCTGAAAGAGGCGGAGCCGCGGGAAAAACCCTCGGGTTCGGACACCGAGCAACCAGCGCCTGAAACCAAGGCTGGGCCGGCCACCAAGGGGCCAGAAGGACAACTCTCCCCCGGTAAGTCTCTAAGCGAGTCAGGACCTGGAGCAACAGCCGAACCGGGGGAAAGAGATACAGGAACCCCCACCTCGTCCAGTCGAGCCGAAAGGCATCGACCCCGACGGCCTCGCAATCGGGGAAGGGCGCCGCATAAACGGGAAGATGCCGCGACCACGCCGACGCGAAGAGGTCCACCTCGGGGCGCCCGAACGTCTGGCAAAGCCAAAGGAAGGACTCGTCGTCGACCGTCCACTCCGTGGAGAGAGGAACGAAGCGAGACAGGGCGTCGGCCAAGACGTTGGACACGCCCCGTACGTGAACCGCCAGGAGAGCCAAACCCCGAGAACTCAGCAGACGAGTCACCCGAAGCGACCAACCCCAAAGAGACAAGGACCGCATCGAACCCCCGCGGTTCAGGCAATGAACCACCGGAGAGCAGTCCGAATGGAGCCGAATCGTCGATCCGCGGGCCACCCGAATCCTCCCCAGAGCAAACCACACTGCCGCGAACTCCCGCACCGTACTGTGAGCTCGACGGAAGGACGGATCCCAACGCCCCTGGCCGGCCTGGTGAGAACTGGTCACAAAACCCCAGCCGAGACGACGCATCCGTGTACACATCGAGCGAGGGCTCGGGTAGGCGCCAAGGCACTGAACCCCGAAAAACCCGAAGAGGAAACCGGTGACGTAGCAACCGACGCAAGTCCCCCGGGGGTCGAACTCTGCGATCGCGAGAGGCGGAAGGGGGAACCCCGAAGGAACCAGAACAGCCGTCGAAGCCAAACCCGACCCGGCGGGTAGACCACCATCGCGAAGTTCAGGCTCCCGCACAGCCCCTCGAGCAACCGCCGGGTGACCCGAGGGCCCTCCAGAAACAGACGAAGGCGGGACCGCAGCCGCAGGAGAGACTCCGGAGGGAGAGACAAGGAGGCGGTTCGAGAGTCCCACACGAGACCCAGCCATGTCCGAACCTGAGAGGGAACCAGATGGGACTTCCTCCAGTGCACCAAGAACCCGAACCCGGCGAGCTGGGAAAGAACCAAATCCCTGGCTAGCAAGCAAGCTGACTGGCTGGGAGCCCAAACCAGCCAGTCGTCGAGGTAGGCCAACACTCGAACACCTAGGAGACGCAAACGAGTCACCACAACCCGTGTAAGGCGTGTGAACACGCGAGGTGCCAGGTTCAACCCGAACGGGAGACAACGAAAGCGGTAACTCAGACGCCCCACTACAAAACCGAGCCAGTCCCTGAACCGCGGATGAATCGGGACATGCCAATAAGCGTCCCGGAGGTCCAGGGACACCATCCAAGCTCCCGGCTCCAAGAGGAGCCGAACCTGAGACAGCGTAGTCATCCGAAAGGAGGGGCAATGAACCCAGGGGTTCAGACGGGACAAGTCCAGAATGAACCGCAGGTCCGCGCAGTCCCGTTTCGGAACCGGAAACAGACGGGAAACCCATCTGAGGGACGACGTCGTTTCGACGACGCCCAAGCGTACCCACTCCAAGACGACTCGACAGAGCGCAGGGGAAGAAGCCTGCCCTGCCAGCCCCGACCCCCCAAAGAGGGGAGGGGCCACCCAACGCCACCGCAGGCCGCGAGACACGACCCGAAAGGCCCACGAATCGTGGGACCAGGCGCGGGCGAACAGCGCAAGCCGCCCCCCCATCGCCCCGTCAAGGGGGCAAACCGCGAAAGGGCCGGCGACCCCTACGAGACCCAGAACCCCGCACAGCGCGAACACCGCGCTGACCAGACGAGGGAGGGTCCGCAGGAGGAGCCAACCCCAAACCTGACACCAGAGGATTACCACGACGAGAGGAACCCCGAGCCCTGGCACGACCTTTCCGGGAAGACCCACCCTGGGACCCCCGGAAAACCAACAAGTCCGACATCGGACGACAAGCCGCCGACGCAGCCTGAATAAACTGCGCCACGGCCAACTCCCCAAACAGGAGAGGACAAAAAGGTGAAGAACGCCTAAGAGCCAGAGCCCAAGCAGATCCCATGGAGAAACCCAGCACCGCCTGCCGACACGCGAGACGGGAAGCATAGAACAGGGAAACCGCATCCCGCAAAATCGGCGTGAACAGCTTCAACAAGGCAGCCGACGAACGCGCAGCCGAGGACAAGGTGCCGGACCCCGGGACGGACCCAAGCGTCCCCACATCCTCCACGAGCCAATCCGAAGACAGCTCCAGGAGGGAAAAGAACCGCAAGGCCGAACACAAAAGGCCCCGAGCGCGCAAGTCCTCCGCCACGAGCGCCGCCGAAAGGGAGGGAACCTGCACATGGAGCTGAATAACGCCCACATCGCCGGGAAGGGCAGGGGCAAACAAGCACTCATTCAGGTACTCAAGTTCACCCCCCAGGAAAACCTGAAGCACCGTGGAAGCTTCCCGCCACTCCAGCGTGCGGGAACGACAGAAGGAATGCCAGGAATCCAGACCAAACAAGGGGCAGTCTGCTAGCCAGGACGACTCCGGAACCTCGTAACGGAGCCAGAAAGGGAACGAAGTCCCAAACCTGAACGTGGACGGATCCATTTCCGAGGCATAATCCGGGTCACGCAGGAGGTAAGCTGCAAAGGCCGCTCGCACCACACCAGGTTGGATGCGATAAGCCGAAAACCTCCGGAAGGACGGAACCGACGTACCCGGGGGAACACGGAACCGTACCCGGGGAGGGGCCTACACCAAATCCAACTCGTACGCAGAGGGGGGGAAAGAAAACCCCACTCCTTGTAACAATAAGCCCCGCTCAGTGGGAAGAAAAACCCAGGCGGGGTCCAGCGGGGCCCAAGGCCCCCAAGTCAGCCCCTCCCCAGCCTCGAGGTCCGTCACCACAGGACCCGAGGCCGAGTCCTCTCCCCAAGCCCCGACCCCACAAGACAAGGACGGAGCAGCCGGAAAAGCTGGAGGAAGAGGGGCCCACTGGTCAGACCCTGAAGCTTCGGCCGGGAGACAAGACTCGAATGCCTCTGCCGCCCCCCCCGGAAGGGGCAACCCCCGAAGCTGCCCGAGTCTTGAGATCAAGTAACCCCTGCTCCGACCCCGAAACCCTCAGACGCTTCGGGGCCGGAAGCAGGGGCGGGGGACCAGAACGAACAGAAGGGGAAGGACGAGGAGGTGCGGACTGAACCAGGATCGAAGCGACCCCCACCCCCAAGTCCGGGTCTCGAAAAGCAAAGCAGGGCAGCCCCGGGGCATCCGGGGAAGCAACCAACCGAGCGCGTTGCAACAGACGAAACCTAGACTGCAACGCACGTGCCGCCTGTACCCGAATAGAATCAGAGGATTGGGTAAATTGAGTCACAAGCAAGCAGCAACACTCACAGGACTCAGGGTCGAAAGTATCACCGACCCAACAGGCAGCGTGGCAGAGGCAAAAACAATGAGGGTCACCCTGAGACAAGGGGACCGAGCAACCCTCAAACTCGCACACAGCGAGTGGGGACTCCGGGGTCACATCCATCGGACCCACGCGCCCCCTAGGGGATTCCCAGGGTCCTGAGCGTTTACTTTAAGAGGACTCGCGCTCAGGTAGTCCCAGGCAGGGTGCTGCAAACCGGCGCCCAAAACTACCAAGCAAACTTCTAAAGCTGAACCCCAGGGACGTGTACACTCACGGGGACCTAGCAGGGGGCGCCACCGATGAGAACAGTGGAAGGGAAAACACAAACTGAATAAAATGACAGAACCCCCCACCAGGCAAAAACAAAAAGAAAAACAAAACCCCGCAAGAGGACAGCGAACCCCAAGGAACAGAGCCGGCCGCGATGTCGGGAAATACAAGCTGAGCAGCACCCTGCGCCCCTACCAGTGCAAACTGCCTCTTACCTGCCGGTAACAAGGGAGAACAGAACACCCAAGAGCCCAACAGGCGGCCGAAAAACCGAAAGGTAAAACGGACCAGCAGAGGCAGACCCCGAGGAGCCTGTGGAAGGTGGCCCCAAGCCCCAAGGGCAGTACTTACAGGGCACCTAGGGAAGGCAGCCCTAGGCGCATGCAGCCCGAGTACTGAAGATAACTCCTGGCTCTCGCACCCACCAAACTAACACCACACGCAAAGCACAGTGCAGTAGCGACACCGGAGCCAGAGCACACGACCATCGCCTATAGCATCAGCCTCAAGAACTGAGGTGTGGGTAGCCGGCGCGGGGGGTCTGGGGCTCCCCCTTCCCCCTCCCGGGGAGGGGGGAGCTGCGCAGACAGCGGCGCGGCAGTGTGTGACGTCACACTAGTTTGCTTGTTTTCGGTTGGGGAGTTCTATCCACTAGTTCGGTTTTAGGTAGCAATTTTAACCAGAATAGGGGTTTGTTTTGGGGCGCTTACCTTTCTGGGTGCCTGTTCCGGTCGATGGCAGACATAGAATGCTTCCACTAACACGGGGGCTTCTATAGGCCATTGCTCCCCTTGCCTCTCTGAGGGGGCCCGGTTCTGGCCGTGGTCCCCGGTAGGCCTAAGAACTCCATACACATGACTGATGCCAAAGTCTGACATTAGCATATCAGCCTGGGATAGCTCCGGGGAGCCGACGGGGCTCCCCCCAGAAAAATAGTTGTGAGGATGACAATAGAGAAAAAACAAGAGATCATTCATAGTGAGACAGTGTGATGTCTCACTACAGACAAGTGTTAAAATGTGGGGGAAAAACAAGTGTCTATAAACATATTCTTAGTAAGACAAGCAAGCAGTGAGCCACAACCAGGTCCTAGTGGTATGCCTGCAAAACATAAGAGAGTACTCCAGAAATGTCATCACTGCTGTTATGGAAGGGGACTCCCATTCCAAACACTAACACCTCTCTTCTTTCACCCTTCCTCATTGTCTTTCATATCCCAACAAGAGTCCGCAATAAAGGTGAGGTACCCAAGAGAATTATTCTGTATAAAATGCATTTTTTAGTTAATATATTTGGGGGGTGTGGAATGGATTAATTCAATTTACACTATTTCTTATGGGAAAATTTGTTTCGGTTTTTGTACCATCTCTGGGAACAGATTAAATTAGAAAGCTGAGGTACCAATGTATGTTAAATTTTATGAGGTAGGAGTAGAGCTGTTTATAAATTATTTCTTTAAATATTTTTGATAATAAGGTAGATTTGATATAGGTCTGTAATTTTTTATGTCTGCCTCCTTTATGAACTGGCATTACTTGTACTTTTTTAAGGATATCAGGGAATGTATGACACTCTAGAGATTTACTGAATAGCAAAGCTATGGGTAGTGCAAGGGCATGGGAGGCACTCTTGTATACCATAGATGGTATTTCACTAATGTTCCCAGCTTTAATTTTAGTGAGTGAATGATAGACATAACATCTGTTGGGCTGACTGGTAAAAGGAGAAGAGAGTTTGGATAGCTGCCTGCAAGATATGTAGTAACATGTGTCCGAGTCTGTGGGATTTTTCTGGCTAGGTTAGCACCAACTGATTAAAAGAACCTATTAACCCCTGAGATGCTCTTGTGATTATAGCCTGAAACATGCCCAGGCGCAGAAAATAAAAAAAATATAAAAAAAAAATTATTTTTATAAAAGTATTCATTTGTGTTCCCTTACCACGAAAAAAATAACAAAAAAATTGTAGGTGACATATTTTGGATGCAATAGGGCGAGGAAGTCTGGCAAAATGCTCTGGCGTTGACAGAGCAAGCGTCGGCGGTCCGCTCCGCCCGAGCTGTCAGGCGGGAATTGCCACAATTTATTTATTTACTTATTTAATTATATACAAGAAGGTACATTGGGTTTATTAGAGTACAGAGACTTGAAGTTTTACATTTTTGTAAAGACACTAGCACGCATAGCATTTCGGGCAGATCTTTAATCTGACATAGAATTTTAAGAAGGTAATTTCTAGCAAAATTAAAAATGTTTACAGGTACATTGTAAGTATAAAAATACATTGTCATTGTAAGAAAGTATGAAAATAGATTGTAAGAAGAAACCCCTTGCCCCTTGGGTGGTACTTACAGGGCACTCAGGGAAGGTGACTCTAAGCACGTGCAGTCCGACTACCTGTGAATATTATTCTCAGCTCGCACACCATCAGAAGAGCAGTACTGAACAGAGGACAGCACAACAAAAGTCTGGAGCTGGAGCCACAACGACCAAACTGTATCCCATTGGCTGATGAACTGGGGTGTGGATCAGCGGCACGGGGGGGGGGGGGGGGGGAGTGAGAAGCTGCGCAGATATGTGACGGGACTCGTGTTATGTCATGCTCGTTTGCTCGTTTTCATTTGGGGGAGTTCTGTCCACTTGTTTGGTTATTTTTGTTGGTTTCACCAGAATAGGGGTTTGTTTTGGGGCACTTAACTTTCTGGGTGCCTGTCCGGGTCGATGGCAGGTATAGAATACTGCAAAATCACATGTGCATTTCTATAGGCCGTTGCTCCTCGTGCCTCTCTGAAGGGGTCAGGTTCTGGCCGTGGTCCCCGGTAGGCCTAGAACTCCATCCACATCGACTGATGCCAAAAGTTAGGACTATCCCTATCAGCATGGATATCTCCGGGGCGGGAATTGGTACCCCCAGAAAACAGGGGGTACCAAAAAGGGGGTAGGGGGTACCCCCAGAAAACAACCTCATAAGAAACATTGCGAAAGACGACGACAAGAATGACAGGAACTCACTGAGGCAATGTTAAGAGAAACTACAGTAATAGGCAAGGTGGAATAAGTATATCAGATGTCAGGAGGTTGGGTAGGATGGAAGCAAATATGGTGAGAATAACCATTGCAAATTTTTGAGCACAGAAGGAAGATACTAGTTCATGCCCATAAACTCAAAGATCTCGAGGGGTATAACCAAGTATATACATTTCCAGACTTCACAATACAACAGCAAAAATTGACAGAGTGCTAAGAGGAAAACTAAAGGAGTTAAAACACAGAATTATACAAAAATGCACAGCTAAAGATCAGGAGAGGACAGGTTATTCAGATTGCAGACAGAGGGAGAAGTCAAAATCCTTTACTCAGGCAGAACTAAATCTATATACAGTACAACCTCGATTCAACGTACCCCAATTCAACGAATCTCCGGCTAGTTTGCACACTTTTCAGGCCGGATTTACTCACCCGGTTCGACGAACAATGGTTCGACGAAGTGGGGGATGTTCGGATTTGCTTACAACGTCGAGACAGAGTTCACAGACTGGTGGAAAACTTTCCCATTCTATCAAGATTACAATTATTAATTCCTTCATATGCCAAGTTCGATCACACGAGTGGACCACACAAGCGGACCGCACAAGTGGTCCACAAGTGGTCCACAAGCTTACGATGTTGGGACAAAGTTCACAGAGTGGTGGAATACTTTCCCATACCATCACAGATTACAATTAATAATTCCTTCATATAACAAGTTGAACCACACAAGTGGACCACACAAGTGGACCACACAAGTGGACCACAAGCGGTCCACAAGCTTACGATGTTGGGACAGAGTTGGTGGAAAACTCTCATTCTATCACAGATTACAATTAATAATTCCTTCATAAGACAAGTTGGATCACACAAGTGGACCACACAACAAGTGACACACATTAACCAAACACTAGCCAGAGTCGTCCACACAAGTGAACGACTGAGTTTCAATGATTTTCATTCACCGATTTGTGGCACACGTATCATTGTAAATTAATTTAAAGGCTGAAGCGTGAATAGCTAGCTAAATGTGTTGAAATCTTTTTATATACATTTTCTGTGATGAAACAAGATGAGTGAGGGTGGACAGATAAGGGAATACTGTACAGTAAACCTCACTTTATAGTGAGGTTTCACTCACTTTCGTCTGTGTTGTCATAGTTCAGTGACCCATGGCTTTGAACGTTTCACATTAATAAATCATTTCTAAAACTGGTGTTTTAATAACTTTTTATTATTCTAATTAAATTAAACTAAATAAAACCAAAAATATACTGTAATATGATAGATATCTGCTATTTGAGAAATTATTCACGTTATAGGCAGCACAACTCCAGCACAAGTGGACGAGTCTAATCCCTGTCCACACAACACCATGCTTGTTTTGTTTGATTTCATCGCCACAGTTCAGTGATCTACGGCTTTGAAATAAAATTAATAAATCAGTTCCAAAGTAAGTATTTTGTATAGCTCTTATTACTGTAATAATGTTGCTAAACTAAATATGTAACTTAAAAATATATAATTTGATGTAAATTGAATATTTGAGAGAAATTTATGTTACTGGAAATGGAACACAATATCAGGCGTGTTCTGTTCGATTTCGTCGCCACAGTTCAGTGACCTACGGCTTCGAAATAATAAAATTAATAAATCAGTTCCAAAATAAGTATTTTTTATAGCTCTTATTATCGTAATAATGTTGCTAAACTAAATATATAACCCAAAAATATATAATTTGATGTAAATCGAATATTTAAGAGAAATTTATGTTACTGAATCTGGCTTATTCGTACACACCCAGTGCCCTAAGCTTTGTCTGTGATTGACGTACAGTATTTATCCGCCGGTGGAAGAATAATTGTGGAAGTGACCATTTTTTTACTACAGCTCTTTGGTTATAAAACAAAATGTCTCAGGAGCTTACTAATAGTGCCTTATTAATACCAATAATGAAGCAATATTTTGCAAAAACTAGTAGCAGAAAATCAACCAGCACGAGCACAGCCATACCCAGCACGAGAACAGCCATACCCAGCACGAGAACAGCCGTACCCAAATATACCTGGAAAAGATCATGGCAAATGGGGGGACCTTCAACAAGCTGCTGGCTTCCTTTCTTCATTGAGGCAACTAGGATTAGTGGCCCTCAGGTAAATTAAGTAAAAATCTGGTAATTCTCATGGGGCCGGGCCTAGCCTAACTCTTCAAAGTTGTATTCCCAGTTGACACTATTATCATTCTTAAACAAGCCCCATAAATAAATTAAAAAAAAAAAAAGGCAGGAGCTCAGCAGAAAACTATTATCTGATCAGCACGACCCTGTATACTTTCTCTGCAAGCTCATAGAGAGAATTCTAAGGGAGAAAATCATTCACCATCTCGATTTGAAAATTAGTAAAATCAACTCAACATGGCTTTGTTAAAAATATATCCTGCATTACAAACCTACTCACATTTTTGGATATGGTAACCAGCTATTCAAACAAAGAACTTCCAGTAGATGTAGTATGCATGAACTTTGCAAAAGCTTTTGATAAGGAACGACATGAAAGACTGGCAAGTAAATTACAGGCACATGGAATAAATGGTAGAATACTAAAATGGATAAAACAAGGATTAAAACAAAGAAAGCAAAGGGTCATCCTAAACGGAAATAAATCTGACTTGAGAAACATGTTGATTGGGGGGTACTAACAGATGATCTACACCATATTGGAATCTTACTCAACTGACATTGGGTTAATCCATGTATAGTATTCCAGAAATGTGCAACCATGTTGGAAAAGACAAGCGCCCAAACTTAGAGCAACCCATCCTCAGGCCAGGCTCATTATTGCAGAGGTCTTCCCTAACACATATATCAATTTAAGCAAATTGTGCATAAAAACAGGATTGTTCTTTTATATAAATTAATATTTATTAATTACAGTTCTATTTACAGTTAGGGGTAGGTTAGGTTAGGTTTTGTTAGTGATTATTTGAATTTGAAGTACGTAGGTGAAGCATTTACAATGTTGTGACATACAAATAATACATTTTTGTGAACTTGTTAAAATATTTTAAACAATTTTCTCTAGAAAATGTGCAACTATGTCTGTTCCAACATGGTTGCACATTTCTGGAATCCTATAAATAGGTTAAAACCCCTCACGGTTAGGTTAGATTCCATTATGGTGCAGAACAAACATACCAAGTAAACTCTCACTGCAAAATGCATGGTCGAGATTGAAGAAATGCCCGAAATGCTTTGCGTAATAGTGGCTTTAGGCAATGTATGTACTAGCTCTATCTAAAAATCTACCAATTTTTGTAAAATCTCTTGTATGTATGTACCTTACCTGAATAAACATTATTATTATTATTATTATTAAGAAGTAGTGCTAGAGTACTTACCTCGGAGAGAGCAGGCACAAAAAATTGAACTTTTCTCCTTTCCTTCTTGGATTTAGATACAGAATCTTTTGCAGAATTGTTAGGCTTGGACCCGAATTTGTCTGTCTCTATACTCTTCCCTTTAAGTTCCTGAGTGATCTTCCAAGTATCTACGGTTGGAACATCTGTCAACTCATCAACTTCTTCACCAATTGAGAGTCCCTGCCACACACTCCTAAGTGGCTTTGCTGCTGGTATCGACGCTAATAATCCAGGCAGTTTAGTACCGAAACTCTCTTCATCTTCATCAATTATTCCGTGGACCCCGAGAGTGTCTGGTCCGCCACCACCCGCCACTGTAGACTGTATTGAGTCCTGATCCCCCACTGCTGTCCGGGGCACACTGTTCACTACTCCAACTTCTGGCTTACATACTGTAGTTGCTGGACCCTCCACACACTTTTCACCGTCGTCAGAGTCACTGCCTAGGTCACTGTCGTCACTATATGCAACAAGTGCCATTGCAACAAAAATGTTTTGAGACTGGTCCACAATTGTTTACTTTTCCAATGTGTTTGGACGGTGACTTTGGTTTGGGTTTAGAATAATAATAATAAAAATAATAATAATAATAATAATAATAATAATAATAATAATAATAATAATAATAATATTTTATTTAGGAAAAGTACATACATAGATGCAGAGTTACAAATATTCTGATTGATTTATAGATAGAGCTAGTACATACAATACCTAAAGGGGTATTTGGGACAAATAAATTGGAAAGTCTTGGGAATGGGGGGGAGAGGGACGTCATTTATTTATTTATTTATTTATTTATTTATTTATATATATACAAGAAGGTACATTGGGTTTGTGAGAATACATTGGATAGTACAGTATTTACATTCTTGTAAAGCCACTAGTACGCACAGCGTTTCGGGCAGGTCCTTAATCTAGCTGATAATTTTAAGTAGGTAATTTCAATCAGAATTGATAAATGATAAAGATACATTACAAGAGAAAAATGAGATGAGAGAGATAAGTAGGTATATTAAAGCACATTGTTATATTAAAGCTCTGATTAATTACATTGACAGCTTGATTAGTAATTTAAACAAGGTTAATAGACACCATACAGCAGATTGACAGCACATATAAGACATCAATGATCACAATTGTAAAGATGTTCAAATTGGGTACATAAAGATTGGGAGACTGGGTAGCAAAAGATACAGATGAACAAGATTTATAAACACCATACAACAGATTGGCAGCACATATAAGAAAACAGCAATGATCACAATGGTAAAGATGTTCAAATTAGGAACATAAAGGTTGGGAGATTGGGTAGCAATTGATACAGTGCAATTTTAAGGCAAAAAGTGAAAAACTATGAAGATGAAATTAGGTACTTTTTAGTATTGATTTTGAATGATGTAAAAGTTGGACAGCTTTTCAATTCAGTAGGGAGTGAGTTCCATAAACTGGGTCCCTTTATTTGCATAGAGTGTTTACACAGATTAAGTTTAACTCTGGGGATATCGAAGAGATATTTATTTCTGGTGTGGTGATAATGGGTCCTATTACATCTGTCCAGGGAGAGTTTCAGACAAGGATTTGCATTTAAGAACAGGGTTTTGTAAATGTAGTTGACACAAGAGAATTTGTGGAGTGAGATTATGTTGAGCATGTTTAGGGAGTTAAACAAGGGGGCTGTGTGTTGTCTGAAAGCAGAATTTGATATTATTCTGATAGCAGATTTTTGCTGGGTGATGATGGACTTGAGGTGGTTTGCAGTGGTTGAACCCCATGCACAGATACCATAGTTGAGATAGGGATAGATTAGTGCATAATATAGAGAGATGAGAGCAGAGTTAGGAACATAATAACTGATTTTGGAGAGTATACCAACTGTTTTAGAGACTTTCTTAGCTATGTGTTGTATGTGGGTACTGAAGTTGAGTCTCTTGTCTAGGAATATGCCAAGAAACTTTCCATCATTTTTATTGCTAATGTTTACATTGTCAATCTGAAGCTGAATTGCATTTGTAGATTTGCTTCCAAATAGGATGTAGTAGGTCTTTTCTATGTTAAGTGTTAGTTTGTTGGTTGACATCCATAAGTGGACTTTTTTTAGTTCATTATTAACAACACCATTTAGTGTATGTGGGTTGGGGTTGGAGTAGATGAGGGTAGTATCATCAGCAAACAAAATAGGTTTCAGAATGTTAGAGACATTAGGCAGATCATTAATGTATATAAGAAAAAGAAGAGGTCCCAAGATGCTGCCCTGTGGCACTCCAACGGTTATTGGTAGAATGGGAGAGATTATATTATTGATGGCTACACATTGGTGTCTATCACTAAGATAGGATTGGATACAGTCCAGTGCATGGCCTCGGATTCCATAATGATGGAGTTTACTTAAGAGGTAATCGTGATTAACAGTATCAAAGGCCTTTCTCAGGTCACGGAACAAGACCTGAACCCAGCGATGTAATTACCTACGTGTAATTACCTAAGTGTAGTTACAGGATGAGAGCTACGCTCCTGGTGCCCTGTAACTACACTTAGGTAATTACACACACAACTTTGTGTGGAAGCAAGGATTTTTTTTTTTTATTATTATTATTTTCTACCACAGACGTGGCCAGACATTTACAATGCTAACCAGCATATATACATTTTCTTCTGTCCTCCATGGACAGGGTTAGAGAAGTGTTAAACATATAGTTCAAGGGTTTATTGAACACTCAACCACAGAAGGTGATTCGGTGCTTTTAAAATGCTAAGCTAACCTACATACGTAAATACATAGATACACAGATTTACGTATGCCCTACATAAAGTGTTAGATGTGTCTTTTACATAGTGTCATTAATGTACATTCACAAAGGTGAAATGTAATTCTGATCAGCTTCCATATATACTTTATACCCATACATATACATACACACACACACACACACATATATATATATATATATATATATATATATATATATATATATATATATATATATATATATATATATATATATATATATATATACACACACACACATGCATTCACATACATTTGTCTCATTTACTCTGACAGGGTGAGGTAGCTGATAAAGAAACTAGTGTGCAATTAAGCACTTAATCGCTGAAGGTGATGAAGGTGCTTTTACAAGCTCAGGTTATATAGTTACATCATATATATACATTGTATGATTGATATATTACATGGTCAATCTTGGATACAAGTCCAATATATCATCAAGTGTTCCAGTACTCATATAGTAACTACACAGTTCAGCATACCTTAGCCCAGGAGGGCGAAAGTCAGTCAATATGGGACATTCTACAATATAATGTTCAAGAGAGTGCATGTTTTCTCTTTCACAAAGTTGACACATTGCAGCCCGTCCTCCAAACAAAGATCCAAAAGTGATTCCATGCATCCGCCAAACCCCCTGTTTATGAATGAAAAACGGTTTACACACGACTCACAACTGATTTCGTTCGAACACTTCCGGAACAAGTGCTTCACTGACGAATTTTGTTCGAACCACTTCGCTATAAATGCTTCACCCACGTACTACAAATGCAAATAATCGCCAACCGAACCTAAACACCTACCTTGAGGTTACCTTGAGGTGCTTCCGGGGCTTAGCGTCCCCGCGGCCCGGTCGTCGACCAGGCCTCCTGGTTGCCGGACTGATCAACGAGGCTGTTGGACGCGGCTGCTCGCAGCCTGACGTATGAGTCACAGCCTGGTTGATCAGGTATCCTTTGGAGGTGCTTATCCAGTTCTCTCTTGAACACTGTGAGGGGTCGGCCAGTTATGCCCCTTATGTGTAGTGGAAGCGTGTTGAACAGTCTCGGACCTCTGATGTTGATAGAGTTCTCTCTCAGAGTACCAGTTGCACCTCTGTTTTTCAACGGGGGTAACCTAACCTAACCTAACCTATGCCTATATATGCACAATATGCTAATATATTATAATATTAATTTATATTTGAGAAAATTCTTGTTCTGAATGAACAGCATGTTAAAATTTATGAATGCGTCTGTGGGGCCGACCGCTGGATGTAATGGATTTGAGTCGAGGACGGGTTGCACATTGTGCACATTTGGGTTTTGAGAAAGCTGCCAGATACGTCTATATCCCAGGCGTATTCTGGCCACTATAACATCACATTACCGGGTTCTTGTTCTATTAGTCCCATATGTGAATGTCTCCTCACGATATCTATCATAATATTTAATGCTACAACTTTCAGGTCTTTGTGAATTTGTTAGGTCGGTGAGATTTTCATAAGTTATTTGTTTAAGTATTCTCTTTGTCACTGCTAATGAAACACCCATATCAATTTCTACCACTGGTTTTCTGCAGGCTGACTTAGCAAGCATATCAACAGTGTCATGCCTTGAGATGCCAACATGTGATGGTATCCATAGGAATTTAATCTCAAATCTGTTTTCTTTGGCAGCTAAAACATTCATTCGAATATCACTGACTATTTTCTGGGTGTCACTACTATGTGCGTTCAATGCCAGGAGTGCACTCTGCGAGTCACAGTATATAAGTCCACTGCCTTTGTCTTTTAAAAATTCAGTGGCAAGGTATATGCCTGCAAGTTTGGTTTGAGTTGTACTTGCCCAGTCATTGACGCGCTTCATTGATGCATGTACGAGAGAAGATTGTTCAAATATGTTACATGCACATCCGGTACATCGTCCACCTTCTTCTACAGAGCCGTCGGTATAGCACTGATAAACATCGTTACCCATACTCTGAGTACTTTCAGTGATGCTTTTCAGTGTTAACTGTTTTAATAATGTAGTGTGCACACTATCTTTCTTGGGCGCATTTATAAAATCAACTGATAGATCCCAGTTATCCCATGGAGTAATTGGCTGATTAATCATTAGTCGAATTGGGTACATATTTAATATTTTGATGGAGTTGGCTACCTTGTAGAACCAATATACATAATCAGATTTCGGTCTTCTTCTATAGACCTCAGGTGAGTGCAGCATATTAGAAAGTTTAGCTAGAAACTTCATGTGTTGTCTAGAGCTACTCAATGCCTTCACGCCGAAAACTGTGCTAATAGACAAAATTCTCTCACTTATGGTAGGTAATTTTAACTCTGCTCTCATATTAACTATTCTCGTGGACTTTGGAGCCCCAAGGATGAGACGCATAGCTTCATTTTGCAAGGTTTCAAGAGATTTCAGCTCTTTGTCAGTATACAGTGTGAGATGTAGAGCATTGTAGTCAATCACAGAGCGTATAAATGATACATAAAACATTCTAGCAAGTCTCACGTTAAGTCCATGATTGACACCAACAAGGACCCGCAAGGGCTTTAATCTCTCCCAAAGTCTCCTCTTGAGAGAAGAAAGGTACCCAGGGTCGTTAATGGGGACACCAAGGTATCTGTAAGACTCGCAGTTCTCAAGTGCTCGCCCATCTATATGATAATTGGCTGGTGGAATACCACATGGAATGAGGGCACGAGTTTTCTGTACAGAGATAAGGAGGCCACATTCCTCAGCTCTAGTAGCAAAAGCGTCGAGCAGAACTTGCATTCTAGGCTCGGAGGCAGCCTGTAAACATATATCATCAGCATAACAAATGACAGTGTCTTCATTATTAGTTGGAAGATCTTTAATAAGTTTATGTATCAGAACGTTGAACAACAAGGGGCTGAGGACCCCTCCTTGTGGAGTTCCCAGTTCAAAGTGTTTGCTCTCTGTGCTTTTAACACCATTAAACAAAACATATGCTGTTCGATTAGACAAATAGCCCTTTATCCATTTCAGTAATTTTCCTTTTATTCCCAGCTCGGCAAGCTGTTCCAGTATGATTTCTCTGCTTGCTGTATCAAAAGCTGCTGCTAGGTCGATGAAGACTGTTTGAGGGGAAGCTTCAATATGTGCGAAGTACTCAGCAAAACAGTGTTGTGTACTGAGCCCAGGCATAAATCCAAACAGTTGGGGTGACAGGTGCCCCTGTATACGATACATGAGTCGGTTAAGAACAATACGTTCAAGCACTTTACAAACACACGATGTTAGAGATATGGGTCTATAATTATCTGAGTGTGGTTTGGGGATGGGAACAATGACACTCTTTGTCCAAGCATCAGGACACTCCTGATGCTTGGACAATCCTGATGTTTACTCCTTCACGTAAACTCATTCTGTACAACACTAATAATGGATTACCTGGTACGTGTGAGACTAATCTCAGTAGACTGTAAGTAATACCATCCTCTCCAGGAGCAGTTGATTTTCCCATCTTTAGTGCATGATTTAATTACCATTCAGTTACATCATTAAGGTCCGACACGTCGATAGCTGTACAGGCAAGATTGATGGTTCGTTGTCTGTTGGGGCGTGTGTCATCAAGTTTGTGCTGTATGTTAATTGGGAGTGAGTCGTAGCTCGATGTTAGTGCCCATTGATCAAGGAGGATGTTTGCTTGTTCTAGTGGGCTGTGGTGCAGCGGTTTGGTTGGGCTGCTTCTAGAGATTTTTCGTATCTTTTCCCAAACTTCAACAAGTGTTGTTTGCTCATTTATACTTTGTAGGAACTCTTCCCAATGCACCAGAGGCATTGCAGAAAGGGTTACAGAGGCACATAATGGGCTCAGGGACTGAACCCCACAATTCATTTAGCTAAGCAAGTTACAATCGTGATGAGCTAGTTACAAAATTCAATATAAGTCGTCACATCAACAATGGGTTCGAGATCGACCTCAAGTACAGGTTCTAAATTAAGCAACTGACATATGTGGAGAGCTAGTGTCACAATTGATATGTTTGTCCTGCACACCGCCCCCCATCCAGTGGGCAGCGGTGGATAGGTTACACCGCCCCCCATCCAGTGGGCAGCGGTGGATAGGTTACAATCACTCAGTTACTACCTACAGTTAGCAAACTGGGGATATTTCGCTAAAATTTCTGGTAGCAGATCATTTTGAATGAAATATTGACACATCGCTGGAACATTGGTTATAGAATTGTCTCTAAATTCACGTATCTTTTCGCACTCTATCACATAGTGACGGAGGGTGTGCGAATAATTTTGTTGACACAGTTTACATTTGGTCAGGTCTACATCAGCAGATAATGAGAATTCCCAGAGATACTTGTAACCGAGTCTAAGCCGAGCAGTAGTAACATCTAGAAGTCTGCTGATTTTATTGGATGATCCATAGATGTGTGGCTCCTCTTGCATGATAGTATGATGATAGATGGAATTTACTGGTGTCAATTTCACTTTGCCTCACGACCAGGCAACAAAAATAAGGCAAGAAAGAGAAGGGTGGGCAGACTGCATATTTTTGGATTGTTAGAAAGCCTTTGATGCAGTGCCACACAAGAGACTAGTACGGAAGTTGGAGATGCAGGCTGGAGTGAAAGGGAAGGTACTCCGGTGGATACAGGAGTACCTAAGCAACAGGAGACAACGAGTCACTGTGAGGGGTGAGGTCTCAGATTGGCGAGACGTTACAAGTGGAGTCCCGCAGGGGTCAGTCCTTGGACCTATACTGTTTCTGATATATGTAAATGATCTCCCAGAGGATATAGATTCGTTCCTCTCAATGTTTGCCGACGATGCAAAAATTATGAGGAGGATTGAAACAGAGGATGATAGTAGGAGGCTACAAGATGACCTAGATAGACTGAGTGAATGGTCCAACAAATGGCTGTTGAAATTCAACCCGAGTAAATGCAAAGTAATGAAACTAGGCAGTGGAAACAGGAGGCCAGACACAGGATACAGAATAGGAGATGAAGTACTTAATGAAACAGACAGAGAGAAAGATCTAGGAGTTCATATCACACCAAACCTCTCCTGAAGCCCACATAAAAAGAATAACGTCTGCGGCATATGCGAGGCTGGCTAACATCAGAACAGCGTTCAGGAACCTGTGTAAGGAATCATTCAGAATCTTGTACACCACATATGTAAGACCAATCCTGGAGTATGCGGCCCCAGCATGGAACCCGTACCTTCTCAAGCACAAGACGAAGCTGGAAAAAGTCCAAAGGTATGCTACTAGACTAGTCCCAGAACTAAGAGGCATGAGTTATGAGGAAAGGCTGCGGGAAATGCACCTTACGACACTGGAAGACAGAAGAGTAAGGGGGAACATGATCACAACCTACAAAATCCTCAGGGGAATCGATCGGGTAAACAAGGATGAACTATTCAACACTGGAGGGACGCAAACAAGGGGACACAGGTGGAGACTGAGTACCCACATGAGCCACAGAGACATTAGAAAGAACTTTTTTCAGTGTCAGAGTAGTTAGTAAATGGAATGCACTAGGAAGTGATGTGGTGGAGGCTGACTCAATACACAGTTTCAAATGTAGATATGACAGAGCCCAGTAGGCTCAGGAATCTGTACACCAGTTGATTGACGGTTGAGAGGCGGGACCAAAGAGCCAGAGCTCAACCCCCGCAAACACAACTAGGTGAGTACACAAGTACACCTGTGGTGTGTGTGTAATTACCTGGGTGTAGTTACAGGGCCTGTAACCAGTTTCTTGGCCTATTCCTAGACAAGAGACTCAACTTCAGCACCCACATTCAACACATAACTAAGAAAGTCTCTAAGACAGTTGGTATACTCTCCAAAATCAGATATTATGTTCCTAACTCTGCTCTCCTCTCACTATATTATGCACTAATCTACCCCTATCTTAATTATGGTATCTGTGCATGGGGGTCTACCACTGCAAACCACCTTAAGCCCATCATCACCCAGCAAAAATCTGCTATCAGAATAATAACTAACTCTGCTTTCAGACAACACTCAGCTCCCTTGTTTAAATCCCTAAACTTGCTAAATATTAACTCCCTCCACACATTCTCTTGTGTCAACTACATTTACAAAACCCTGTTCTTAAATGCAAACCATGCTCTGAAACTCTCCCTGGACAGATGTAATAGGACCCATTATCACCACACCAGAAATAAATATCTCTTTGATATCCCCAGGGTCAAACTTAATCTGTGTAAACACTCTATGCAAATTAAGGGACCTAGTCTATGGAACTCACTCCCTAGTGAATTGAAAAACTGTAAAACTTTTGCCTTACTAAAACCAAAAAGTACCTAATTTCATCTTCTTAGTTTCCTACACTGAGCTTTAAATTTGCTCTGTGCCTAGTGTTACCCAATCTCCTAATTTTTATGTAATATCAAACAACCTTATCATTGTGTTCATTGCTGTCTTCTTTTATGTGCTAGCCATATGCTGTATTGTGACTACCAATTTTTGTCAACTACCATTCAAGCTGTCATTGCAATCAATCTTAGCTACCTATGTACTTTAATATACTGTACCCACAATTTTCTCTCATCTTTTTTTCTTGCCATGTAACTGTTATCATTTTTTTTATAAATTTTACAAGTATTTACCTACTTAAAATTTTCTTAGATTAAGGACCTGCCCGAAACGCTGCGCGTGCTAGTGGCTTTACAAGACTGTAATTACCATATTATGTATCCTCACATTCCCAATGTACATTCTTGTATATGCATAAATAAAATAAATAAATAAATAAATAAACAGGATGAGAGCTACGCTCGTGGTGTCCCGTCTTCCCAGCACTCTTTGTCATATAACGCTTTGAAACTACTGACGGTCTTGGCCTCCACCACCTTCTCACCTAACTTGTTCCAACCGTCTACCACTCTGTTTGCGAAGGTGAATTTTCTTATATTTCTTCGGCATCTGTCTTTAGCTAGTTTAAATCTTGACCTCTTGTTCTTAAAGGTCCAGGTCTCAGGAAATCTTCCCTATCGATTTTATCAATTCCTGTTACTATTTTGTATGTAGTGATCATATCACCTCTTTTTCTTCTGTCTTCAGTGTGATGTGTGATGTAAAGGAGGATTTCGATTTGGATTCAAAATATAACTTATTTACAAATATTCTAAGCAGAGCACAGGAAAGTAGTATACCTTACAAATTGAATAGATCAAATACAAATGACCCGAAATGGATAACAAAGGATCTGAAAAACCTTATAGGTAGACAGAGAGCTCGGTACAAAAGGATTGAGATTGGGAAGTCAGTTTAAAACAAGAATTCGCACAACTGGTTAGAAATGTTAAAAAAATTAGATAAGGAGAGCAAAAAAAACTATGAAGTTCGTATAGCAGGCCAAGCAAAGGCAAATCCTAAAGTTTTTTTTCACTTATATCGAACACAGGGTAGGGAAAGGATAGGTCCATTAAAAACCGAGACAGATATTATCAGTTCTGCAGTCTCTAGTAAATCTATTGTTTATGTAAATGAATGTCTGACCAGGTTCAGACAAAATCTCTTACTTAAACTGCGTGGATTCCGCAAAAAATTTTCCTGCGATTAAACATTGTTTTGTGCGAGATGGTAAAATTATAGCTAGGAAGTCTGACGCTGGAAAAATCTATGTAATAACCACTGAAGCTCAGCTCAATTCTTTCGTGAATGACTGTGGGATAACAGCTGAGTAACCAGAACACAAATTATAGTCTCATCTAAGGACCAATGTGGACTATAACTCTGCCTTTCCTTTCAAAAGGTTTTAATTTTAGTTTTTTTTAAATTATCATCTTGTTATTGTCTCTTTTTTCTTGTTTTTTACTATATATTTTATATACTCCATACTGCCTTATTCCATGTGACCACTGGCTTTGCCTGTGTCCTCTAGTGTAAACTTTATCATTCAGTTATCAACTTTATAAATTTTGCAAGTATTTACCTACTTAAAATTATCTTAGATTAAGGACCTGCCGGAAACGCTGGGCGTACTAGTGGCTTTACAAGAGTGTAATTAATATGCTATGTGTCCTCACAATCCCAATGTACCTTCTTGTATATATATAAATAAATAAAGTGTACCTGAGTGTACCTCTAGCTAATCTTCCTCATTTTGTTAACTTAAGTAGTTAACTATATTGTAATTATAATATTATAGTAAGTAAGTTTTTGTTTGATAGAATTATTAATTGTTATTTGATTTGTATTGTTGTGTTGGTCATCTGTTGAAAGTCCCTTTAAGCAACCTGCCTCAGTGTGTGTATAGTTATATATATTCTTTTCTTTATATCTAGATCTTTTTATAATTGTCTTTTTTGCTTTTTTTCTGTCAAACAGTCCTCTTATGGAAACTATTATTGACCCAGACCTTAACCTCTTATCTAGTATCTATGACAATCATCACTTTAATGATCAAAATTGCAGGTATTACACAGCACATGATGTAAACAATGTTTTACACATAATCACAATGTTTCTATAATTAACTTGAGTGTAAGATCTCTAAGCAAACACTTTGATGATGTTAATGTCCTGATTCAAACAGTTGACAACAAATTATCTTTTATTGTGTTTACTGAAACGTGGTTAAAAGAGGACACTTCTCAACTCTACAACATACCTAACTACTCAGCCATTCACAACTGTCGCCCTGTACACAGAGGTGGTGGTACTGCTCTTTACTACCACCATGAACTGACTTGCTTAAAAGTAATTAAAACTAGAGACCCTTATGGAGAGTATATAATTGTCTGTTTCAGAGTCAAGGGTAGTGAGGCTGTCCTGACTGTGGGAGCAGTCTACAGGGTTCCTAACACTGATGTGACTGAATTTAACTCTAACCTTAGAAATCTTATACTAGAGAACAGACTGAACAAAAACCATTTAATTATTTCTGGGGACTTTAATACTGACCTCTGCGAGCCTGATAACCCTCCTGCTGCTAGTTTCCTCAACTGTATGAATTCCTGCTTCCTCTTACCCTTAATCACTAGACCTACTAGAATCACGGATAGTACTGCCACGGCTCTTGACCACATCTGGACCAACATAACCTCTCCGCTTACTTCAGGTATAATCACTGATAGCACTACAGACCATTACCCCACATTTCTCCTAACCAACATTCACAAACCACCTCTAGAGTCAAGGGAGATAAGCTTTAGGCTGCACAATGAAACTTCTATAGGCAATTTTACAGCTGCTGCTGCTAATGTCAACTGGGAGTCCGAGTTAGGTAACATAGAGGACATCAACCTAGCAGTGCAATCTTTTCTTCAAAAAACTCTCAGCCTTTATAACACCCACTGTCCTATGCTTACGAAACAAGTCACAACCAAAAGGCTAAACAATCCCTGGCTTACAAAGGGGATACTTAAATCTATTAATAAAAAACATGACCTTGAGAAGAAGTATAGGTTAGGAATTGTCTCCAAAAAACTTTCAAAGAATTACTCATCATTACTATCTAAAATAATTAGAAGAGCCAAAATTAAATACTACGAAGATAAATTTACCCAAACAAAGGGCAACATTAAGAAAACATGGAGCACAATTTCATAAATATTGGGATCAAAGAAGATTTTAAATAACAAACCAATGCTCCTGTTCAATAACGATGGTCAGCTTACAGCCTCTGATTCTGCTATTGAGTTCAATAGGTTCTTCTCTTCCATTGGGTCATCCCTTGCTAATGATATTCCATCTTCCAGTATTGATGTTCAGGACTATCTTACAGGTAACTACCCACAGTCTCTGTACCTAACGCCCGCTAATTCCACTGATGTAAATGAGATAATCCTTTCCCTTAAGACCAAGTCTAGTGCCCTTGAGGAGATCCAACTCTAATCTACAAAAAAGTCTCCAGATCTTTAGCCCCTGCCGTTGCATTGCTCTTCAACAAGTCACTTGAACTCCAAACCTTTCCAGATATGCTAAAAAAAAGCAAGAGTAACCCCTGTCCACAAATGTGGTGATCTCATTGATGTTAACAACTACAGACCCATATCAATTCTGTCAAACTTGTCAAAAATATTTGAAAAACTAATCTACAAGCAGCTTTACTCTTATCTAGCCAAACACAATATACTAAGCTCTTGTCAATATGGCTTCAGACCCAAAAAAAGCACTAACGATGCACTTATTAGTATGAATAACTTGATACATGCAGCTCTTGATAAAAATGAGTTCCCTGTTGGGTTATTTGTGGAACTACGTAAGGCTTTTGACACTGTCAACCACCAAAACCTTCTTCTTAAATTACATCATTATGGAGTCAGAGGACACTCCCTGCAATACCTTCAGTCTTACCTTACTGACAGGCTCCAATATGTTTCTGTGAATAATTCCATTTCTCCCTCCCTACCCATCAACATTGGTGTTCCTCAGGGCAGCATACTTGGCCCTCTCCTCTTTCTCATCTACATTAATGACCTTCCAAATGCCTCCCAACACCTCAAACCAATCTTATTTGCTGACGACACAACTTTCATCTTCTCCAGTCCTGACCCCCTTGCTCTAAATGTCACTGTGAATACTGAACTAAATAAAGTCCATCTTTGGCTAACTGCCAACAAACTCACCCTTAACATTGACAAAACTTCTATATTTTGTTTGGTAATAAATCCTCAAATGAAATTAATTTAAGAATAAGCAATATACAAAGCAGTAGTAAAGTTGATGGTATATTCCTTGGTGTCCTCATCGATAACAAGCTGAATTTCCAGGGAAACATTCTAAATATAGCAAAAAAAAAAAATTTCTATGACTGTTGGCATTCTTTCTAAGATCAGATATTATGTACCTCGCCCTGCCCTGGTGACGCTCTATTACTCTCTCATCTATCCTTATCTCAACTATGGTATTTGTGCTTGGGGTTCTACTGCCCAAAATCATTTACGTCCTCTAATTACCCAACACAAAGCTGCTATTAGGACAATATCTAACTCTGGCCCCAGACATCACTCGGTACCCGGCACTCTGATAGTAATCTTGGGCATGGTATTTTATCAAATTACCTCATTCTTATGGGCGATGGCTTGTACTTTGAGTGGGGAGTTCGTATAAACAACTGGGCCTCTACCCTTCAGACTGAACTATTTGCCTTGATCCTTGCACTGAAATGTGTACAAGTCTCAAAACTTGATACATTAATTGTAAGTGACTCCTAATCATCCTTAAATGCTCTCAACTCTTTAAGACATAACTGTAACATGCTCGTGTCCGAAGCTAGACACAAATACAACAAAATTATTAAGGATGGTAACAGAGTCCATTTCATGTGGTCTCCATCTCATGTTGGCCTCCGAATGCATGATAGAGCTGATAAGTTAGCCAAAGATTCTGCCTTTAAAGGAGCCGTTGAGTGTAACCTTGGATTGTCAATGAGCCATCTGAGAGCAGCAGTACACCGAGAACTTCAACAGGATCTTGTAGATCTGAGGCAAAGTGAAATTGACACCAGTAATTCCATCTATCATCATACTATCATGCAAGAGGAGCCACACATCTATGGATCATCCAATAAAATCAGCAGACTTCTAGATGTTACTACTGCTCGGCTTAGACTCGGTTACAAGTATCTCTGGGAATTCTCATTATCTGCTGATGTAGACCTGACCAAATGTAAACTGTGTCAACAAAATTATTCGCACACCCTCCGTCACTATGTGATGGAGTGCGAAAAGATACGTGAATTTAGAGACAATTCTATAACCAATGTTCCAGCGATGTGTCAATATTTCATTCAAAATGATCTGCTACCAGAAATTTTAGCCAAATATCCCCAGTTTGCTAACTGTAGGTAGTAACTAAGTGATTGTAATTGATGAGTGATTGATCATTGTAACCTATCCACCGCTGCCCACTGGATGGGGGGCGGTGTAACCTATCCACCGCTGCCCACTGGATGGGAGGCGGTGTAACCTATCCACCGCTGCCCATTGGATGGGGGCGGTGTAACCTATCCACCGCTGCCCACTGGATGGGGGGCGGTGTAACCTATCCACCGCTGCCCACTGGATGGGGGGCGGTGTGCAGGACAAACATATCAATTGTGACACTAGCTCTCCACATATGTCAGTTGCTTAATTTAGAACCTGTACTTGAGGTCGATCTCGAACCCATTGTTGATGTGACGACTTATATTGAATTTTGTAACTAGCTCATCAAGATTGTAACTTGCTTAGCTAAATGAATTGTGGGGTTCAGTCCCTGAGCCCATTATGTGCCTCTGTAACCCTTTCCACTACCGCCCACGGGATGGGTATGAGGTGCATAATAAATGAACTAAACTAACTCTTTGGGGCACACGCGAGGAACACAAATGCGAACAAGCCTGAACGGTCTCCAGGCATATATGTAACTGAAAACTCATACCCCAGAAGTGACTTGAACCCATAGGGAGCCTGTCGGCCGAGCGGACAGCACACTGGCTTGTGATCCTGTGGTCCTGGGTTCGATCCCAGCGCCAGGCCACTCCAAAGATTGAGGTGATTTGATAAAATATCATGCCCAAGATTATTATCAGAGTTATCAGAAAATCTGACACCATTTAATAATATTACATGCAATTGCAGATAATATTGCTGCATTGTATACACAAGTTAACCCATAGAAAATGTAGCTTGTAGTTGAATTTTCCGTCTATAGAAAACGGGATATCATTGCCACATACTATTATAAATTTACCAGCTATTTGCTGGGAATTATTCTTAAATACATTAGTCTTTGGATTTTTACCATCATAAAACATCTCATTTGAATTAATTTAATTATCAGTATTAAAATAGAGTAAATGTGACCCTTCTATCACTTACTGACATCTGGACAAAGTAGGCCAGTAGCGTCAGTGGTGAGGGAGTGGTCAGCCATTGTTGTTTAAGACCAGAGGCGCACGGGAGTAAACAGCTCCTATCATTTCTCTTGGACGAAGTGTAATGGAGATCATATTAGTGCTCTACCATCATCAACACACTGTCAACAATAATCAAGGGAAGTGTGTTCTGCCGAAACCCGTTTGTCTAATCATTTTTGGCCATTAATGCTAGGTAGATAAGGGCAAACCGGTTAGAATGCGAACACCCTCTTAATAAAAGGTAATTAAGCCTTGGTCTTTATTTTATCAATTATACAGTGTTTTCTCTGATATAACTGTCATATATTAGGATTCTGGCTTTATAGCTAGCGCCCTTTTGACAGGTCAAGAAGAGGAAGCAAGCTTTGTGTATCAGTTACTGGGTGATGGAAGCAGCCTCACAGAGGATAATTTGGTGTCTACATCCTAGTTATATCTGGTGGACTAAACCTGCTGTGTAATAAGATAAGGAACCTCCTCAATGTATACTAATATATATAGTTTAATACTGTAGTTTGATTGGCTGCATATATATATATAAATTCAATATAACCCCCCCCCCCCTAATGTGTAAGGATCGATTTGTGAGATTATTGCAGAAATACAGTCCACTTAACATCATACAAATTGCTATCGAAATATATAAATTAACGTAAATATAAATTCTATATAAATTTATATAAATTAAATAAATATAAATCTCACCAGTCGGTTCCCACAAGAGTGCCGGCGGGAGGATGGGGAATTAGCCTCGGCTACCATCCTCTTTTGACTGGTCGTGATGGTCGAGTGGTTAAGGGATCCTGTACATCAGGTGCAAAGTGCTTTTGGCAGTATAGATTCGAGTCAATTCTGGGGTATGAGTTTTCAGTTGCATATATGCCTGGAGATCGTTTAGGCTTGTTCGCATATATATATATATATATATATATATATATATATATATATATATATATATATATATATATATATATATATATATATATTAGTATATTTTGGTAGCAGTCTTTCCTGTAGACATATATTATTAAATATGACCGAAAAAGTAAGATTAATAATTCTAACACGAATTTTCTCAATCTTTCGTACATTACGCTTCACTGTTGGAGGTAAATCAAAAATCACTTCTCCAAAATTCATTTTTATTTCTAGTCTGACGCGACACGGGCGCGTTTCGTAAAACTTATTACATTTTCAAAGACTTCACAAATACACAACTGATTAGAACGTATCTCTGATTTTATATCTACATTTGAGTGAGGTGGGAAGGGTGATGTGGCATTAACACAAGACAGAACAGGAGGGGATATTAATAGGGTATTAAAAGTATCAACACAAGACAGAACAGAAACAATGGGTATTGAATAGAAGTGTTTGTAGAAAGCCTATTGGTCCATATTTCTTGATGCTTCTATATTGGAGCGGAGTCTTGAGGTGGGTAGAATATAGTTGTGCAATAATTGGCTGTTGATTGCTGGTGTTGACTTCTTGATGTGTAGTGCCTCGCAAACGTCAAGCCGCCTGCTATCGCTGTATCTATCGATGATTTCTGTGTTGTTTACTAGGATTTCTCTGGCGATGGTTTGGTTATGGGAAGAGATTATATGTTCCTTAATGGAGCCCTGTTGCTTATGCATCGTTAAACGCCTAGAAAGAGATGTTGTTGTCTTGCCTATATACTGGGTTTTTTGGAGCTTACAGTCCCCAAGTGGGCATTTGAAGGCATAGACGACATTAGTCTCTTTTAAAGCGTTCTGTTTTGTGTCTGGAGAGTTTCTCATGAGTAGGCTGGCCGTTTTTCTGGTTTTATAGTAAATCGTCAGTTGTATCCTCTGATTTTTGTCTGTAGGGATAACGTTTCTATTAACAATATCTTTCAGGACCCTTTCCTCCGTTTTATGAGCTGTGGAAAAGAAGTTCCTGTAAAATAGTCTAATAGGGGGTATAGGTGTTGTGTTAGTTGTCTCTTCAGAGGTTGCATGGCTTTTCACTTTCCTTCTTATGATGTCTTCGATGAAACCATTGGAGAAGCCGTTATTGACTAGGACCTGCCTTACCCTACAGAGTTCTTCGTCGACTTGCTTCCATTCTGAGCTGTGGCTGAGAGCACGGTCGACGTATGCGTTAACAACACTCCTCTTGTACCTGTCAGGGCAGTCGCTGTTGGCATTTAGGCACATTCCTATGTTTGTTTCCTTAGTGTAGACTGCAGTGTGGAAACCTCCGCCCTTTTCCATGACTGTTACATCTAGAAAAGGCAGCTTCCCATCCTTTTCCGTCTCGTAAGTGAAACGCAGCACGGAACTCTGCTCTAATGCCTCCTTCAGCTTCTGCAGATGTCTGACATCAGGTACCTGTGTAAAAATGTCGTCAACATACCTGCAGTATATGGCCGGTTTCAAGTTCATGTCGACTAAGACTTTTTGCTCGATGGTACCCATGTAGAAGTTTGCAAACAAGACACCTAGGGGAGAACCCATGGCGACCCCATCTACTTGCTTATACATGTGCCCATCCGGGCTCAAGAAGGGTGCCTCTTTAGTACAAGCTTGGAGTAGTTTCCTCAGAATACTTTCTGGCATGTCAAGAGGAGTACAGGCTGGATCACGATACACTCTGTCGGCTATCATTCCGATTGTCTCGTCCACAGGTACGTTGCTAAACAGCGTATTAGCCAGATACCCACACCCACGTACAGACTGGCAAAGCGACTCAACGGCCTGCTGACTCCTTATGTTCCTTGCGCCTTCAGCCTGAAGTCTCCAAAGGAATTTGTGGACTTACTGCGGGGCACACGGGCCACAGGGATAAGAGCCTCGTTGGACGTAGAATCGCTGTTTACCAACGTACCTGTGGACGAGACAATCGGAATGATAGCCGACAGAGTGTATCGTGATCCAGCCTGTACTCCTCTTGACATGCCAGAAAGTATTCTGAGGAAACTACTCCAAGCTTGTACTAAAGAGGCACCCTTCTTGAGCCCGGATGGGGACATGTATAAGCAAGTAGATGGGGTCGCCATGGGTTCTCCCCTAGGTGTCCTGTTTGCAAACTTCTACATGGGTACCATCGAGCAAAAAGTCTTAGTCGACATGAACTTGAAACCGGCCATATACTGCAGGTATGTTGACGACATTTTTACACAGGTACCTGATGTCAGACATCTGCAGAAGCTGAAGGAGGCATTTGAGCAGAGTTCCGTGCTGCGTTTCACTTACGAGACGGAAAAGGATGGGAAGCTGCCTTTTCTAGATGTAACAGTCATGGAAAAGGGCGGAGGTTTCCACACTGCAGTCTACACTAAGGAAACAAACATAGGAATGTGCCTAAATGCCAACAGCGACTGCCCTGACAGGTACAAGTGGAGTGTTGTTAACGCATACGTCGACCGTGCTCTCAGCCACAGCTCAGAATGGAAGCAAGTCGACGAAGAACTCTGTAGGGTAAGGCAGGTCCTAGTCAATAACGGCTTCTCCAATGGTTTCATCGAAGACATCATAAGAAGGAAAGTGAAAAGCCATGCAACCTCTGAAGAGACAACTAACACAACACCTATACCCCCTATTAGACTATTTTACAGGAACTTCTTTTCCACAGCTCATAAAACGGAGGAAAGGGTCCTGAAAGATATTGTTAATAGAAACGTTATCCCTACAGACAAAAATCAGAGGATACAACTGACGATTTACTATAAAACCAGAAAAACGGCCAGCCTACTCATGAGAAACTCTCCAGACACAAAACAGAACGCTTTAAAAGAGACTAATGTCGTCTATGCCTTCAAATGCCCACTTGGGGACTGTAAGCTCCAAAAAACCCAGTATATAGGCAAGACAACAACATCTCTTTCTAGGCGTTTAACGATGCATAAGCAACAGGGCTCCATTAAGGAACATATAATCTCTTCCCATAACCAAACCATCGCCAGAGAAATCCTAGTAAACAACACAGAAATCATCGATAGATACAGCGATAGCAGGCGGCTTGACGTTTGCGAGGCACTACACATCAAGAAGTCAACACCAGCAATCAACAGCCAATTATTGCACAACTATATTCTACCCACCTCAAGACTCCGCTCCAATATAGAAGCATCAAGAAATATGGACCAATAGGCTTTCTACAAACACTTCTATTCAATACCCATTGTTTCTGTTCTGTCTTGTGTTGATACTTTTAATACCCTATTAATATCCCCTCCTGTTCTGTCTTGTGTTAATGCCACATCACCCTTCCCACCTCACTCAAATGTAGATATAAAATCAGAGATACGTTCTAATCAGTTGTGTATTTGTGAAGTCTTTGAAAATGTAATAAGTTTTACGAAACGCGCCCGTGTCGCGTCAGACTAGAAATAAAAATGAATTTTGGAGAAGTGATTTTTTATTTACCTCCAACAGTGAAGCGTAATGTACGAAAGATTGAGAAAATTCGTGTTAGAATTATTAATCTTACTTTTTCGGTCATATTTAATAATATATATATATATATATATATATATATATATATATATATATATATATATATATATATATATATATATATATATATATATATATATATAAATTTGTGAGGGTACCACCTCTGGTGCCAATGTGGGGACCCATAGCCTCGGAGAAGAAAATAAAAAGTATTCAGAGGAGACCTTGTGGTCTCTCACTGAACACTAATATTAGTCCTCGACCAGGCCTCCACCCCCAGGAAGCAGCCCGTGACAGCTGACTAACACCCAGGTACCTATTTTACTGCTAGGTAACAGGGGCATAGGGTGAAAGAAACTCTGCCCATTGTTTCTCGCCGGCGCCCGGGATCGAACCCGGGACCACAGGATCACAAGTCCAGCGTGCTGTCCGCTCGGCCGACCGGCTCCCATAATAATGTTACTAGAATAACTAATGTACCTAGTAATCCTTGTCATTATAGGGTATTGTTATTCTTGTGTATTAATCTAATCTTTGTTTATTGTGTCAACATTTCTTACAATGTACCTGTAAACATTTTGTGTCAATTTTGCTGGAAATTATCAACTTAAAATTATCTGTTAGCTTAAGGACTTGTCCGAAACGCTATATGCGTGCTAGTGGCTTTACAAGAAGGTAAAATCATCATTACTATGTACTCTCTTAACCCCCCAATGTAGCTTCTTGTATATAAATAAATATCTTGAGTAATGAAAATAATATAATAGCTTACCTACTCGGGACGCTCGAACGCTCATCCGCTCCTGACGACCCTGCTGCCCCTCCAACTTTATCAGCTGCTCCTTGAGCCCACAACATTCCAATACAATACAATACAATACAATACAATTTTGTTTAGGTAAGGTACATACATACAATAAATATTTACAAGGATTGTTTAACTTATAGGTATATCTAGTACATACAATGCCTAAAGCCACTATTACGCAAAGCGTTTCGGGCATAAACGCATGATGTAACAAACATGATGTAACTTCCCCCAAACATGATGTAACAACCCCAGAAGGCAGCTAAGTACCCAGTGACCTAAATGTGACCGAAATATTCGACAAAACCTAACCTTCTAGCTCATCTCGACCTCATTAGTGTTGCTCCCTGGAGGAAGCTAACCTGACGCTTGCTGCTGCCATATCAACAAGTCTACCCCATCTGCTGCGAACATTTCTGCTGCTACCATGCAAAAGAATTCTAAGCTCGGCAAGGCCGCAAAGAATGATAGCACACCTATCAGGATGAACCCAACCAGCCAAGCTAGCAACAGGAATAACGCGGCTGTCTCCCCCTTAGTGGCTACCGGGGGGAGTACCGACCCTCCCTGCGTCACCAATAACAAACCTTCTCAGCTGATTGAAGCGTCGTCACTGACTCGAGCCTTACAACAGTTATGTAACCATATGGAGCAACTTAAACGAGCTGCCTCCTCATGTTCTGACTTTAAGCGTCTCGCTGATAATCCATGGCTCAGATTATTGACTCAAATACATGATGACCAAAAGTCTATAATCCGAGAGCAGTCGGACCTGATAATGAAGCTTCAGAGTGATGCTTTGGCCATGCACAAGATTAACCAAGATCTGTCTGCCAGAGTCGACCACCTCGAACATGAATTAAGCTCTCTTCAGATCTCGGTTACTAACTTTAAACCAGCAGAAACCTCTAAGAAGCAAGAAGAGATGCTACAAAAGTTAGAGAACCACTTTAACTCCCTACAACAGCAACACACTGCAACCCAAGACGAATCAGACCAACTTAAGCTCCTTGATTCTGTCATCATCTCATCACAGGATTTTCCCCATGAAACTGACAGAGAAGACTGTACTGCCATCGTGATCCAGGAATTGCGTACTAAGTTGAATTATTCAATCGAAGCAAGAGACATTAAGTCAGCTTATAGAGTGGGTACTAAATCATCTGGTACAAAGAACAGAAAGATAAGGGTGAAGTTAGATAGCTGCTCCCGCAAGTCAGACCTTATCACTACTGCAGTCGCTAGGAAATCCAATGTTTATGTGAACGAATGTCTTACCAGATTCAGACAAAATCTCTTATTTAAACTACGTGGAATCTGCAAAAGATCCACCACTGCTATTAAACATTGTTTTGTGCGCGATGGTAAAATAATAGCTAGGAAGACTGACTCTGGAAAAACTTATGTCATAACCACTGAAGCACACCTCACTTCTTTCCTGGATGACTGTGGGATATCAGCTGAATAACCAGAACATAATTTGTAGTCTCACATACAACCAAAGTGTACTTAAGCTCTGCCTTTCCTTTCCAAAGGTGTTTATTTTTATTTTTATTTTATTTTTTTTTGTTTGTCATCTTTGCCTGTTTTATACTCTTAATTGTTTGTTCTTAGTTAATCCCCTTGTCACTAAACCTAGGGCTTTTTATTACCCTGTTAATTAACCATTACTAAGCTAATTATCTTCAAGATCATTTTTTTATGATTATTATTTTTCTTATTATTTTTAATTTTACATTTATATTGTCAGTCTCTACTGATTTTTTGTGTTTTATTTTATGTAACTTCTGTGTCCTCCCTGGCTATCTATTGGATCTTTATTTTACTTCTAAATTGTTACTATTTTATTGTATTTGCTTTTATTCTTGTGTTTTGCTTTATCGTGTATCTTGTATCGTGATCCCTCTGCATCCTATGCACACTGATATTGATCCTGATCAAAATCTTCTGTCTCATATCTATACCAACCAGCACATTGATCATCATTATTGTAAGTATTTCACAGCACACCAGGCTAAAAACAAACTCCAAAATAGCACCTGTCTATCAGATTATAACCAAAATGTTAGATCACTTGGTAAACATTTTGACGATTTAAATGCATTACTCACAGCACTAGGTACTAACTTATCGTTCATTATTTTAACAGAAACTTGGCTAAATAAAGACTATACCCAACTCTACAACTTAGCTGGTTATAAAGCCATTCATAACTGTAGGCCTAATAAAAAAAGGTGGTGGCACAGCTATATATTACCGAGATACATTTATCTGCAACAGTGTTATTAGTGACAGAGATGACTACTGTGAATATACTTTTGCTCAGTTTACAATTAAATCCCTTAAATCCTCTTTGACTATTGGAGCCATCTATAGATTTCCCAATACTAACATAGCTTCTTTCTCAGACAACCTAAGGAATCTTATTATAAACAACAATCTCAACAAAAACCACATCATTCTGGGAGGAGACTTTAATATTGACCTGGGTCAACAAAATTGCTCTCAAGTTGACTATTTCCTTAACAGCATGAACTCCTGTATGCTAATCCCCACTATCACCAAACCTACCCGAGTCACTCAAACATCAGCCACTACCTTGGACCACATATGGACAAACATAACAGCTCCCCTTGTATCTGGTATAATCTACGACAGAACAACTGACCACTATCCTACCTTTCTCATAGCGAACATGGACATAACACCACCAAAAAGCAAGAAACTTTCATTTAGGCTACACAGTGAATCAGCTTTAGACAATCTTACAGAGGCACTTTACAATATTAACTGGGATTCTGAATTCAATAATACCCATGATATAAATTCATTAGCTAACCTCTTCCTCTCCAAAACTCTAAGCCTCTACAACCTTCATTGTCCCCTTCTTACCAAGCAAGTAACTGACAAAAGATTAAACAATCCATGGCTCACAAGTGGCATTCTCAACTCAATCAACAAGAAACATGAATATGAAAAGAAAGTTAGGATTGGCCTAGTTTCAAAGGAAGTAGCTAAAAGGTACTCATCAATGCTTACTAGTATCATAAGAAAGGCAAAACTTGCATATTATGTGAATAGATTCAATGAAGCAAAAGGCAACATGAAAAGCACTTGGAAAACTATCTCTAGTATCCTAGGAACTAAACAACACTCACATAACTAAATAAAACTCTACAAGGATGGGGATATACCGTCAACTGATTTAGAAATGGCAAATGAATTTAATAGTTTCTTTTCATCGGTTGGTGCTAATCTTGCCAGTAAAATCCCACAGACTCAGACACATATTAACACATATCTCTCAGGCAGCTATCCAAACTCTCTTCTCCTTTCACCAATCAGCCCGGCAGATGTCGTGTCCATCATACACTCTCTAAAAACCAAGGCAGGGAACACCAGTGAAATTCCGTCCATTGTGTACAAGAGAGCCTCCCATGCCCTTGCCCCACCCATAGCACTACTGTTCAACAAATCTATAGAGTGTCACACCTTCCCTGATATCCTCAAAAAAGCAAGAGTAACGCCAGTCCATAAAGGAGGCAATCCGGCGGACATAAACAATTGTAGACCAATATCAAATCTACCCATTCTATCAAAAATATTTGAAAAAATTATTTACAAACAGCTCTATTCCTACCTCGTAAAATTCGACATACTCAGCCCCTGCCAGTTTGGCTTCCGGTCCCAAAAGAGCACCAATGATGCAATCATTAGTCTCCTTGACATTATCTACTCAGCCCTTGACAAAAATGAGTTTCCGATTGGACTCTTCATTGACCTAAGAAAAGCCTTTGATACTGTTAATCACAACTACCTCTTACTTAAACTCCAGCATTATGGAATCCGAGGCCTTGCCCTTGACTACATCCGATCCTATCTTAGTGACAGACACCAATATGTAACCATCAATGATACAACTTCTTCCACTCTACCAATTACCGTTGGAGTGCCACAGGGCAGCATCTTAGGACCTCTTCTATTTCTTATATATATATAAACGATCTGCCTAATGTCTCTAATATTCTCAAACCTATATTGTTTGCTGACGATACTACCCTTATCTATTCAAACCTCAACCCACATACACTAAATAATGTTGTGAATAATGAATTAAAAAAAGTCCACTTATGGATGTCAACGAACAAACTAACATTAAACATCGAAAAGACTTACTACATCTTATTTGGAAGCAAATCATCAAATGCAATTCAGCAACAGATAGACAACATTAATATCAGTAATAAAAATGATGGCAAGTTTCTTGGCCTATTCCTAGACAAGAGACTCAACTTCAGCACCCACATTCAACACATAACTAAGAAAGTCTCTAAGACAGTTGGTATACTCTCCAAAATCAGATATTATGTTCCTAACTCTGCTCTCCTCTCACTATATTATGCACTAATCTACCCCTATCTTAATTATGGTATCTGTGCATGGGGGTCTACCACTGCAAACCACCTTAAGCCCATCATCACACAGCAAAAATCTGCTATCAGAATAATAACTAACTCTGCTTTCAGACAACACTCAGCTCCCTTGTTTAAATCCCTAAACTTGCTAAATATTAACTCCCTCCACACATTCTCTTGTGTCAACTACATTTACAAAACCCTGTTCTTAAATGCAAACCATGCTCTGAAACTCTCCCTGGACAGATGTAATAGGACCCATTATCACCACACCAGAAATAAATATCTCTTTGATATCCCCAGGGTCAAACTTAATCTGTGTAAACACTCTATGCAAATTAAGGGACCTAGTCTATGGAACTCACTCCCTAGTGAATTGAAAAACTGTAAAACTTTTGCCTTATTTAAAAGCAAAACCAAAAAGTACCTAACTTCATCTATTTAGTTTCCTACACTGAGCTTTAAATTTGCTCTGTACCTAGTGGTACCCAATCTCATAATTTTTATGTAATATCAAACAACCTTATCATTGTGTTCATTGCTGTCTTCTTTTATGTGCTAGCCATATGCTGTATTGTGACTACCAATTTTTGTCAACTACCATTCAAGCTGTCATTGCAATCAATCTTATATTGTTTCTGCTGTATTGTGCCTACCAATTTGTTGTCAACTACCATTTTAAGCTGTCATTGCAATCAATCTTAGCTACCTATGTGCTTTAATATACTGTACCTACAATTTTCTCTCATCTTCTTTTTTTTTTCATTTCATGTAATCTGTTATCATTTTTTTGTCTATAAATTTTGCAAGTATTTACCTCCTTAAAATTTTCTTAGATTAAGGACCTGCCCGAAACGCTGCGCGTGCTAGTGGCTTTACAAGACTGTAATTACCATATTTGTATCCTCACATTCCTTATGTACATTCTTGTATATGCATAAATAAATAAATAAATAAATAAATAAATAAATAAATAAATAAATAAATAAATAAATACCTGCTTCAAAATTCAGATGGTTGCCATTTTCTATGACAGGAGCGGAGGCGGGAGGCAAGCGACGCCTCGGTAAGCTGGACGCTTCTCACCAGTCTCATCACCTCCTCCACACTACAAGTTTACCCTGGTGTACCTTAGACAGTGACGCATCCCTCTCGAAAATATACCATTTGGAATACATTCCCAGGAGCACGGTACTATTAACCATCAAGGTTAGCCTATCAAGGCTGATGAAGTTATACATTATATGAGGTTTCTCCGATCACTCCTTCTCAAGGTCATCCCACTGGAACATGCAAATCTTCAGCAGTGGATATGTGTCATAACATGACGGTCTGCTTAACAACCCTCACAAATTACGGAAAACCTTAGGAGTGTGAAGTTGTAGTGGCTGCAATTGACTATGCCTGCGGACAATTGTGTAGTGACTATATTAGGGTGTGCGCGTGCTGGCCCGCACACTGGGAATGCAAGGTCACTGTCAGTGCTGCAGCCACCTTCTCTCACCATATAATCCAGGAAATATAAATATATGCGGCAATTATCCTGTAGAAAACAAATAATGCAAGCTTTAACATAATGCACGGATCTAATACAATACATGTGTCATGTATCATCTCTATTGTATAATTTGTATAGAATGCTGAGAGTATAATGCAGTTATATCCAGATACATGCGAAGGATATGCAATTTTTCAGTAAATGCCGTTTGTCAGAGTGTAGAAAGCATGGGGCGGCCAGTAGTGTGGTGTGGGCGGGTGTGTGTGGTGGGAGTGGTGGGCGTGGTAGTGGTGGTGGGAATGTGGAGGAACCTACTAGCCACCCACACCCATTACACTCCCCAACCCCTCAGTGTCCATCACCTCTATCCATCCAGCATTCCCCTCTTAGATCTACCGGGATTTACATATATAATTAACAATGATGTATGTGACGGTGATGTCTTTATCACTGTAATAATCCACACTCATCCAGCTAATCGTTTAGAACGGGACGTGATGCGGCAACATGTCCCTGCCGAGGACTTGAGAGACCTGGGTATGCGTCGAGTATTTCTGCTAGCTCGGGCAGAGTGGCAGGACCAGGAGCTTTACCACAAGACCCCACAGTGGAGTATAGATGAAGAAAACATGAAGTATCATGATATAATTCAAGGCAACTTTAAGGAACATTACCACAACCTCACCTACAAGCACATCATGGGGCTACAGTGGGTCACAAATTATTGCCCACAGTCTAAATTCATTATCAAAATGGACGATGACATAGCCGTTGACTTGTACCAGTTCCGTGATAAACTAAAATCTAGATACTGGGACAGAAAGAATCTCATACTTGGACTGCTGCAAGTTGAGGCGAAACCGGTCAGAAATAAAGATAGTAAGTGGTATGTGAGCGAAAAGGAATATCCGGAGAAATACTATGCCCCGTTCGTGTCCGGCTGGGCCTACGCCATGACTATCGACGCTGCTACAGCCATCGTGTCAGAGTCCTTCAAGTGGCCATACTTCTGGATCGATGATGTTCACGTCACTGGAACACTTGCTGGAATGGTGGGGGTCAAGCATGAAGCGCTCAACCGCTTCTACACTCTCCACGTTGATCACCTACACTGCTGTGTAGAATTGCCAAATAACGCTGATCATTTTTGTGATTTCTTGGCTGGTCCATCGGAGGGTGATCCAGATGTCCTGGCCCGAGTGTGGGATCATGCAAGGTCGTGCTATGTGCATCCCTGTCAGAGGCGCCGTCCGGAGTCTAGTGTGAGCAAGACCTGTGTACGGACTAGGCTACCTCCTCTCTCACCATTGGGTAAAGGCCAAGGTGAAATTGTTAAAGTTTATGGGCCTTTTTTATAAGGAAACCTCACGGCGAGTTGTAATGGAATACAAACTATGCTTAATTGTTAAATATATGATTAATATTTAAAAACATTTTAAACGATTTTTTTTTACTTCTAAAAACAGTTTTAAATTTTTTTATATGATCAGGATGAGATATAATTCATCAACCTACTGGTTGATGCTGTAATTATATCTCTTATTATTGCATATAATGAATATTTAGTAATTAAAACGCTATTTCCAGTATACACTACTCATGTGCCTTCTAAATAAAGATTACATTAATGAAACACAACAATATTAATTCAGATACAGTGTTGAAATATGTACACTGCTCAATATATTATTTTGAAAACGTGTATTTGTACGTTGTAAGAGGTCATTGTACATGTATATTATATTTGTATAATATAATTATATTTGCTAAGATAATAAGGGTCCTATTACAATGACATTAACATCAAGAGTTCAACCCATCCATCTCTTGAAAGAATATCAATAGCAAGAAGTAGATCTATTTTCAAAACATTCCCTTCTGCGCATTGGTAGACAGTGAAATCAGACATCTAGCCTAGTGAAATGATGATGTAAGATAAAAAAAACATATTTTTCCGTTCTTTATCTTGCCAGAATGACTATTTGATGTACATGTGCCTATATTATATATATATGAACTGTTATACAGGAGAAGTGCTTGCAAGTCAGTACCTAGACTACCATTATTAATGTAAATACCACCTCTGTGGTCATTATAAGTGGATGTATTGCCTAGCAGGCAATAAATAATATTGACTACATGCAATATTCCTATATTTACTGTTAATGTTTTTGATACACAATGTTCTCAATGGTGCCACAAAGTAAGGCACACTTTCAAAACATGTTCAACCATTTCTTTCAATAACCCAACGTCTAGTCTGTTGTTAATACATGGTTAAATATATAATTAAAGATTTAAATTTATTTCACTTTTATTTACATTCGTTAACACGTTAAAACTATGTTCATATATATTTTATCTGTATATATTTAACGCTCAAAAAACTAAATCAATTATGAAATTAATATGAAATAATTGTTAGCGCGAAGACTGGGCCATAGTGGTCACTGTCAAGTCTTCATAAAAACGAATAAGGACGTTATCAGTAGTGCTGATAGCATATTCGAAACTATAGTTAAATAAGTAAATTCCTTTATGTCAGTGGGGTCTAACCTCCTGACCATCACCACCCACCTGACCACCACCACCAGCCACCTAACCACCACCACCAGCCACCTGACCACTACCACCACCACCAGCCACCTGACCACCACCACCAGCCACCTGACCACTACCACCAGCCACCTGACCACCACCACCAGCCACCTGACCACCACCACCAGCCACCTGACCACCACCACCCACCTGACCACCACTACCAGCCACCTGACCACCACCACCAGCCACCTGACCACCACCACCAGCCACCTGACCACCACCAGCCACCTGACCACCATCAGCCACCTGACCATCACCAGCCACCTGACCACCACCACCAGCCACCTGACCACCACCACCAGCCACCTGACCACCACCACCAGCCACCTGACCACCACCACCAGCCACCTGACCACCACCAGCCACCTGACCACCACCACCAGCCACCTGACCACCACCACCAGCCACCTGACCACCACCACCAGCCACCTGACCACCACCACCAGCCACCTGACCACCACCAGCCACCTGACCACCACCAGCCACCTGACCACCACCACCAGCCACCTGACCACCACCACCAGCCACCTGACCACCACCACCAGCCACCTGACCACCACCACCAGCCACCTGACCACCACCAGCCACCTGACCACCATCAGCCACCTGACCACCATCAGCCACCTGACCATCACCAGCCACCTGACCACCACCACCAGCCACCTGACCACCAGCCACCTGACCACCAGCCACCTGACCACCACCACCAGCCACCTGACCACCACCACCAGCCACCTGACCACCACCAGCCACCTGACCACCACCACATGCCACCTGACCACCACCACCAGCCACCTGACTACCACCACCAGCCACCTGACCACCACCAGCCACCTGACCACCACCACCAGCCACCTGACCACCACCAGCCACCTGACCACCACCACCAGCCACCTGACCACCACCATCAGCCACCTGACCACCACCACCAGCCACCTGACCACCACCACCAGCCACCTGACCACCACTACCAGCCACCTGACCACCACCACCAGCCACCTGACCACCACCAGCCACCTGACCACCAGCCACCTGACCACCACCAGCCACCTGACCACCACCACCACCCACCTGACCACCACCACCAGCCACCTGACCACCAGCCACCTGACCACCACCAACCACCTGACCACCACCCCCAGCCACCTGACCACCACCAGCCACCTGACCATCACCAGCCACCTGACCATCACCACCAGCCACCTGACCACCACCACCAGCCACCTGACCACCACCAGCCACCTGACCACCACCACCAGCCACCTGACCACCACCACCAGCCACCTGACCACCACCACCAGCCACCTGACCACCACCAGCCACCTGACCACCACCACCAGCCACCTGACCACCACCGCCAGCCACTTGACCACCACCACCAGCCACCTGACCACCACCAGCCACCTGACCACCACCACCAGCCACCTGACCACCACCACCAGCCACCTGACCACCACCAGCCACCTGACCATCACCAGCCACCTGACCACCACCACCAGCCACCTGACCACCACCAGCCACCTGACCACCACCACCAGCCACCTGACCACCAGCCACCTGACCACCACCACCAGCCACCTGACCACCACCACCAGCCACCTGACCACCACCACCAGCCACCTGACCACCACCACCAGCCACCTGACCACCACCAGCCACTTGACCACCACCACCAGCCACCTGACCACCACCACCACCAGCCACCTGACCACCACCACCAGCCACCTGACCACCACAACCACCAGCCACCTGACCACCACCACCAGCCACCTGACCACCACCACCAACCACCTGACCACCACCACCACCCACCTGACCACCACCACCAGCCACCTGACCACCACCACCAGCCACCTGACCACCACCACCAGCCACCTGACCACCACCACCAGCCACCTGACCACCACCACCAGCCACCTGACCACCACTACCAGCCACCTGACCACCACCACCAGCCACCTGACCACCACCAGCCACCTGACCACCACCACCAGCCACCTGACCACCACCAGCCACCTGACCACCACCACCAGCCACCTGACCACCACCGCCAGCCACCTGACCACCACCACCAGCCACCTGACCACCACCAGCCACCTGACCACCACCACCAGCCACCTGACCACCACCACCAGCCACCTGACCACCACCAGCCACCTGACCATCACCAGCCACCTGACCACCACCACCAGCCACCTGACCACCACCAGCCACCTGACCACCACCACCAGCCACCTGACCACCACCAGCCACCTGACCAGCACCACCAGCCACCTGACCACCACCACCAGCCACCTGACCACCACCACCAGCCACCTGACCACCACCACCAGCCACCTGACCACCACCAGCCACCTGCCCACCACCAGCCACCTGACCACTACCACCAGCCACCTGACCACCACCACCAGCCACCTGACCACCACCACCAGCCACCTGACAACCATCAGCCACCTGACCACCACCAACCACCTGACCACCACCACCACCAGCCACCTGACCACCACCACCAGCCACCTGACCACCACCACCAGCCACCTGACCACCACCACCAGCCACCTGACCACCACCACCATCCACCTGACCACCACCACCAGCCACCTGACCACCATCACCAGCCACCTGACCACCACCACCATCCACCTGACCACTACCACCAGCCACCTGACCACCACCAGCCACCTGACCACCACCACCAGCCACCTGACCACCAGCCACCTGACCACCACCAGCCACCTGACCACCACCACCAGCCACCTGACCACCACCACCAGCCACCTGACCACTACCACCAGCCACCTGACCACCAACAGCCACCTGACCACCACCAGCCACCTGACCACCACCACCAGCCACCTGACCACCACCACCAGCCACCTGACCACCACCACCAGCCACCTGACCACCACCACCAACCACCTGACCACCAACAGCCACCTGACCACCACCACCAGCCACCTGACCACCACCAGCCACCTGACCACCACCACCAGCCACCTGACCACCACCACCACCAGCAACCTGACCACCACCACCACCAGCCACCTGACCACCACCACCAGTCACCTGACCACCACCACCAACCACCTGACCACCACCAGCCACCTGACCACCACCACCAGCCACCTGACCACCACCACCACCAGCCACCTGACCACCACCAACCACCTGACCACCACCAACCACCTGACCACCACCACCACCAGCCACCTGACCACCACCACCAACCACCTGACCACCACCACCAGCCACCTGACCACCACCACCAGCCACCTGACCACCACCACCAACCACCTGACCACCACCACCAGCCACCTGACCACCACCAGCCACTTGACCACCACCACCAGCCACCTGACCACCACCACCACCAGCCACCTGACCACCACAACCACCAGCCACCTGACCACCACCACCAGCCACCTGACCACCACCACCAACCACCTGACCACCACCACCACCCACCTGACCACCACCACCAGCCACCTGACCACCACCACCAGCCACCTGACCACCACCACCAGCCACCTGACCACCACCACCACCAGCCACCTGACCACCACCACCACCACCAGCCACCTGACCACCACAACCACCAGCCACCTGACCACCACAACCACCAGCCACCTGACCACCACCACCAACCACCTGACCACCACAACCACCAGCCACCTGACCACCACCACCACCAGCCACCTGACCACCACCACCACCACCAGCCACCTGACCACCACAACCACCAGCCACCTGACCACCACAACCACCAGCCACCTGACCACCACCACCAACCACCTGACCACCACAACCACCAGCCACCTGACCACCACCACCAGCCACCTGACCACCACAACCACCAGCCACCTGACCACCACAACCACCAGCCACCTGACCACCACCACCAACCACCTGACCACCACCACCAGCCACCTGACCACCACCACCAGCCACCTGACCACCACTACCACCAGCCACCTGACCACCACCACCAGCCACCTGACCACCACCACCAGCCACCTGACCACCACCACCAGCCACCTGACCACCACTACCACCAGCCACCTGACCACCACCACCAGCCACCTGACCACCACCACCAGCCACCTGACCACCACCACCAGCCACCTGACCACCGTAGTGCGGGAAGGTACGGGGATCAATACGTACACACGGAGGCCTGACGCACCATCACGTGAGGTAAACGTTTAGCGGGGGGCGGCGTGGACACGTTCATCACAGGGGCGTGTTACCACGGCCTCGCCCCGCGTCATGTTTACCTTGTGTCGTCACCAGTCATACTATCATGCAAGAGGAGCCACACATCTATGGATCATCCAATAAAATCAGCAGACTTCTAGATGTTACTACTGCTCGGCTTAGACTCGGTTACAAGTATCTCTGGGAATTCTCATTATCTGCTGAGTGATTGTAACCTATCCACCGCTGCCCACTGGATGGGGGGCGGTGTGCAGGACAAACATATAACTTGTGACACTAGCTCTCCACATATGTCAGTTGCTTAATTTAGAACCTGTACTTGAGGTCGATCTCGAACCCATTGTTGATGTGACGACTTATACTGAATTTTATAACTAGCTCATCAAGATTGTAACTTGCTTAGCTAAATGAATTGTGGGGTTCAGTCCCTGAGCCCATTATGTGCCTCTGTAACCCTTTCCACTACCGCCCACAAGATGGGTATGGGGGGCATAATAAATGAACTAAACAAAACACCAGCAGGGACCCTGGTGCTGGTGCTGGGTGTTGCGTCATGTTTACCTTGTGTCGTCACCAGCAGGGACCCTGGTGCTGGTGCTGGGTGTTGCGTCATGTTTACCTTGTGTCGTCACCAGCAGGGACCCTGGTGCTGGGTGTTGCGTCATGTTTACCTTGTGTCGTCACCAGCAGGGTCCCTGGTGCTGGGTGTTGCGTCATGTGTACCTTGTGTCATCACCAGCAGGGACCCTGGTGCTGGTGCTGGGTGTTGCGTCATGTTTACCTTGTGTCGTCACCAGCAGGGACCCTGGTGCTGGTGCTGGGTGTTGCGTCATGTTTACCTTGTGTCGTCACCAGCAGGGACCCTGGTGCTGGGTGTTGCGCCATGTTTACCTTGTGTCGTCACCAGCAGGGACCCTGGTGCTGGTGCTGGGTGTTGCGTCATGTTTACCTTGTGTCGTCACCAGCAGGGTCCCTGGTGCTGGGTGTTGCGTCATGTGTACCTTGTGTCGTCACCAGCAGGGACCCTGGTGCTGGTGCTGGTGCTGGGTGTTGCGTCATGTTTACCTTGTGTCGTCACCAGCAGGGACCCTGGTGCTGGGTGTTGCGTCATGTTTACCTTGTGTCGTCACCAGCAGGGACCCTGGTGCTGGTGCTGGGTGTTGCGTCATGTGTACCTTGTGTCGTCACCAGCAGGGACCCTGGTGCTGGTGCTGGGTGTTGCGTCATGTTTACCTTGTGTCGTCACCAGCAGGGACCCTGGTGCTGGTGCTGGGTGTTGCGTCATGTTTACCTTGTGTCGTCACCAGCAGGGTCCCTGGTGCTGGGTGTTGCGTCATGTGTACCTTGTGTCGTCACCAGCAGGGACCCTGGTGCTGGTGCTGGGTATTGCGTCATGTTTACCTTGTGTCGTCACCAGCAGGGACCCTGGTGCTGGTGCTGGGTGTTGCGTCATGTTTACCTTGTGTCGTCACCAGCAGGGACCCTGGTGCTGGTGCTGGGTGTTGCGTCATGTTTACCTTGTGTCGTCACCAGCAGGGTCCCTGGTGCTGGTGCTGGGTGTTGCGTCATGTTTACCTTGTGTCGTCACCAGCAGGGACCCTGGTGCTGGTGTTGCGTCATGTTTACCTTGTGTCGTCACCAGCAGGGACCCTGGTGCTGGTGCTGGGTGTTGCGTCATGTTTACCTTGTGTCGTCACCAGCAGGGACCCTGGTGCTGGTGCTGGGTGTTGCGTCATGTTTACCTTGTGTCGTCACCAGCAGGGTCCCTGGTGCTGGGTGTTGCGTCATGTTTACCTTGTGTCGTCACCAGCAGGGACCCTGGTGCTGGGTGTTGCGTCATGTTTACCTTGTGTCGTCACCAGCAGGGTCCCTGGTGCTGGGTGTTGCGTCATGTGTACCTTGTGTCGTCACCAGCAGGGACCCTGGTGCTGGTGCTGGGTGTTGCGTCATGTTTACCTTGTGTCGTCACCAGCAGGGACCCTGGTGCTGGGTGTTGCGTCATGTTTACCTTGTGTCGTCACCAGCAGGGACCCTGGTGCTGGGTGTTGCGTCATGTTTACCTTGTGTCGTCACCAGCAGGGACCCTGGTGCTGGTGCTGGGTGTTGCGTCATGTTTACCTTGTGTCGTCACCAGCAGGGACCCTGGTGCTGGTGCTGGGTGTTGCGTCATGTTTACCTTGTGTCGTCACCAGCAGGGTCCCTGGTGCTGGGTGTTGCGTCATGTGTACCTTGTGTCGTCACCAGCAGGGACCCTGGTGCTGGTGCTGGGTATTGCGTCATGTTTACCTTGTGTCGTCACCAGCAGGGACCCTGGTGCTGGTGCTGGGTGTTGCGTCATGTTTACCTTGTGTCGTCACCAGCAGGGACCCTGGTGCTGGTGCTGGGTGTTGCGTCATGTTTACCTTGTGTCGTCACCAGCAGGGTCCCTGGTGCTGGTGCTGGGTGTTGCGTCATGTTTACCTTGTGTCGTCACCAGCAGGGACCCTGGTGCTGGTGTTGCGTCATGTTTACCTTGTGTCGTCACCAGCAGGGACCCTGGTGCTGGTGCTGGGTGTTGCGTCATGTTTACCTTGTGTCGTCACCAGCAGGGACCCTGGTGCTGGTGCTGGGTGTTGCGTCATGTTTACCTTGTGTCGTCACCAGCAGGGTCCCTGGTGCTGGGTGTTGCGTCATGTTTACCTTGTGTCGTCACCAGCAGGGACCCTGGTGCTGGGTGTTGCGTCATGTTTACCTTGTGTCGTCACCAGCAGGGTCCCTGGTGCTGGGTGTTGCGTCATGTGTACCTTGTGTCGTCACCAGCAGGGACCCTGGTGCTGGTGCTGGGTGTTGCGTCATGTTTACCTTGTGTCGTCACCAGCAGGGACCCTGGTGCTGGGTGTTGCGTCATGTTTACCTTGTGTCGTCACCAGCAGGGACCCTGGTGCTGGGTGTTGCGTCATGTTTACCTTGTGTCGTCACCAGCAGGGACCCTGGTGCTGGTGCTGGGTGTTGCGTCATGTTTACCTTGTGTCGTCACCAGCAGGGACCCTGGTGCTGGTGCTGGGTGTTGCGTCATGTTTACCTTGTGTCGTCACGTGCTCCACCCTCTCCAGCAACACGGACAGGACCTAGCAACATGGTCCACACCGTACCAAGTCTTTGAAATGTACGGTTCTTATATTTAGATGTCGGGGTTACGATAACGCGCTGTTTCTGGATTATTGGACCCATTCCGAAAAGTAGATGGTCCTTAAGAGAGTTGAATCGACTGACAAGTGACGGCCATCTCATTGGCATATATATATATATATTTTTTTTTTTAGATATATACAAGAGTTGTTACATTCTTGTACAGCCACTAGTACGCGTAGCGTTTCGGGCAGGTCCATGGAATACGATCCCCGCCGCGAAGAATCGTTTTTTCATCCAAGTACACATTTTACTGTTGCGTTAAACAGAGGCTACAGTTAAGGAATTGCGCCCAGTAAATCCTCCCCGGCCAGGATACGAACCCATGACATAGCGCTCGCGGAACGCCAGGCGAGTGTCTTACCACTACACCACGGAGACTGATCAAATACATATAGTGTCTTAGTGTATATATAACTATACATATAAAGTACAGTATCTTAATATATATATATATTGTGACGATAATCTCCTTCAAGAGATTGAGCCTGCTCTTCCCTCCACAATTACGTCGTTGGAATTATATAAAACTACTAGGGAAGAATGTCCAACAACGACAACAACACCAGCAAGGCTTGCCAGAGCGCAAAACGTTGCAGCCACACACCTGTTCGGACTCAAACCGCCAAACTACTTGTTGATCGCTACCGGCCCCGCTGATTGGTCGCCGGTCTGGCTGCACCTGCACTCGCCCCCCCATACTACTTGATGTCTGGGGTCGCCACGACCTCAGACCTCAGAATGTTCAGTGCTTTCGTGGTTATCACTCCTCCCAGCTAGACGTTAGCGTGTACTGAGAGAGGTGATAGCTTAAAGCCAATATTCCAGCACCTCCCATTTAACTGTGTTGCACTTCTTGTTATTTTGCCTTAACGTAACTTTTCATTGTGTCATTTAATTATTCTTATTATTTTGATTGATTGATTTTATTATAAGAATTTGTTTGTGCATTTTATTCATGTTTTGATTTATTTAACGTAATTAAAATTTCATTGTTAAAGTTTACTTGTGTTTTGTGTGTCTTCTCCTTACCTTACCACAGACGAAGTTCCAGTTTTTTCTTTTTTTTTTTATAACTATGTGACGAGGCCATACCCCTAGCCTTAAACAGCCGAACACCAACGCGTTACCGTCACAATATATATATATATATATATATATATATATATATATATATATATATATATATATATATATACATATATATAATATATATATGTTTCATTGAATATGACCGCATATTCTGTATTTATTATTTTCTGGTTTAGGGCTTCTATCCCTCTAACTATTTTCTTAGCATCAGGGCTTAATTGGAATAGGAGTTCTCCAAAACTCATTTTCGTACTTTTAAGGTGAAGAAAAGAAGTGATTTACTATAGAGTGTATTACACTTATTTGTATAATTTGCACGACGTTTCGAACCTCCATGGTTCATTCTCAAGTGAACAGATCTTACAATACTAGTTGATTTTATACCCGCATTAGGTCAGGTGATAATACAATGAAGGTGAAAAACATGAGGGGATACATAAGGGATAAACATAGGGGCTGCAGAAGGCTTATTGGCCCATACGAGGCATCTCCTATCTAAACACAAAGATTAATCCAGTGTAATTGGCCTGTTATGTTGGACATTGTCTTCTGTGTTGGCATCGATATGTTCTTGTCTTGTCCTTACTCTCATGGTGGGTAGAGTAAATAGTTCCGTGATTTGGGTGTTCATGGTAGGTCGCTCTATTCTTATGTGAATTGCCTCAAGAATTTGTAATCTTCTTGAATCTTGGGTTTTGTCTATTATGCAAGTATTCTTGTTCAACATTTCTCTTGTTAGAGTAATGTCATGGGCTTGTCTCATGTGATTCCTAGGGGCACCAGATTGAAGATGGCATGTCAAACGCCTCGTCAGCTTGGTCGACGTCATACCTATGTACTTACATTGAAGGTTACATCCTTCGTGGGGGCAAGTGTACATGTATACAACGCTTGACTGCTGTAGAGGGTTCTCCGTCGGCTTCGGGCTGTTTTTGATAAGGAGTTCGGAAGTCTTCTTGGTTTTGTAGAATATTATCAGGTTTATGTTTTGGTTAGGAGTAGTGCTTTTTACTCCTTTACGGATTATTTCTTTCATTATTCTTTCCTCTTTTATATGTTCACTGTGCATGGTTGATTTGTAATATAATTTTATTGGGGGTGTTGTGGTTTCTGTTCTAGGTTCTGAATTATACCAACGGTCCAAGTGTCTTCTTATAGCAGCGTTTATTTCCGCGTTGCTATATCCGTTGTTCACCAATACCTGAGTTACTCTTTCAAACTCTCTACTCACGTTGCTCCATTCAGAGCAGTGGGTAAGCGCTCGACGAATATAAGCATTGAGAACACTGGCTTTGTATCTTTGGGGGCACTCACTTCTACCGTTCAGGCATAATCCTATGTTGGTGGGCTTGGTATATACGTTGGTGCTTAAAGAGGTTCCTGTTTTTGTTATTAGTACATCCAAGAATGGCAGACTGTTATTTTCACTATTTTCATGTGTAAATCGGAGTACTGACTCTCTCTCTAGGTGTCTTTTTAGGTCAATTAGTTCATCTGAGTCTTTTACTATTACGAATATGTCATCTACATAACGGCAGTATACAGTTGGTTTTTGTCTGCTACTGAAGACCCTATCTTCGATGGTTCCTATATAAAAACTAGCAAATAAAACTCCTAAGGGGGAGCCCATTGCTACTCCGTCTATTTGTAAATACATGTCTCCTTGTGGACTGATGAAAGGGGCTTCCTTTGTACATGCTTCGAGAAGACTTTTCAAGTGTGGCTCAGGTATGTCTAATTTGGGGGTGCTCTCGTCTCTGTATACTCTGTCCAGTATCATTCCTATGGTTGTGTCGACTGGGACGTTGGTAAAAAGATTCAACGTCCAGGGAAGCGATGATTCCATCGGGCTGGGTAGATTTGATCAATTCTAGGAAATCTGCTGATGATTGTAGACTAAACTTACTTGGAGTGTATGGAGTTAGGAGTTCATTGAGTTTTTTTGCCAGGTGATAAGTTGGGGTTGGTATTTGGCTGATTATAGGGCGTAGTGGGTTACCTGGTTTATGCGTCTTTTTCTGCGCGGCTCTGGTCTCAAAGTAAACGCCGCAAAATGCCGGACGCTGAGCATAGCGATTGATGCGCATCGGAAGACATGGCATGTCCCCACCAGGAAGGCATATTATGTCGGAGACGATGCAATCGGTACTATGAGTGTGGCGGACGAGTACAAGTACTTAGGGATACCGATCGGAGCCGGGGGCAGACGCTTATCCTATGGTTCCCTGTTTGAGGACGGCCTGACCAACATCACCAAGGCGCCGCTCAAACCCCAACAGAGGTTATACCTACTAAAGCACCACCTAATCCCCAAAATGAACCACCGCCTTGTCCTCGGACACGTGGCTAAAACGGAGTTGGCGAGGTTGGACCGGCGGCTGCGACACGCCACTCGTGGCTGGCTGCGGCTGCCCCATGACACCCCCAACGCCTTTATCCACGCCGACGTCAAGGACGGTGGACTAGGGATACCCGACTTTGCCACATTTTTTTTTTTTTTTTTTTTTTTTTTTTTTTTTTTGAGATATATACAAGAGTTGCTACATTCTTGTACAGCCACTAGTACGCGTAGCGTTTCGGGCAAGTCCTTAATCCTATGGTCCCTGGAATACGATCCCCTGCCGCGAAGAATCGTTTTTTCATCCAAGTACACATTTTACTGTTGCGTTAAACAGAGGCTACAGTTAAGGAATTGCGCCCAGTAAATCCTCCCCGGCCAGGATACGAACCCATGACATAGCGCTCGCGGAACGCCAGGCGAGTGTCTTACCACTACACCACGGAGACATCGATCCGGCTACAAAAGAACAAGCGGCTCGGGGCGCTGACCGGATCAGCGGACCCAGTGGTGGTGGCAGCGGCTCTCCTACCCGCATTCCAAGCGAGAATGCGCCGGTGGGTAGACCCGACCACGGCCGCTGGAACGCCATCCAGCAGGACGACCGAGTGCGCTAGAAGATGGAAGGCAAAACTGTACAGCATGGTCGACGGCGCCAGCCTCGCTTCCTCTTGTGAGGTCCCATCCTGTCACAAGTGGGTTGCGTCCGGTACCCGTTTGCTAAGCGGGGGAGATTTTGCCCACGCCGTCCAAATTAGGGCAAACGCTGTAGCCACGCCGTCTAGGGCGGCTAGGGGTAGACCCGAGGCTTCTGGTCTCTGTGACGCTTGTCGGAAACCAGGAACCCTGGGCCACATATCCCAGGCCTGCCATAAGACACACGGGGCTCGGGTGAAACGTCACGACGACATCACCCGGTTCGTAGCTGGCCGATTGCGGCAAAGAGGCTTTGAGGTGGAGCGCGAGGTCCGTATACCAGACGGAGGGACCTTCTGCAAGCCAGATATTATAGCTTGCAAAGGTGATGAGGCCTTCATATTAGACACCCAGGTCTCAGCTGATAACTTCCCACTCTCCCGTCCACATCAGAGCAAGTGCGACAAATACGGCACCCCCGAGATCCTGCAGAAGGTCCGGGAGTATACCGGTAAGCCTACAGTATCCGCCTCCTCAATAACCCTTAATTGGAGAGGTGGATGGTGCAAGGAGAGTGCGCGTGGTCTACAAGGTATGGGTCTCACCAAGAGCGATCTCGAGATATGCTCCGTGAAGGCCCTGACCTGGACGTATTCTATATACAGAATATGGTCCAAGGCCACGTCAAGGGGCAGGCCCCCCTAGCCCCGGGGTCACTGTGCACAGGGTGCATAAGGGTAACTATAATCACGCTTAGGTGAACCGCAGCCAAGTCAGCTGGTAGCCAACTATCTAAGCAGTTTCGTCATCTGGAGTACCACTTCTCCTAATGGCGTCTCACAAGAGGGTGGATGACCTGGCAGAGCCCGCGAGCAGATAAGGCGGCGTCCGGAGGGACCCCATGCGCATACATGATAACCCTCCCGCTCCGGGGCCGAGTTAGGAGCATCCACTGTGTCTAGTTTTCCATGTATGCCGACGTCAAATCATCATCCCTGCCGATTGGGCAGCCTGCTGCTTTGGCCTTCAGCGTTTGTTTGTTCTTTTTACATGTTATACTGTGCACCCCTACCTATGTGTGCTGTGTCCCATATAGAAAAAACCAAATACAAAAGAATTTTCCATTAATATTTTTTGTTTATTTTCAGGTTATTATTATGTATTATTAGTATCATCTTAACTCTTGTGGGTGTGATGAGATCTGCCATATTTGTTTATTTTAGTTTGTGTGTGTTAGGGTATTAGGTATGCTTAGGGGTCCGTCTCGCCATGCCCTGTGGCTGGGGGGATCGGGCTCCGAAGCTACATAAAAACCCTATACCCCCCCGAAGTGGCAAGGGGAGTTAGGGGACAAAAAAAAAAAAAAAAAATTGCCGTAGGCATATCCTAAGCCATAGTCGCCTTGAAGTTTATTGAAATGCACACTACCTTTCTTTGCGTTGATTGCTGTAATTGTTTTGTTTACTTTCCGCTTAAGGTCTTCTACCGGGTTCCTCGTGATTCGTTGAAATTTGGAGTCGTCACTTAGGATGTCGCTAATTTTGTTCATGTATTCATGGGTAGGAATCAATACATATGCTGCTGTTTTGTCGGCTTTTCTTATTGTTACGTCTTTCAGATTTTTTAGTTGTTTCGCTGCTTCTTTGAGTCGTGGGGTTAAGATTGTAGATGAATATGTTCCTCGTTTTTTCCCTGCTTCTGCAAGTAGTTCAGCTTGAAGTGTGTCCGTGGTGATGACTTTTTTGTTGTCTTCTAGCTTATGGATATCGTCCAGAAGCATTTCGATTTCCAGGCGTTTTTGATGCATCTTTGGTTTAGATAAGAATTGACAATTTAGACCAAGATTTAAGAGGTCTCGTTGGTCCTGGGTAAGATCATAAGAAGTCAGGTTAAAGTAGCCATCTTTAGGACGAGGGATTTTTAGCTGTCCACCGTTTAGGGATGTTAACTTACGGAGTGTCTTTGTTTCTACAAGAGTTTTATGTTGTTGTTTCAGGTTAAATAGTTCACTGTTGATGGTTTGCTTGAGTTGGATAGGGATGTCGTACTGGGTCCATTTGTTTAACAGATGCTCCGCCTGCTCTATAAAGGTTTGGAGGGCTTCCTTCTTCTTGTTTAGTTGATGCCGAATGAGCTCTTGCCTATACCTATAGGTAAACTCTGTATTATTTGCTAGTTTTTATATAGGAACCATCGAAGATAGGGTCTTCAGTAGCAGACAAAAACCAACTGTATACTGCCGTTATGTAGATGACATATTCGTAATAGTAAAAGACTCAGATGAACTAATTGACCTAAAAAGACACCTAGAGAGAGAGTCAGTACTCCGATTTACACATGAAAATAGTGAAAATAACAGTCTGCCATTCTTGGATGTACTAATAACAAAAACAGGAACCTCTTTAAGCACCAACGTATATACCAAGCCCACCAACATAGGATTATGCCTGAACGGTAGAAGTGAGTGCCCCCAAAGATACAAAGCCAGTGTTCTCAATGCTTATATTCGTCGAGCGCTTACCCACTGCTCTGAATGGAGCAACGTGAGTAGAGAGTTTGAAAGAGTAACTCAGGTATTGGTGAACAACGGATATAGCAACGCGGAAATAAACGCTGCTATAAGAAGACACTTGGACCGTTGGTATAATTCAGAACCTAGAACAGAAACCACAACACCCCCAATAAAATTATATTACAAATCAACCATGCACAGTGAACATATAAAAGAGGAAAGAATAATGAAAGAAATAATCCGTAAAGGAGTAAAAAGCACTACTCCTAACCAAAACATAAACCTGATAATATTCTACAAAACCAAGAAGACTTCCGAACTCCTTATCAAAAACAGCCCGAAGCCGACGGAGAACCCTCTACAGCAGTCAAGCGTTGAATACATGTACACTTGCCCCCACGAAGGATGTAACCTTCAATGTAAGTACATAGGTATGACGTCGACCAAGCTGACGAGGCGTTTGACATGCCATCTTCAATCTGGTGCCCCTAGGAATCACATGAGACAAGCCCATGACATTACTCTAACAAGAGAAATGTTGAACAAGAATACTTGCATAATAGACAAAACCCAAGATTCAAGAAGATTACAAATTCTTGAGGCAATTCACATAAGAATAGAGCGACCTACCATGAACACCCAAATCACGGAACTATTTACTCTACCCACCATGAGAGTAAGGACAAGACAAGAACATATCGATGCCAACACAGAAGACAATGTCCAACATAACAGGCCAATTACACTGGATTAATCTTTGTGTTTAGATAGGAGATGCCTCGTATGGGCCAATAAGCCTTCTGCAGCCCCTATGTTTATCCCTTATGTATCCCCTCATGTTTTTCACCTTCATTGTATTATCACCTGACCTAATGCGGGTATAAAATCAACTAGTATTGTAAGATTGTTCACTTGAGAATGAACCATGGAGGTTCGAAACGTCGTGCAAATTATACAAATAAGTGTAATACACTCTATAGTAAATCACTTCTTTTCTTCACCTTAAAAGTACGAAAATGAGTTTTGGAGAACTCCTATTCCAATTAAGCCCTGATGCTAAGAAAATAGTTAGAGGGATAGAAGCCCTAAACCAGAAAATAATAAATACAGAATATGCGGTCATATTCAATGAAACATGTTTGAAAGAAAACCTGCTGCCAGTATACACCAATATATATATATATATATATATATATATATATATATATATATATATATATATATATATATATATATATATATATATATATATATATTTAACTGTAAATATAATGTACTCACGTGTTTTAGTGATATAGCTGAATATATTCCTGATACGGACGTTACCAAAATTATTTCTTGTCCTTAGTCAGGACTGGAGAAATAAGTGTCGCACCTGACAATAGGTCATGTTGAGGGTGACACCTGAGGAACTCAGGGGAAACCGTTGGACTTCAACTAAAAATAAGCTGAAGCGATCACAGAGAAACTTATTTAAATGTGTTGGGTTCTCCGATATCGACAGTGTTTTTATTTATTTATTTATTTATTTATTTATTTATTTATATACAAGAAGGTACATTGGGTTAGAGAGAATACATAGCATAGTACAGTATTTACAATCTTGTAAAGCCACTAGTACGCGCAGCGTTTCGGGCAGGTCCTTAATCTAACAGATAATTTTAAGTAGGTACATTCTATCAGAATTAATAAAATGATAACAAATACATTGCAAGAAAAACATGAGGTGAGAGATTAGTAAGTATATTAAAGCACATTGGTATAGTAAAGCTCTGATTGATTACATTGACAGCTTGATTGGTAATTTAAACAAGATTAATAGACACCATACAGCAGATTGACAGCACATATAAGACAGCAATGATCACAATGATAAAGATGTTCAGATTGGGTACATAAAGATTGGGAGATTGGGTAGCAATAGATACAGTGCAATTTTAAAGCAAAAGGTAAAAAACTATGAAGATGAAATTAGGTACTTTTTAGTATTGATTTTGAATGATGTAAAAGTTGGACAGCTTTTCAATTCAATAGGGAGTGAGTTCCATAGACTGGGTCCCTTTATTTGCATAGAGTGTTTACACAGATTAAGTTTGACTCTGGGGATATCAAAGAGATATTTATTTCTGGTGTGGTGATAATGGGTCATTACGTCTGTTCAAGAAGAGTTTCAGAGCAGGATTTGCATTTAAGAACAGGGTTTTGTAAATGTAGTTGACCCAAGAGAATTTGTGGAGTGAGATTATGTTGAGCATGTTTAGGGAGTTAAACAAGGGGGCTGTGTGTTGTCTGAAAGCAGAATTTGTTATTATTCTGATAGCAGATTTTTGCTGTGTGATGATGGACTTGAGGTGGTTTGCAGTGGTTGAACCCCATGCACAGATACCATAGTTAAGATAGGGATAGATTAGTGCATAATATAGAGAGATGAGAGCAGAGTTAGGCACATAATATCTGATTTTGGAGAGTATACCAACTGTTTTAGAGACTTTCTTAGTTATGTGTTGTATGTGGGTACTGAAGTTGAGTCTCTTGTCTAGGAATAGGCCAAGAAACTTTCCATCATTTTTATTGCTAATGTTTACATTGTCTATCTGAAGCTGAATTGCATTTGTAGATTTGCTTCCAAATAAGATGTAGTAGGTCTTTTCTATGTTAAGTGTTAGTTTGTTAATTGACATCCATAAGTGGACTTTTTTTAGTTCATTATTAACAACATTATTTAGTGTATGTGGGTTGGGGTTAAAGTAGATGAGGGTAGTATCATCAGCAAACAAAATAGGTTTCAGAATGTTAGAGACGTTTGGCAGATCATTGATGTAAATTAGAAATAAGAGAGGGCCCAAAATGCTGCCCTGTGGCACTCCAACGGTTATTGGTAGAGTGGGAGAGGTTATATTATTGATGGCTACACATTGGTGTCTATCACTAAGATGGGATTTGATATAGTCCAGTGTATGGCCTCGAATTCCATAATGATGGAGTTTACGTAAGAGGTAATTGTGATTAACAGTATCAAAGGCCTTACTCAGGTCAAGGAAGAGTCCAATCGGAAACTCATTTTTGTCAAGGGCTGAGTAAATTATATCAAGGAGACTAATAATTGCATCGTTGGTACTCTTTTGAGAGCGGAATCCAAACTGACAGGGGCTAAGAATGTCGAATTTTACGAGATAGGAGTAGAGCTGTTTGTAGATAATTTTTTCAAATATTTTTGATAGTATGGGTAGGTTCGATATTGGTCTGTAGTTGTTTATGTCTGACGGATTACCTCCTTTATGAACTGGCGTTACTCTTGCTTTTTTAAGGATATCAGGGAAGGTATGACACTCAAGGGATTTGTTGAACAGCAGAGCTATAGGTGGCGCAAGGGCATGGGAGGCGCTCTTGTATATAATGGATGGTATATCACTGATGTTCCCAGCTTTGGTTTTTAGTGAGTGTATGATGGACACAACATCTGTCGGGCTGACTGGTGAGAGGAGAAGAGTTTGGATAGCTGCCTGAGAGATATGTGTCTGAGTCTGTGGGATTTTACTGGCAAGGTTAGCACCAACCGATGAAAAGAAACTATTAAGTTAGTTAGATCAGTTAGATCCCAACAATGGGTTGCTTCATTTTGCATATAAAGTAAGATGGAAAAGGTAATGAATCCCCCCAATGGTGAACGTTCCAATTGTAAACTGTGAGCAAGAGCTAGGACATACTCTCCAACACTGTATCTGTGATTACCCTGTTATCAGTGATTTCAGACCAAATGGTATGAGGTACATTGGTACCTCATACCATTTGGTACCTCGCAATAGAGTATGAGCTAGGGAACAGTGATCACAATAGAGTATGAGCTAGGGAACAGTGATCACAATAGAGTATGAGCTAGGGAACAGTGATCACAATAGAGTATGAGCTAGGGAACAGTGATCACAATAGAGTATGAGCTAGGGAACAGTGATCACAATAGAGTATGAGCTAGGGAACAGTGATCACAAAGAAATCAGATTTGGCATAGAAGGGAATAAATGTGTAAGATAAAATTGTGTTAAAATGCCAGATTTTCGAAAAGCTGATTTTAATAGCTAAAGAATTTTTTTTGGGCCAAATAGATTGGAATATGGGAACCGACCTGTGAGATTTATATTTATTTAATTTATATGAATATATATAGAATTTATATTTACGTTAATTTATATACTTCGATAGCAATTTGTATAATGATAAGTGGACTGTATTTCTGCAACAATCTCATAATCTCACAAATCGATCCTCTACACATTAGGGGGGGGTTATTAAATTAATATATATATGCAGCCAATCAAACTACAGAAATAACTACATACATTAAAGAGGTTCCTTATCTTATAGTACAGCAGGTTAGTCCACCAGGTATAACTAGGGTGTAGACACCAAATTATCCTCTTTGAGGTAGCTTCCATATCACCCAGTAACTGGTGCACAAATCTTGCATCCTCGTCTTTGTAACACTGTAAAAGTGTTTGGGTTAGTTTATTTAAAATATATATAGAGTACACGAGTCACAGACAAGGATCTGAGAGGCGCCAGTTGTCTGCCTGAGATCTCACACCTCAAAGCGTTAATGACCTCAAGTGACCTGAGGTCAGATCATGCGAATTTCACCTTGCTTCTGATAATCTCTTAGTTGTAGTCTGGTAGCCTTCAAACATGCCGACGTTTAAGGAGTGGCTTGGTAGTGCCGGAGGCTATCTACTTGTGGGCGGAGTTAGCTACTAGGTTCCCCAATATAAACTCGGAGAGCTATCCAGCATAGAGCATTAACAGACAGAGCAGCAGACGAGCCAGGAGAGCAGAGAGAAGACAGCCCTATCAGGGAGGCTGTCGGCCGGCAGGGCGGGAGTCTCTGTCAACTACAGACCCCCCCCCCCCTCTCTATCCAGCTATAGGCAGAGACACTTGGTGAGTTGAGCATTAAGGTGACTTGGTCGTGTTTACATATGTTGTGTGATGATCAGGGGCAGTCAAGTTGTAGGGTTCTCAGATTCTTGGAGGATGACTCACTTTAAATATTAAACTGGAACATTTTAATTGAATTGCTAAATTATGATACTTCATGGGAAATATAATTATGAATTTATTATTTAAATTGTGTTTAACTTTGTTCCCTAGAGATTTTGAGTTGAGGTGAGAAAGCCTCTGTGGTTACTGGGTTCATGATATAAATGAGTACATGTTTGGAGTTGATACATGGTACAGAGGGAACATACTAATAATGAACTCATGATAACATCCTTTGAGAATTTTGTGATACAGGCAAGTTCCATTCCTTGTCTTGTATGTAATGATCATGAATGGATGGTGGCAGCATTTCGTCTTCTACTATCTACTCTTCTACTTCTACTATCTACTCTTCTACTTCTACCTATCTACACCTCTCCCTCCACCCTTCTCTAAACTCTCGCTTTCAACTAATGACCATCCTCGCTCCTCCCACCTCTCTCCCTCTCACCCCAAATCCTCACTAATTACTTCACTATTCATTTCTTTCCTTTCGTTATCTCTTTTACGTTTGAGGCAATGATTCTGTATTCTAGAGTTCTCTCTAGAGTTTCGGGTAACTGATCCAGTTACGGCGCCTTGTAGTCTTAGCACCTAGGTAGTCGAATACCTAGGTTACAAGGTGTTGAACGAGAGAGGCTGCCTTAGGAACTCTGGGAGTGCTCTAGAATAGTTAGCTAACTGGGGACGGGATAACGGACTAGAGAGAGCTGTTTCCCCCGGCCTCGTTAGTTAACTGGGGGGTGGAATAATGGACAAGATAGAGTTATTTCCCCCACCCCCCGTTACAATGTTGGCAGCGGTGTTGAACAATGTTGTAGGTAGTTGGTGTTCTTTTAACATTGTTCAGTCCCACGTGTCTTTTTGCCGCTCAGGCGCTATCAGGGAGATCTTGACAGGTGTTTTACTTTCGCGATTTAGCGAGTTTTTTTCAGGCTAGGAGATAGTGATTCTCTGGTGTTGTGGTTTAGTGATTTTGTGAGTTTTGTGGTATTCAGGGAATGTTCACCAGAACTTGCGTGTGTAGTGATTTATGTTAGTGATAAGATTTGGCGATATGGGAACTTAGCGGTGTTGGTAGTGCAGGTCAGCTGAGTGTGACAGGTGACCTCGCATGTCCCACGGGGACACCCAGCCACCGCTGGTCTCCAGGTCAGTGGGGAGTGGCAGGTGTAGTTCTTAAATAGTTTTAAGTAGTGGTTCTGCTCAGATTATTGCGATCGACTGTTTTACTCCTTTTGAACGCAATAACCCGAGGTGTACTGGTATTGTACAGCATGCTAGGGGGAGGCTTAGTATGTCAGTAGACTTCACGTTGGGGACGCTCGACGTTAGATAGTCTGGTCACAGGGGTGGCAACAGTTTTGAGTTGTTTACCGGCGGAGAAGCTAGGGAAACACTCTGGGTCACGTAGGTGGCTGTAGGTTAAGGGTGGGAGTAATGGTTAATTATGTACTTAAGATTAGGAACGGTACAGTTAAGTTTAGGCTAGTGTTTTGTCTATTAGTTTTGATTTTTTTTTGTGACAAGTTAAAAGTAGTGATGACCTTATTCTCTCTTCTCTAACTTTCCTCTGTTACTGTCTTATGTTCCACCAAGTCAATATCATTCAGTGTTAATTGGATTATTTAAAAAAAAAAATTTAAGTGTAGTTGTTGCCAGGAGGAGAGCTTATAATTGGACTGTGTGAACCCTATACAAACTACAGGGTCACACAACAGCATGGAACACGGGTATTGTCGCCTTTATGTTCATCCACAGGTGGGAGCCAGAGGAGAGGCGCGACGCATATGCAGAAGAGGGAGACGGCTGCTGTGTACCATACTCACGGGCGTTTATCACCACCACCACGACCAGTCCACTACCTGGAGGTCATGGTCACCACCACCACCACCCCAGGGGACCCCAAGATGCAGCCCTCTCGGTCGGTCAACATTGGTCTACCCAGTGGACCCCAAGACTTACGGACCTCAGTGGACCCCAAGACGGACGGACCCCAGTGGACCCCAGGTCGTTCTGCAGACGACCCCAGACGACCCAGTAAAGATGGAAGAGGAGCAACAACGACTCCAGTCTGTCCCACCAACATCGGTCTACCCAGTGGACCCCAGGACGGACAGACCCCAATGGACCCCAGGTCGCTTGTCAAAGACCCAGGGGAGGAGGAAGAGAGAAGAAGGAAGAGAGAAGAAAGAAGAGAGAAGAAAGAAGAGAGAAGAAGGAAGAGAGAAGAAAGAAGAAAGAAGAAGAAGAAGATAAGACAAGCTGAGTGAGACACGATGCCTCGTGCCCCTTGCTGGTATCAGCATCATTGCATGGAGCGTAATTGCAAGGCAGGATCGTTTGCCTTAACTGGCCGCCCCTCCTACAAGCATGTTGCTCTGTTGAGTGATTCTTCCTGTGTCATGCGGACTTGATGTGGCTGTCAGAAGTAGCTCTCTGAAGGAGGCGTGCTGGAGCAACAGGGAGGAAGAAGAGTAGGATGGGATTTCTACTGTTGGCAACTATATGAAGGTCTCGAAACTTGTAGTCCCTATAGCTGTGAAGAACCCCAATATACGTCTCTCATGGTGACTGACGTAGGGCCAATTACAGATCAGCTGGGACAACCGAATTCCACGGTCCTGTGCGCAGTTCAAGTAGTAACGGCTTTCGGGTTGACCAAGTGTTGTTGTGCGTTAACGACGGAGAAGCGACGGAGGCAGTTGTGTTGAAGAAATGTGGTACAGGATTATCTACAAGACCAAGCAGTGACGTCGCCCAGCCAGAGACAATGGACGTCTGTCTATATATTTCATTTTTTAGAGTAGGATGATGTATATTTGTTTAGCTAGGATGTATTTTTTTTTCGTTAATAAAGTTGTTGCACACAGCTAGCTTGCTTTAGCAGTGTTGCAAAAACTTTATTTCGGGGAGAAGGGGAGATGTAACACTGTAAAAGTGTTTGGGTTAGTTTATTTAAAATATATATAGAGTACACGAGTCACAGACAAGGATCTGAGAGGCGCCAGTTGTCTGCCTGAGATCTCACACCTCAAAGCGTTAATGACCTCAAGTGACCTGAGGTCAGATCATGCGAATTTCACCTTGCTTCTGATAATCTCTTAGTTGTAGTCTGGTAGCCTTCAAACATGCCGACGTTTAAGGAGTGGCTTGGTAGTGCCGGAGGCTATCTACTTGTGGGCGGAGTTAGCTACTAGGTTCCCCAATATAAACTCGGAGAGCTATCCAGCATAGAGCATTAACAGACAGAGCAGCAGACGAGCCAGGAGAGCAGAGAGAAGACAGCCCTATCAGGGAGGCTGTCGGCCGGCAGGGCGGGAGTCTCTGTCAACTACAGACCCCCCCCCCCTCTCTATCCAGCTATAGGCAGAGACACTTGGTGAGTTGAGCATTAAGGTGACTTGGTCGTGTTTACATATGTTGTGTGATGATCAGGGGCAGTCAAGTTGTAGGGTTCTCAGATTCTTGGAGGATGACTCACTTTAAATATTAAACTGGAACATTTTAATTGAATTGCTAAATTATGATACTTCATGGGAAATATAATTATGAATTTATTATTTAAATTGTGTTTAACTTTGTTCCCTAGAGATTTTGAGTTGAGGTGAGAAAGCCTCTGTGGTTACTGGGTTCATGATATAAATGAGTACATGTTTGGAGTTGATACATGGTACAGAGGGAACATACTAATAATGAACTCATGATAACATCCTTTGAGAATTTTGTGATACAGGCAAGTTCCATTCCTTGTCTTGTATGTAATGATCATGAATGGATGGTGGCAGCATTTCGTCTTCTACTATCTACTCTTCTACTTCTACTATCTACTCTTCTACTTCTACTTATCTACGTCTCTCCCTCCACCCCTCTCTAAACTCTCACTTTCAACTAATGACCCTCCTCGCTCCTCCCACCTCTCTACCTCTTACCCCAAACCCTCACTAATTACTTCACTATTCGTTTCTTTCATTTCGTTTTCTCTTATACGTTTGTGGCTATGATTCAGTATTCTAGAGCTCTCTCTAGAGTTTCGGGTAGCTGATCCAGTTACGACGCCTTGTAGTCTTAGTACCTAGGTAGTCAAATACCTAGGTTACAAGGTGTTGAACGAGAGAGGTTGCCTTAGGAACTCTGGAGGTGCTCTAGAATAGTTGGCTAACTGGGGACGGGATAACGGACTAGAGAGAGCTGTTTCCCCCGGCCTCGTTAGTTAACTGGGGGGTGGAATAATGGACAAGATAGAGATATTTCCCCCACCCCCCGTTACATCTTGACCTGTCAAAAGTGCGCTAGCTGTGAAGCCAGATACCTATATATGACAAGTATATCAGAGAAAACAGTACATGGAACATGAAGACCTGGCTTAATTACCTTTAGTTTGAGGCTTCCATGTGATCTAACCGGGTCACCCTATATAATGACATTAATGGCCACTAATGATAAATAATGGGTTTCGGAAAGAACACTTAACTTGATTTGTTGACAGCGTGTTGACAGATGGTACACCTTTGGTATCCATAACACTACGTCCAAGTAAAATTAACAGGAGCCGAATTTGCTCCCGTGTGAGCCTCTGGTCTCGTATAACAATGGCTGCCCTCCTTCCCCACTGACGCCTGGCCTACTTTGTCCAGATTTCAGAAAGTGATAGAAGGGTCACATTTACTCTACTTTAATATTGATAATTAAGTTAATTTATATAAGATGTTTTTATGATGGTAAAGTCCAAAGACTAATGTATTTAAGAATAATTCCCAGCAGAATAGCTGGTGAATTATAATAGTATGTGGTGATGATATCCCGTTTTCTTTAGACGGTAATTCCACTACAAGTTACGTTTTCTATGGGTAACTTGTTTATACAATACAGCTATTATCTGTATGATTATTAAATGGTGTCGGATTTTCCGACATAATTCCCCAGGGGGCTGCTCACGGGTCGAAGTCCTATTTAGAACAGACGGACACCGATACTCCTCCTTCGAATTATTAGATTAATTTGATGTTAGTAGTTAGTAATCACACATTTGTGCGTCTGTTCGTACAGGACGGATGTCCCGTACTAGAGTTGCAGGGGTTAGAAGTCTAATGCGATTTCATTTCCCTGTCAACTCTTGAAAGGCTAATATTCAAGCCTTATTACATATTATTTAACCCAGAAGACTGGATGTGATCAAGTACTACAGTCAAGTATGATTCAGGGACTGCAGTGAGATCAGTGACATTAGATATAACTTGAAGTTTCTTCAGGTAACTGGTCACTGATATATAAACACTGAGGCCCATGGAATACATCTTGATTAAATAATAAATGTATCAAATCAGTCATCAGATTTATTGGGGTTTAATTTAGTTAATTGATTCAGAAGATTGAATAGCTCATCATTAAAGTAAAGTATGGTTCTGAGACTGCAGTGGGTTCAGTGACATTGGTCGCAGTGACTTGTAGCTGTTTTAGGCTACTGTTCACTGATTTGCCACTGAGGCCTCATGAACTCATCTTCAGCTTCAAAAGATGATACTAACATCAACCTCTGTTGCTATAGTCAGCTGTAATCTCCTTAGTATAATGCTACTGGAGAAATATAATCAGCTGACAAATTTAGATTTCTATTGGTATTGTTTATCTGCAGGCATAGGTCTCCTCAGGCTTGATACTGGGCCTGAGAGTAATTTACCTCCTGCAGAGTTTAACATGGTTATGCCCTGATATTTAGTAGGGCTACCGATGAATCGATGGCAATAGTCTGTCCCAACAAGGAGACCGAAGTCAGTGAGGTGATCAGACTTAATATTATCTGCCAATTTTATTCCTCTATTTCTCAGGAATTTGGCTGTTGCTCTCAGACCTTGAACTTGTAGGTCTACTGGTATTTTGTCCACCACAATGGCTTGTACTCTACAGACGTACCTGCCTAAGCGTACTGATGGTTGTACCACCTGGTAGACTTGAGGTCCTGCATCTGTTACAAACCCTGAGATGTTGAATGACATCTGGGCTACAGGCCTTAATTGTAATTCATCTGCCAGCTTTTTAGTAATATATGTTCTCTGGGATCCTTGGTCAAACAACCCACGGGTATGGACCTTGGCCCTCTTATTCAGGATGGTAATTTGGGCAGTAGGCAAAGTCGTATTACCTTTAGACTTTGCCGATTGGACACTCTTTGTTTGTTGCACCTTGCAGTACTGTACTGTGGTGGGAATGCTATCTTCCACCTTGGGGTTTGGAGACGTTGTTTTGGTGTCTCTGCACAATGCTGCATGGTGCTGACCTTTGTTACACCTATTACAGGTGTGTAATTGGGTATCACAGTCCTTGATGTTATGTTTCCTGAGGCACCTCGTGCAATGTTGCAAATCTTTGAGTCACTCAACACGGCCGTCACTATCAGGATAATTAGAGCAGTGGTACATTGAATGTTTCTCATTGCAGAACAAACATGTTCCATAGCTTCCAGTACCCTTTGGTGTCACGTTCTTGGGTGACACAGTAACTATAGGCTTGGAGGGTCCCACTGCATATACGCCCACACTGCCACTGTTCCACTTTGGTGTTGAATTATATTGTCTAGATTGATTTGGAGTACCTTTGGTACTCTGTGGTTTACTATTATTGGTTTCTGGGGGTTTACTTGGTGGTTTTAATTTGTCATGTGTTCGTAATTGATGAACTACTGACTTTAAACCTTCAGATATTTCATTCATGGATAAGATACTTTTATTGTAATGAGCACTCATTTGTCTCAATATGTCCCTAGGTATTTTCTCCTGGACAATTATTTTCAAGACCCACTCAGCCCCGTTTGTATCTGCTGTCAGGCTGAGGGCATTGATCAATGATTCTACCTCCAGCTTGAAGACTTGGAGTGAATCAGCTGAAGCCTCCGGTGGGGGTAAATGCAACAGCTCATGAACTAAATGTGATGTTCTTACTTCTGGATCAGCATAATTATCCTTGAGGAGTTTTACTGCCAGATCATAGCCGTCATTAGTTAATCTCAGATGGGATACTACTGTTTTAGCCTCACCTGATAATTGGCCTTGCAAATAAGAGAATTTACTACTCTTTGATAAAGATTGTTTTGAGTCTACAAGGTCAACGAATTTGTTCCAAAATTCGTCCCAATCTTCCTCATCTTTTCCTGAGAAAGTGGGTAAATTAATTGGAGGGAGTCGAGCTTCTGCTTGACTCGTATTAGATGCAACTGTTGTTGTTGTTGCTGTTGCCTTGTTCTGGGCAATTAATTTGACATAAGGCTGTAACGTGGCCTGAGTGTGATCTTCATAATTCGCAAGATCAACCATAATGTCGTCTATTTCTGTTTCTGATAAATTGGTGTTGGCAAGTTCAGCCACATATGTTGCTATTTGACATTTGATTTGCTCAAATTTACCTGCAGCTGCTTGATAATAGCTTTCCAGGTCAGCATAATCAACTTGAGATTGTTGTGACAAATCTTCACATTTCTTGATCTGTCTTGTTAAGTGGCCTTTAAGACCTGCAAGGGTTCTTTTCATTCTCCCTGCATTATCCATCCTGGCTAGTTGGTGAAGCCTTGTGGGGCTTGTATTTGGGCTGCTCATAATACTGAACAAGCACTGATGGTAGCCTAGGGTTAAATTCTGCACTCACTAGGCAATAATCCTACCTCTACTAGAGGTTAGCACTTAAAATTAATACACATTATATATATACAATCATACACACTAATGATTTGAGTGATAAACCAGTGTCACTGGAAGTACCTTTAGGTTAGCTCTTCTATATCACCCTAGGATGGTAGAGACACTAATTAATCACTCAAAGGTGTAATGATCATAAGTAATTTATTATATATACAACTCAACTCGAGTTGATAAAAATTACACCCAAAATAGGGTCTGGACCATTCATTAATGGTGTTAGGTTGTTCAATATAGTACAACTGACTATTGTAATAATGGGACTAGGATGAACAATAATAGTTCAACTAGTCATATCCTACCCTGTTGTGGGTTGGCAATTAGTAAATATTATACTGTGATCACTAGTGCAATATATATTAAATAATTCTCTATTTTGGAGAAATAATATACACAATTATTGATAATAGCCTCTTAATTAGCCTCTATGAAACTTCTAATATTATCTAGAAGTATTAAATATTATTAGTGACCTCGCGAAATAAAGTCCACAAAATTCGTAGATAATCTCTCACGAAATGTAACACCACGAAATCCGTGAACAATCTCGCGAAGACACAGTCACTAATTTGGCTGGATTCTATATTAGCGCTGTCATTTCACGAAATAACACGCCACCAAATATCTGTGGGTGTGCATGAAACCGCTGACGAAGCTGAACTGGGCTGAGGGAGGCTCCTGAGCTCCCTCGAGGCTACGCTGCCGTCTTGACTGCTGGCTTTGTTTAAATAACACTGCACTAGTATATTTAATGAATCCACTGGTTAACTGGTTCATCCGGTACTAAGATGACCAAATGTGGGTTCATAGGACCGAATATTCCGGTTCCGAAGGCCCAAATAATTCGGTTTCGAAGGACCAAATAATGTGGGAACCGACCTGTGAGATTTATATTTATTTAATTTATATGAATATATATAGAATTTATATTTACGTTAATTTATATACTTCGATAGCAATTTGTATAATGATAAGTGGACTGTATTTCTGCAACAATCTCATAATCTCACAAATCGATCCTCTACACATTAGGGGGGGGGGTTATTAAATTAATATATATATGCAGCCAATCAAACTACAGAAATAACTACATACATTAAAGAGGTTCCTTATCTTATAGTACAGCAGGTTAGTCCACCAGGTATAACTAGGGTGTAGACACCAAATTATCCTCTTTGAGGTAGCTTCCATATCACCCAGTAACTGGTGCACAAATCTTGCATCCTCGTCTTGACCTGTCAAAAGTGCGCTAGCTGTGAAGCCAGATACCTATATATGACAAGTATATCAGAGAAAACAGTACATGGAACATGAAGACCTGGCTTAATTACCTTTAGTTTGAGGCTTCCATGTGATCTAACCGGGTCACCCTATATAATGACATTAATGGCCACTAATGATAAATAATGGGTTTCGGAAAGAACACTTAACTTGATTTGTTAACAGCGTGTTGACAGATGGTACACCTTTGGTATCCATAACACTACGTCCAAGTAAAATTAACAGGAGCCGAATTTGCTCCCGTGTGAGCCTCTGGTCTCGTATAACAATGGCTGCCCTCCTTCCCCACTGACGCCTGGCCTACTTTGTCCAGATTTCAGAAAGTGATAGAAGGGTCACATTTACTCTACTTTAATATTGATAATTAAGTTAATTTATATAAGATGTTTTTATGATGGTAAAGTCCAAAGACTAATGTATTTAAGAATAATTCCCAGCAGAATAGCTGGTGAATTATAATAGTATGTGGTGATGATATCCCGTTTTCTTTAGACGGTAATTCCACTACAAGTTACGTTTTCTATGGGTAACTTGTTTATACAATACAGCTATTATCTGTATGATTATTAAATGGTGTCGGATTTTCCGACATGGAAAGTCTTGGGTATGGGGTGTGGGCTGGTCTTGTAGCTAGACGTGAACCCAGCGATAGGTGACGTAAAAGGGGTTTTCGATGTGGATTCAAAATATAACCTATTTAAAAATATTCTAAGCAAGACCCAGGAACGTAGTATACTATATAAATTGAATAGATCGAATACTAATGATCCAAAGTGGATAACAAAGGATCTGAGGAACCTTATAGGTAAAAAGAGAGCGTGGTACAAAAGGATTAAGAATGGGAAAGTCAGTTTAGAACAGGAATTCCTACAACTGGTTGGAAATGTTAAAAAAGAGATTACGAAAGCAAAAAGAAACTGAAGTTCGCATAGCAAGACAAGCAAAGACAAATCCTAAAGGGTTTTTCAGTTATATCGAACTAAGACTAGGGAAAGGATAGGTCCATTAAAATCTGAGACAGGTCAAATAACGGATAATGACAAGGAGATGAGTAGTATTTTTAACAAATATTTTATATCTGTATTTACTAAAGAACTTAACAATATGCCTTCAGCCGAACAAGTCTATGTGGGTGGGGATGAGGACAGGTTGACTAGTTTAGCAGTTACCAGGGAGGATGTAATTAAACAATTAGAAAAACTCAAACCAAACAAATCCCCAGCGCCGGATGAAGTGTTTGCCAGGGTGCTTAAAGAATGCAAAGAGGAGCTTTGTGACCCACTGTCAACCATATTTAATAAATCAATAGAGTCAGGCAGAGTGCCAGAGTTTTGGAAAGTTGCTAATGTGATACCAGTTTTTAAGAAAGGAGATAGATCACTTGCGTCTAACTATCGACCAATTAGCCTAACGTCTATTGTGGGAAAGTTACTCGAATCTATAATAGCAAATAAAATTCGTCTTCATCTTGAAAAACATAAATTAATAATTGAGTCGCAACATGGTTTTATAAATGGCCGTTCATGTTTAACAAATTTGTTATCTTTTTATTCTAGCATTGTTGAGGCAGTTGATAGTGGTAAGGATTGCGATGTTGTGTACCTTGACTTTAGCAAAGCTTTTGATACAGTGCCACATGAAAGACTGATTAAAAAGATAGTCTCATGGTATTGGGGGTGCTATATTAAGCTGGATTAGGGCATGGCTATTCCAAAGGAAACAGAGAGTTAGTATAAATGGGGTTAAGTCAGAGTGGGATAATGTTGTTAGTGGAGTACCTCAGGGCTCTGTCCTGGGACCTCTGTTGTTTATAATATATATAAATGATTTAGATTCAGGTTTGAGTAGCAACATTTGCAAATTTGCCGATGATACGAAAATCGGTAGGGAAATTAATTCGGAGGAGGATTCACTATCACTTCAAGTTGATCTAGATAGGTTTTTGAAATGGTCAAAGGATTGGCAAATGCAGTTTAATGCTGATAAATGTAAAGTTCTGAGGCTAGGTAATGATGATAGGGTTACAAGATACGAACTAGATGGTGTTGAGATTGCGAAGTCGGATTGCGAAAGGGATCTGGGAGTTATGATTAGTAAGAATTTAAAACAAAAGGATCAATGCATAAATGTTCGTAATAAGGCAAATCGGACACTTGGATTTATTAATCGCAGCGTTAGTAACAAGACACCTGGTGTGGTTCTTAAGCTATATCTTGCTCTAGTTAGGCCCCATTTAGATTATGCAGTTCAGTTTTGGTCGCCATATTATAGAATGGATATAAATTCACTTGAACGTGTCCAGCGTAGGATGACTAAGTTAATTCCCCAAATTAGAAATCTTTCATATGAAGAAAGATTAACAAAGCTTAAGTTGCATTCACTGGAAAGGCGAAGAGTTAGGGGTGACATGATAGAGGTTTACAAGTGGGCGAATAGACATAACAAAGGGGGATATTAATAGGGTATTAAAAGTATCAACACAAGACAGAACAGGAAACAATGGGTATAAATTGAATAAGTTTAGATTTAGGAAAGACTTGGGTAAATACTGGTTCAGTAACAGGGTTGTTGATTTGTGGAACCAATTACCGGGTAACGTGGTGGAGGTGGTGTCCCTCGATTGTTTCAAGCGCGGGTTGGACATGTTTTTTTTTATTGGATTGGGTGGTTATAGATAGGAGCTGCCTCGTATGGGCCAATAGGCCTTCTGCAGTTACCTTTGTTCTTATGTTCTTAAGAATGCTTTACTGGCAGTTGCTAGGCTGTGTGGGGAGAAGAGAAAGGAAATTAGGAGCAAGTGTTGGCAGGAGTTTGCAGAGAAAGTTGGGAGTAACAGAAACTTGAAGGAACTCTGGCAAGACGTAAATAAAATAAGGGGTAAAAAGCATAATTTTGTTGCACATCCAGACCCGCAAGGAATTGCAAATGGGCTCGTAAATAAATGGGCGGAAGCTGCCAAACTTAGTTCATTACCAGCTGTAACGAGAGAGTCATTAGATTCTTGGAAAGATCTAAGAAAGGATTTTATACTTACAGCAGGTAACAGTGGTGATGTCACTTGCACAGGTATTACCAGAGAAGAACTAATAACGGCGATTAAAGTTGGGAAATCTACCGCACCTGGGGAGGATGGAGTAACTTATGAAATACTTAATGAACTTGCCGCTATGACGGAAAGCCCACTTTTAGACATCTTTAATATTAGTTATAAAGAGGGCAGAATTCCCAGTAAATGGAAAAAAGCTATGATCATCCCTATCCCTAAAGCCAATGGAGAGTTCAGACCTGTGTCCTTAACCTCGTGTTTTTGTAAAATGATGGAGAGGATCATTTTAAATAGACTTTTATATATAATAGGTGATCAGCTGTCTAGTAATTTGTTTGGGTTCCTCAGAGGAAAAAGTACCTCTGATTGTATTATTAAATGTCTAGCTAATGAAAATGATTATTATAGAATTATTATTGATTTACAAGGAGCTTTTGATAAAGCCAACAAAGAGGTTATTTTATATGAATTAGCTAGTCTTGGTGTTAAAGGGAGATTATTGCGCTGGATAGGGGATTATCTTTACGAAAGGAAGGCTCAGGTGTGGTATCAGTGGTAAGGATTGCGATGTTGTTGGTAGATTTCCCAACTTACCACAATCCAAGTGGTAAGGATTGCAATCCTTACCACTTGATAGTGGTAAGGATTGCGATGTTGTATACCTTGACTTTAGCAAAGCTTTTGATACAGTGCCACATGAAAGACTGATTAAAAAAATAGAGTCTCATGGTATTGGGGGTGCTATATTAAGCTGGATTAGGGCATGGCTATACCAAAGGAAACAGAGAGTTAGTATAAATGGAATCAAGTCAGAGTGGGAAAATGTTGTAAGTGGAGTGCCTCAAGGCTCTGTCCTGGGACCTCTGTTGTTTATAATATATATAAATGATTTAGATTCAGGTTTGAGTAGCAACATTTGCAAATTTGCCGATGATACGAAAATCGGTAGGGAAATTAATTCGGAGGAGGACTCACTATCACTTCAAGTTGATCTAGATAGGGTTTTGAAATGGTCAAAGGATTGGCAGATGCAGTTTAATGCTGATAAATGTAAAGTTCTGAGGTTAGGTAATGATGATAGAGTTACAAGATACGAGCTAGATGGTGTTGTGATTGCGAAGTCGGATTGCGAAAGGGATCTGGGAGTTATGATTAGTAAGAATTTAAAACAAAAGGATCAATGCATAAATGTTCGTAATAAGGCAAATCGGACACTTGGATTTATTAATCGCAGCGTTAGTAACAAGACACCTGGTGTGGTTCTCAAGCTATATCTTGCTCTAGTTAGGCCCCATTTAGATTATGCAGTTCAGTTTTGGTCGCCATATTATAGAATGGATATAAATTCACTTGAACGTGTCCAGCGTAGGATGACTGGGTTGGTTCCCCAAATTGGAAGTCTTTCATATGAAGAAAGATTAACAAAGCTTAAGTTGCATTCACGGGAAAGGCGAAGAGTTAGGGGTGACATGATAGAGGTTTACAAGTGGATGAATGGACATAACCGGGGGGATATTAATAGGGTATTAAAAGTATCAACACAGGACAGAACACGAAACAATGGATATAAATTGGATAAGTTTAGATTTAGGAAAGACTTGGGTAAATACTGGTTCAGTAACAGGGTTGTTGATTTGTGGAACCAATTGCCGCGTAACATTGTGGAGGTGGGGTCCCTCGATTGTTTCAAGCACGGGTTGGACAAGTATATGAGTGGGATTGGGTGGTTATAGAATAGGAGCTGCCTCGTATGGGCCAATAGGCCTTCTGCAGTTACCTTTGTTCTTATGTTCTTATGTTCTTATCAAGGTTGTATGTCAGGTGTGAGGTCTTTTGAACTCGGCACACCTCAGGGAGGAGTGTTGAGTCCCACCCTGTTTAATGTACTAATGAATAAGATAGCATCTGAGAGATAAGAACATAAGAACAAAGGTAACTGCAGAAGGCCTATTGGCCCATTCGAGGCAGCTCCTATTCTATAACCACCCAATCCCACTCATATACTTGTCCAATCCGCGCTTGAAACAATCGAGGGACCCCACCTCCACCACGTTACGCGGCAATTGGTTCCACAAATCAACAACCCTGTTACTGAACCAGTATTTACCCAAGTCTTTCCTAAATCTAAACTTATCCAATTTATACCCATTGTTTCGTGTTCTGTCCTGTGTTGATACTTTTAATACCCTATTAATATCCCCCCGGTTATGTCCATTCATCCACTTGTAAACCTCTATCATGTCACCCCTAACTCTTCGCCTTTCCAGTGAATGCAACTTAAGCTTTGTTAATCTTTCTTCATATGAAAGATTTCTAATTTGGGGAATTAACTTAGTCATCCTACGCTGGACACGTTCAAGTGAATTTATATCCATTCTATAATATGGCGACCAAAACTGAACTGCATAATCTAAATGGGGCCTAACTAGAGCAAGATATAGCTTGAGAACCACACCAGGTGTCTTGTTACTAACGCTGCGATTAATAAATCCAAGTGTCCGATTTGCCTTATTACGAACATTTATGCATTGATCCTTTTGTTTTAAATTCTTACTAATCATAACTCCCAGATCCCTTTCGCAATCCGACTTCGCAATCACAACACCATCTAGCTCGTATCTTGTAACTCTATCATCATTACCTAACCTCAGAACTTTACATTTATCAGCATTAAACTGCATCTGCCAATCCTTTGACCATTTCAAAACCCTATCTAGATCAACTTGAAGTGATAGTGAGTCCTCCTCCGAATTAATTTCCCTACCGATTTTCGTATCATCGGCAAATTTGCAAATGTTGCTACTCAAACCTGAATCTAAATCATTTATATATATTATAAACAACAGAGGTCCCAGGACAGAGCCTTGAGGCACTCCACTTACAACATTTTCCCACTCTGACTTGATTCCATTTATACTAACTCTCTGTTTCCTTTGGTATAGCCATGCCCTAATCCAGCTTAATATAGCACCCCCAATACCATGAGACTCTATCTTTTTAATCAGTCTTTCATGTGGCACTGTATCAAAAGCTTTGCTAAAGTCAAGGTATACAACATCGCAATCCTTACCACTATCAACTGCCTCAACAATGCTAGAATAAAAAGATACTCAAATGGGGTAACTCCGATCATATATGCCGATGATATTTTGTTTCAGGGCAAAGATATTTCAAAGGTTCAAACAGTGTTGGACAATTTCGGAAACCTGTGTCACCATATGGGACTGGTGGTAAATGAAGACAAAACTAAGTTTGAATGTAGAAGTCGGAGGCCTATTATATTGAAAATAAACTGTAAAAATATAGAGTTAATTTATACAAATATTTAGGCATATATGTTGGATATACCCATGAGAGTTTGGAAGCTGAGATGAACAGACTGTTGGGTCAATGTCGGAAGAGATTACAACCTCTGAAGGCCTTGGCATGCTGTGGAAAGGGAGTGGGAGTCCCTGTGCTACGAATGTTATACTTGAGTACTGTAAGATCTCTTATTGATTATGCTGCACCTGTCATTTCTTGTTTTGGTAAAGGTAGGATGGGCAAGTTGGAGAAGGTACAAAATGAAGCCATGAGAATTATCTTAGGATGCCCAAGAAATGCTATGATTGAGATAATGAGGATGGAGTTGAATCTGCAGAGTATTGGGGATAGAATTTCAGAGATAAATGTAGCTTCTGTCATTAGATTAATGAGAGGTGTGGGAGCTAATGAATTAATCCTCTCGGTTCAAAAGGTGGGAAGTAGTGAACAGTGTATGATGAAGAAGAGAGCATATATGAGTACCTTATGGTCTAATGTTATAAAGTATGATGTTATTACAGAGTGTATTGCTGTGCCCAAGAGACAATTCACACCACCATGGGAGGATTGTAATGTAGATGTAGTAATTACTCCCTTGCAAAAGAAAAAAAGTATGTATGAAATAGGAGAGCTGAGGGCAACATATGATTGTATAATTAGACAACTGCCTACAGAAAACACTCTACATGTATATTGTGATGGGTCAGTAGCTAGGGATGGGAAGGCAGGATGTGGAGTCTTGATCAGGGAGTACACTGACATCGGCACTGTAGATACTGTTATTGGACGTCGCTTAACTGACAATGTCTCTTCAACGCAGGCTGAACTCCAAGGAGTATTAGCAGGATTACAGGAAGTAGTCAAATGTGGTAAAAATGCTTGCTTCTTTATTGACAGCAGAGGAGCGTTAGAGTCTTTAAATAGCAGACGCCCAGTATATCAGAATATTGTGATAGAGTGTAGAGAGAATGTTAAGAAATTAGAAAAAACTGGGTATAAAGTAAGATTCATGTGGATCCCTTCACATGTGGGAATACTGTTGAATGAGGTAGTTGATGACAGCGAAGAGAGCCACTGAAAAAACTCTTGTTGATGTTGTATGTCAGTTAACCTTGAAACAAATAAAAACAAGACTCAAGGTGATCCAAGAGGGTGAAGAAATGATAAAGAGAATGGCAATGGTGGACAGTAGTAACACACTTAAGAATTATTCAATAATAAATACAAACTCGTCCTTCACCTATGGTAAAGAACATAAGAACATAAGAACAAAGGTAACTGCAGAAGGCCTATTGGCCCATACGAGGCAGCTCCTATTCTATAACCACCCAATCCCACTCATATACTTGTCCAACCCGTGCTTGAAACAATCGAGGGACCCCACCTCCACAATGTTACGCGGCAATTGGTTCCACAATTCAACAACCCTATTACTGAACCAGTATTTACCCAAATCTTTCCTAAATCTAAACTTATCCAATTTATATCCATTGTTTCGTGTTCTGTCCTGTGTTGATACTTTTAATACCCTATTAATATCCCCCCGGTTATGTCCATTCATCCACTTGTAAACCTCTATCATGTCACCCCTAACTCTTCGCCTTTCCAGTGAATGCAACTTAAGCTTTGTTAATCTTTCTTCATATGAAAGATTTCTAATTTGGGGAATTAACTTAGTCATCCTACGCTGGACACGTTCAAGTGAATTTATATCCATTCTATAATATGGCGACCAAAACTGAACTGCATAATCTAAATGGGGCCTAACTAGAGCAAGATATAGCTTGAGAACCACACCAGGTGTCTTGTTACTAACGCTGCGATTAATAAATCCAAGTGTCCGATTTGCCTTATTACGAACATTTATGCATTGATCCTTTTGTTTTAAATTCTTACTAATCATAACTCCCAGATCCCTTTCGCAATCCGACTTCGCAATCACAACACCATCTAGCTCGTATCTTGTAACTCTATCATCATTACCTAACCTCAGAACTTTACATTTATCAGCATTAAACTGCATCTGCCAATCCTTTGACCATTTCAAAACCCTATCTAGATCAACTTGAAGTGATAGTGAGTCCTCCTCCGAATTAGTCTACTTGGAAGGATTCAGATTCAGATTCAGATTCAGATTCAGATGTTTATTCAGGTAAGGTATATACATACAAGTGATGTTACATTAATGGATTGATATATAGATAGATATTTACATGATAGATTCAATTTACATGAGATTAAGATTAGGATATAAATATATCTGGCAATACGGTGTTGATGTCAGTGAAAAAGATAAGGAGTGTAAATTATGTAGTATGCCGCACGCCCACACCTTAGAACATAAGAACATAAGAACATAAGAACAAAGGTAACTGCAGAAGGCCTATTGGCCCATACGAGGCAGCTCCTATTCTATAACCACCCAATCCCACTCATATACTTGTCCAACCCGTGCTTGAAACAATCGAGGGACCCCACCTCCACAATGTTACGCGGCAATTGGTTCCACAAATCAACAACCCTGTTACTGAACCAGTAAGAACATAAGAACAAAGGTAACTGCAGAAGGCCTATTGGCCCATACGAGGCAGCTCCTATTCTATAACCACCCAATCCCACTCATATACTTGTCCAACCCGTGCTTGAAACAATCGAGGGACCCCACCTCCACAATGTTACGCGGCAATTGGTTCCACAAATCAACAACCCTGTTACTGAACCAGTATTTACCCAAGTCTTTCCTAAATCTAAACTTATCCAATTTATATCCATTGTTTCGTGTTCTGTCCTGTGTTGATACTTTTAATACCCTATTAATATCCCCCGGTTATGTCCATTCGTCCACTTGTAAACCTCTATCATGTCACCCCTAACTCTTCGCCTTTCCAGTGAATGCAACTTAAGCTTTGTTAATCTTTCTTCATATGAAAGATTTCTAATTTGGGGAATTAACTTAGTCATCCTACGCTGGACACGTTCAAGTGAATTTATATCCATTCTATAATATGGCGACCAAAACTGAACTGCATAATCTAAATGGGGCCTAACTAGAGCAAGATATAGCTTGAGAACCACACCAGGTGTCTTGTTACTAACGCTGCGATTAATAAATCCAAGTGTCCGATTTGCCTTATTACGAACATTTATGCATTGATCCTTTTGTTTTAAATTCTTACTAATCATAACTCCCAGATCCTGTTAAAAAAGAGATAAGGAAAGCAAAAAGAAACTATGAAGTTCGCATAGCAGGGCAAGCAAAGACAAATCCTAAAGGGTTTTTTCAGTTATATCGTACTAAGACTAGGGAAAGGATAGGTCCATTAAAAACTGAGACAGGTCAAATAACAGATAGTGATGAAGAGATGAGTAGTATTTTTAATAAATATTTTGTATCTGTATTTACTAAAGAGGAACTTAACAATATGCCTTCAGCCGAACAAGTCTATGTGGGTGGGGACGAGGACAGGTTGACGAGTTTAGCAGTTACCAGGGAGGATGTTCTTAAACAAATAGTAAAACTCAAACCAAACAAATCCCCAGGGCCGGATGAAGTGTTTGCCAGGGTGCTTAAAGAATGCAAAGAGGAGCTTTGTGACCCACTGTCAACCATATTTAATAAATCAATAGAGTCAGGCAGAGTGCCAGAGTTTTGGAAAGTTGCTAATGTGATACCAGTTTTTAAGAAAGGAGATAGATCACTTGCGTCTAACTATCGACCAATTAGCCTAACGTCTATTGTGGGAAAGTTACTCGAATCTATAATAGCAAATAAAATTCGTCTTCATCTTGAAAAACATAAATTAATAATTGAGTCGCAACATGGTTTTATAAATGGCCGTTCATGTTTAACAAATTTGTTATCTTTTTATTCTAGCATTGTTGAGGCAGTTGATAGTGGTAAGGATTGCGATGTTGTATACCTTGACTTTAGCAAAGCTTTTGATACAGTGCCACATGAAAGACTGATTAAAAAAATAGAGTCTCATGGTATTGGGGGTGCTATATTAAGCTGGATTAGGGCATGGCTATACCAAAGGAAACAGAGAGTTAGTATAAATGGAATCAAGTCAGAGTGGGAAAATGTTGTAAGTGGAGTGCCTCAAGGCTCTGTCCTGGGACCTCTGTTGTTTATAATATATATAAATGATTTAGATTCAGGTTTGAGTAGCAACATTTGCAAATTTGCCGATGATACGAAAATCGGTAGGGAAATTAATTCGGAGGAGGACTCACTATCACTTCAAGTTGATCTAGATAGGGTTTTGAAATGGTCAAAGGATTGGCAGATGCAGTTTAATGCTGATAAATGTAAAGTTCTGAGGTTAGGTAATGATGATAGAGTTACAAGATACGAGCTAGATGGTGTTGTGATTGCGAAGTCGGATTGCGAAAGGGATCTGGGAGTTATGATTAGTAAGAATTTAAAACAAAAGGATCAATGCATAAATGTTCGTAATAAGGCAAATCGGACACTTGGATTTATTAATCGCAGCGTTAGTAACAAGACACCTGGTGTGGTTCTCAAGCTATATCTTGCTCTAGTTAGGCCCCATTTAGATTATGCAGTTCAGTTTTGGTCGCCATATTATAGAATGGATATAAATTCACTTGAACGTGTCCAGCGTAGGATGACTAAGTTAATTCCCCAAATTAGAAATCTTTCATATGAAGAAAGATTAACAAAGCTTAAGTTGCATTCACTGGAAAGGCGAAGAGTTAGGGGTGACATGATAGAGGTTTACAAGTGGATGAATGGACATAACCGGGGGGATATTAATAGGGTATTAAAAGTATCAACACAGGACAGAACACGAAACAATGGATATAAATTGGATAAGTTTAGATTTAGGAAAGACTTGGGTAAATACTGGTTCAGTAACAGGGTTGTTGATTTGTGGAACCAATTGCCGCGTAACATTGTGGAGGTGGGGTCCCTCGATTGTTTCAAGCACGGGTTGGACAAGTATATGAGTGGGATTGGGTGGTTATAGAATAGGAGCTGCCTCGTATGGGCCAATAGGCCTTCTGCAGTTACCTTTGTTCTTATGTTCTTATGTTCTTATCCCTTTCGCAATCCGACTTCGCAATCACAACACCATCTAGCTCGTATCTTGTAACTCTATCATCATTACCTAACCTCAGAACTTTACATTTATCAGCATTAAACTGCATCTGCCAATCCTTTGACCATTTCAAAACCCTATCTAGATCAACTTGAAGTGATAGTGAGTCCTCCTCCGAATTAATTTCCCTACCGATTTTCGTATCATCGGCAAATTTGCAAATGTTGCTACTCAAACCTGAATCTAAATCATTTATATATATTATAAACAACAGAGGTCCCAGGACAGAGCCTTGAGGCACTCCACTTACAACATTTTCCCACTCTGACTTGATTCCATTTATACTAACTCTCTGTTTCCTTTCGTATAGCCATGCCCTAATCCAGCTTAATATAGCACCCCCAATACCATGAGACTCTATCTTTTTAATCAGTCTTTCATGTGGCACTGTATCAAAAGCTTTGCTAAAGTCAAGGTATACAACATCGCAATCCTTACCACTATCAACTGCCTCAACAATGCTAGAATAAAAAGATAACAAATTTGTTAAACATGAACGGCCATTTATAAAACCATGTTGCGACTCAATTATTAATTTATGTTTTTCAAGATGAAGACGAATTTTATTTGCTATTATAGATTCGAGTAACTTTCCCACAATAGACGTTAGGCTAATTGGTCGATAGTTAGACGCAAGTGATCTATCTCCTTTCTTAAAAACTGGTATCACATTAGCAACTTTCCAAAACTCTGGCACTCTGCCTGACTCTATTGATTTATTAAATATGGTTGACAGTGGGTCACAAAGCTCCTCTTTGCATTCTTTAAGCACCCTGGCAAACACTTCATCCGGCCCTGGGGATTTGTTTGGTTTGAGTTTTACTATTTGTTTAAGAACATCCTCCCTGGTAACTGCTAAACTCGTCAACCTGTCCTCATCCCCACCCACATAGACTTGTTCGGCTGAAGGCATATTGTTAAGTTCCTCTTTAGTAAATACAGATACAAAATATTTATTAAAAATACTACTCATCTCTTCATCACTATCTGTTATTTGACCTGTCTCAGTTTTTAATGGACCTATCCTTTCCCTAGTCTTAGTACGATATAACTGAAAAAACCCTTTAGGATTTGTCTTTGCTTGCCCTGCTATGCAAACTTCATAGTTTCTTTTTGCTTTCCTTATCTCTTTTTTAACATTTCTAACCAGTTGTACGAATTCCTGTTCTAAAGTGACCTCCCCATTTTTAATCCTTTTGTACCAAGCTCTCTTTTTACCTATAAGGTTCTTCAAATTCTTTGTTATCCACTTTGGGTCATTAGTATTCGATCTATTCAATTTGTATGGTATACTACGTTCCTGTGCTTTGTTTAGAATATTCTTAAATAAGTTATATATTGAATCCACATCGAAATCCCCATTTAAGTCACCTATCGCTGGGTTCATATCTCGCTCCAAGACCGGCCCACACCCCATACCCAAGACTTTCCAATCAATTTGACCCAAAAAATTTCTTAGGCTATTAAAATCAGCTTTTCGAAAATCTGGCACTTTAACAGAATTTTCTCCTACTGGTCTATTCCATTCTATGCTAAATCTGATTTCTTTGTGATCACTGCTCCCTAGCTCACTCCCTATTTCGATGTCATTAATTTGCGTTTCCCTGTTAGTTAACACTAAATCTAAAATATTATTTTCCCGTGTTGGTTCCTTAATGTGTTGCGTAAGAAAGCAATCGTCAATTAATTCTAGAAAATCTTCTGCTTCACTATTCCCTGTTTTGTTCAACCAGTTTATTCCGCTAAAATTAAAGTCACCCATGACATAAATACTGTTAGATCTAGATGCTCTAGATATTTCATCCCATAGATGCTTTGCTTCCAATCCGTCTAAATTTGGTGGCCTATATATTACTCCTATTATAATATTATTAGCTTTTTCGTTTAATTCAATCCAAATAGTTTCTGTGTGTGGCTCTGTTTTGATTCCCTCTTTGAGACTACATTTCAAATTGTCCCTAACATATATGGCTACTCCACCTCCTCGTCTAATATATCTATCTGTGTGAAATAGTTTAAATCCATATATTTGATATTCAGCTAATAGTTCTCTATTTTCTACATTCATCCACGTTTCGGTAAGTGCAATAATATCTATTTTTTCTGTGCAGACAAGAGCATTTAATTCGTTAATTTTATTTCTTAGACTTCTACTGTTAGTGTAATATACCCTAAGTGAATTGTTATTTTGCGGACCTTCTCTTTCCCTGATCGTTTTGCCAATTCCTTTCTCCCACAAACACATACTTTTATTACCTCCTTCCTCCAAATCAATTCCCATACCTCTATCTACTAACAGTTTAAACCCAAACAAACACCTCTAACCACTTCTTCTAGCGAGTTCGCAACAGCAACAACCCCAGCTCTCGATAGATGCACCCCATCACGAGCATACATTTCATTTCTTCCATAGAAGTGTTCCCAGTTGTCTATGAAAGATATTGCATTTGATTTGCAATATCTTTCCAGCCGGCAATTGACACCAAGTGCCCTCGATATCCATTCATTTCCCACTCCCTTTCTTGGAAGAATGCCACATATGATCGGGATTCCTCCCTTGCTCCTAACTAACTCTATGGCTGTTTTATACCTCTGAATCAGTTCCTCACTCCTGACTCGACCAACATCATTTCCTCCCACGCTAATGCAAATAATGGGATTGTTCCCATTACCAGCCATAATATCATTCATGTTGTTTATAATATCACCAATGCCAGCTCCGGGATAGCAAACCCTTAACCTGTTCCCCCTATCTCTAGCACAAAACGTTCTATCCAAATACCTTATCTGGGAATCTCCCACAACTAATGTTTGCTTAGGTATTTCCTTTACTTTCTGAGGGGCCTGCGCTTCCTTTCTCTTCGTTGCTTTCCCTTTTGCGCGATCCACAGTCTCTCCACAGCACTCGTCCTCCAAAACGTCAAATGAATTTGAAGTTGCTATGGCGTTTGAAGGCGGCTTTATCAAAGTCTTCTTAAGGCCCCTGTCTTTCGCAACTCTCCAAGACGAGGTCCCTTTACTGCTGGTCTCCTCCTTCGTTACTTCTCGTTGTTTTTTAAGCTGACGCACCTCCTCCCGCAGAAAGTCCAACTCTGTCCTCAGGGCTCGCACTAGAGTCACCAGGTCCTTAACTACAACTTCCATATTGCTATGATAATATTACAACACTCAGAAATAAGGAAATAAGTAATGTACCACATCAAATTGTTTGGATGTGTGATAATGGTATGATAGACAGTATACTTAGGAGCTACAAGAATTTTGCCCCAAGAATGTAACAATTATATGCTGTACTTACTATATTAACTTGCAATGTTAAATGGGATTCTTGTAATTGATTGGGTCAAATTGATTGGAAAGGCTTGGGTATGGGGTGTGGGCCGGTCTTGGAGCGAGACATGAACCCAGCGATAGGTGACTTAAATGGGGATTTCGATGTGGATTCAATATATAACTTATTTAAGAATATTCTAAACAAAGCACAGGAACGTAGTATACCATACAAATTGAATAGATCGTATACTAATGACCCAAAGTGGATAACAAAGAATTTGAAGAACCTTATAGGTAAAAAGAGAGCTTGGTACAAAAGGATTAAAAATGGGGAGGTCACTTTAGAACAGGAATTCGTACAACTGGTTAGAAATGTTAAAAAAGAGATAAGGAAAGCAAAAAGAAACTATGAAGTTCGCATAGCAGGGCAAGCAAAGACAAATCCTAAAGGGTTTTTTCAGTTATATCGTACTAAGACTAGGGAAAGGATAGGTCCATTAAAAACTGAGACAGGTCAAATAACAGATAGTGATGAAGAGATGAGTAGTATTTTTAATAAATATTTTGTATCTGTATTTACTAAAGAGGAACTTAACAATATGCCTTCAGCCGAACAAGTCTATGTGGGTGGGGACGAGGACAGGTTGACGAGTTTAGCAGTTACCAGGGAGGATGTTCTTAAACAAATAGTAAAACTCAAACCAAACAAATCCCCAGGGCCGGATGAAGTGTTTGCTAGGGTGCTTAAAGAATGCAAAGAGGAGCTTTGTGACCCACTGTCAACCATATTTAATAAATCAATAGAGTCAGGCAGAGTGCCAGAGTTTTGGAAAGTTGCTAATGTGATACCAGTTTTTAAGAAAGGAGATAGATCACTTGCGTCTAACTATCGACCAATTAGCCTAACGTCTATTGTGGGAAAGTTACTCGAATCTATAATAGCAAATAAAATTCGTCTTCATCTTGAAAAACATAAATTAATAATTGAGTCGCAACATGGTTTTATAAATGGCCGTTCATGTTTAACAAATTTGTTATCTTTTTATTCTAGCATTGTTGAGGCAGTTGATAGTGGTAAGGATTGCGATGTTGTATACCTTGACTTTAGCAAAGCTTTTGATACAGTGCCACATGAAAGACTGATTAAAAAAATAGAGTCTCATGGTATTGGGGGTGCTATATTAAGCTGGATTAGGGCATGGCTATACCAAAGGAAACAGAGAGTTAGTATAAATGGAATCAAGTCAGAGTGGGAAAATGTTGTAAGTGGAGTGCCTCAAGGCTCTGCCCTGGGACCTCTGTTGTTTATAATATATATAAATGATTTAGATTCAGGTTTGAGTAGCAACATTTGCAAATTTGCCGATGATACGAAAATCGGTAGGGAAATTAATTCGGAGGAGGACTCACTATCACTTCAAGTTGATCTAGATAGGGTTTTGAAATGGTCAAAGGATTGGCAGATGCAGTTTAATGCTGATAAATGTAAAGTTCTGAGGTTAGGTAATGATGATAGAGTTACAAGATACGAGCTAGATGGTGTTGTGATTGCGAAGTCGGATTGCGAAAGGGATCTGGGAGTTATGATTAGTAAGAATTTAAAACAAAAGGATCAATGCATAAATGTTCGTAATAAGGCAAATCGGACACTTGGATTTATTAATCGCAGCGTTAGTAACAAGACACCTGGTGTGGTTCTCAAGCTATATCTTGCTCTAGTTAGGCCCCATTTAGATTATGCAGTTCAGTTTTGGTCGCCATATTATAGAATGGATATAAATTCACTTGAACGTGTCCAGCGTAGGATGACTAAGTTAATTCCCCAAATTAGAAATCTTTCATATGAAGAAAGATTAACAAAGCTTAAGTTGCATTCACTGGAAAGGCGAAGAGTTAGGGGTGACATGATAGAGGTTTACAAGTGGATGAATGGACATAACCGGGGGATATTAATAGGGTATTAAAAGTATCAACACAGGACAGAACACGAAACAATGGATATAAATTGGATAAGTTTAGATTTAGGAAAGACTTGGGTAAATACTGGTTCAGTAACAGGGTTGTTGATTTGTGGAACCAATTGCCGCGTAACATTGTGGAGGTGGGGTCCCTCGATTGTTTCAAGCACGGGTTGGACAAGTATATGAGTGGGATTGGATGGTTATAGAATAGGAGCTGCCTCGTATGGGCCAATAGGCCTTCTGCAGTTACCTTTGTTCTTATGTTCTTATGTTCTTAATGTTATTTGTCTATTTGTACTCACTGCATTTGTGCGCCCCTTGAGGGACTTGAAGTAGAGGGGGGTAGAAATAGCCTAAGCTATTCTATCCATTTGAGATGTATTTATTGCTTATCTTAATAAACATACTTGAACTTGAACTTGTTGATTTGTGGAACCAATTACCGCGTAACGTGGTAGAAGTGGGGTCCCTCGATTGTTTCAAGGGTAGGTTGGACATGTATATGAGTGGGATTAATAATAAATAAATAAATAAATGTTTATTTAGGTAAGGTACATACATAAAAAGATTTTACAAAGTTTGTTGGATTAATAGATAGAGCTAGTACATACAATGCCTAAAGCCACTATTACGCAAAGCGTTTCGGGCAAGAGCTACAAGAATTTTGGGTGGTTATAGATAGGCTCTGCCTCGTATGGGCCAATAGGCCTTCTGCAGTTACCTTGGGCCAGATTCACGAAAGCAGTTACGCAAGTACTTACGAACGTGTACATTTTTCCTCAATCTTTGACGGCTTTGGTTACATTTATTAAACAGTTTATAAGCATGAAAACTTCCCATTCAACTGTTGTTATTGTTATAAACAGCCTCCTGGTGCTTCGGAGCTCATTAACTGTTTAATATATGGAAACAAAGCCACCAAAGATTGAGAAAAGATGTACAGGTTCGTAAGTGCTTTCGTGAATCTGGCCCCTTGTTCTTATGTTCTTACCTCATACCGTCACAACATAGCACCAGAAAGCTGTAATTACTTTATATACTGAGGAATACTGGAAGATATTCTTGTGGTGTACCCAGAGTGTGCTAGTGGAGGCTAATGGATAAAAATAATGGTAATAATAATAATTTATTCACAAGAAGGTACAATGGGTTGGTGAGATTACATAGTTTTAGTTTAGTTCATTTATTATGCACCCCATACCCATCTTGTGGGCGGTAGTGGAAAGGGTTACAGAGGCACATAATGGGCTCAGGGACTGAACCCCACAATTCATTTAGCTAAGCAAGTTACAATCGTGATGAGCTAGTTACAAAATTCAGTATAAGTCGTCACATCAACAATGGGTTCGAGATCGACCTCAAGTACAGTTTCTAAATTAAGCAACTGACATATGTGGAGAGCTAGTGTCAAAATTGATATGTTTGTCCTGCACACCGCCCCCCATCCAGTGGGCAGCGGTGGATAGGTTACACCGCCCCCCATCCAGTGGGCAGCGGTGGATAGGTTACAATCACTTAGTTACTACCTACAGTTAGCAGACTGGGGATATTTGGCTAAAATTTCTGGTAGCAGATCATTTTGAATGAAATATTGACACATCGCTGGAACATTGGTTATAGAATTGTCTCTAAATTCACGTATCTTTTCGCACTCCATCACATAGTGACGGAGGTTGTGCGAATAATTTTGTTGACACAGTTTACATTTGGTCAGGTCTACATCAGCAGATAATGAGAATTCCCAGAGATACTTGTAACCGAGTCTAAGCCGAGCAGTAGTAACATCTAGAAGTCTGCTGATTTTATTGGATGATCCATAGATGTGTGGCTCCTCTTGCATGATAGTATGATGATAGATGGAATTACTGGTGTCAATTTCACTTTGCCTCAGATCTACAAGATCTTGTTGAAGTTCTCGGTGTACTGCTGCTCTCAGATTGCTCAGTGATTGGTATTTGTACAGTCTTGCAAAGCCACTAAGAGTATATTTTCGGGTAGTGCCTGGTAGAGCAGCCTGGCATTTCATGTTCTCTCCTGATGCCATGTATGACTAACCATCCTGCGAGATGGGGGAAGTAGCACATGAATGTTGTGTATACCTAAGCCTGTTAATAACCAAAAAACTGAATTGGTACAGCTGGGATATGTACACCAAGAGGTGGACTCTGCCGCTTCTCGGTGTGTGTATATACACTTGAAGTTGAGTGTAATCTTGAACTTTGTACATGACATAAGTGTACTTGCTGGTTAGTCAGTGAACAATTGTGATGGCCTTAATAACTTTCTACCCAAAATAGGTGCAGGAAATGGTATAATTAATATGAGCAATTTACATTTGGTTTTTATTAATACATTTTGTTAGTTCAATTATTCAATTTCTTTCTTTATTATTCACCCCATACCCATCCCGTGGGCGGTGGTGTAATTTTAATGTTGTTATATTTCGGCTCATTGTTAACGAAACTTAAAGAATGCTAAATTTAAAGTATACATATATTATAATGCAAGAATGTAAGAACTCTTGTATAAATAAATAAATAAATAAAAGTGTGTCGTAATAAGTGTAGGGATTATATATATATATCTCCCGAGACGCTATGGGTCTTGGTGGCTTTAGGCCTAATATATACTAGGCCTATCTAGAAATCCAACATTGTGCTTGTAACTCCTTTTGTATATATATACTTTTACCTAAATAAAGATTATTATTTAATGATTGTGGGAGGGTAGGAGGCGGGGAGCGAGCACATACGTATGTGTGAAGAGAGAGGGAAGGTTGCCAGGTGGTGGCGGCCCACATGGCTGCCACCACCACACTCCTGCTCCATCATACACCACTATCATGAGGCAGCTGCTCTAGTGCACGAGAGAGGCAGCTGGTGTAGTAGAGGAGGTGGTGGTGTAGTAGTGTAGGCGAGGGAAGGCAGTATAGTGGTGGTGTGTGGCAGGTGTGGGCTGGACGTGGTGCTGGTCTTGGACGTGTTCAGTGTGAGGGTAGTGGAGGAGTACGGCCGGCCCTCGGCCTCATTGTGGCCTCACACACCACTACCACCACCACCACCAGGTCACCACCACTCGTCTCTACCACCATCTACCACCACAGGTCACCATGGACGTGGAGGTCAGTACTGCCAAGCTCTAGTATTATACACCTCACACCTACATACTAACACATTCAACACAATTTGAAAGTGAATATATATATATATATATATATATATATATATATATATATATATATATATATATATATATATATATACAAGAAGGTACATTGGGATTGTGAGGATACAGAGCATAGTAATTACACTCTTGTAAAGCCACTAGTACGCGCAGGGTTTCAGGCAGTATACTATAAAATATTGTAAAGCTATGGTGTTAAAGCAGTGGAGTATATTGTGTTGGGAGTGATACCCGAGGACGCCACACCAGCCGCCCTCTGGCTCCTCACGGGTCATCCTCACACTTCTCACAATGGTTCAGGTTGTGTGGTACAGTATAGTTTGGGGGACCCCTTGACAAGCTGCCGGCTTCCAGGCCTTGTCGAGGCTGCTAGAGAGTGAGTGGCCCTCTGGTAAATACCCAGCATGGTTTGCCAATAGATATAATTACCTCTCAAAATCTTACCTAGCCACTATGTACTTAGCTCCACTATCCCCACCTAGGTAACACAGGCACATAAAATAAGTAAATAAATGTTTATTCAGGTAAAGTACATACATCAAGAGGTTATGCTCAATTATTCTTTATGCTCAATTAGTATTAAGCTTTAGTCATTATTGTTTTTCCTGCCCGAAACGCTTTGCGTAATAGTGGCTTTAGGCATTGTATGTACTAGCTCTATCTTTAAATCCATCACTCTTTGTAAAATCTCTTGTATGTATGTACCTTACCTAAATAAACATTTATTTATTTATTTATTTATTATGTTATACAAAAGTTGATAGATTCATAGAGCTAGTACATACAATGCCTGAAGCCACTATTACGCAAAGCGTTTCGGGCAGCCGTGGACATGGTCTCATGGCTTCTACTAATTGACTCTTAAGTTAACACAGCCTAACCTAAGGTCACAGCTTAACATAAATATCTACAGTAAGTTGTTTTTACAATTAGAAAGCTCTGTTGAAAAGCATATGTATGATATGACTGATAAACAAATCATTCAGAGATGCGTTGATGAACCTCGTTCAACTCAAACGAGCTTCGTTAAACACGACCTAACGACATAAACGGTTTTAACACTTCACAGTTAGAAAACGAGATGCTGTGATTCCATGTATTTTGTGATCTTACTTCTTAGCACTCTCTCAAAAATTTTTATAATGTGCAATGTTAGTGCTATCGGTCTGTAATTTTTTGCCTCTGCCTTATTTCCTCCTTTATGAAGTGGTGCTATCTCTGCTGTTTTTAGTATATCAGGAATAACGCCAGTATCTAGGCTTTGTCTCCACAGAATGTGGAGGGCCTGCGATAGTGTTTTTTTACAGTTCTTGATGAATATTGAGTTCCAAGAATCCGGGCCTGGTGCAGAGTGCATAGGCATACTGTTTATGGCTTCTTCAAAATCTAGTGGGGATAGGGTGACGTCTGATATATGATTTGATGTTGGTATCATATCCATGAAAAATTTATTTGGGTTATCAATCTTTAGTGTGTTTAATGGCTCACTGAAAACAGTCGTACTGCTTCCTCAGTAGCTCGCTCATTTCTTTGTTGTCATCAGTGAAAGTTCCATCTCCCTTTTGCAGGGGCCCGATACTAGATGTGGTTTTTTATCTTGATTTTGCATAGGAGAAAAAATATTTTGGATTTCTCTATTTCACTGATGGCCTTTTGCTCTCTTTGCATCTCCTGGGTTTTGTATGATTCTTGTAGCTTGCGTTCAATTGTTTCTATTTCTCTACCTAACCTTCGCCGTTCTTGAGATAGGGTGCGACTCTCAAGTTGTTCTGCGATTCGCTCTCTTCGCCTATATAGGGAACGACGTTCCCGTTCCAATCTGCATCTCTTCCTCTTTTTTTCTTAGGGGTATGCGGTTTGAACATATTTCTAGTGCTACTGAGCTTATTTTTTCCAGGCACTGGTTCAGGTTTGCATTTTCTAGCTGTTCTTCCCAGTTTATTTCTGTGAAGTCCTGGTTTATGGTTGTCATAGCTTCAATTAAGTTGTGATCTGAGTAACAGGTATTTGTAATCATTATGTTCCTGATCAATTCATCATTATTAGTGAAAATGAGGTCAAGCGTGTTCTCCTTCCTAGTTGGTTCTACTATTTGCTGGTTTAAGGCAAACCTGTCGCACATCCGTAGCAGGTCATTTGCATGTGCCTGTTCATTTAGGCTACTTCCTGGTATTCTTTCTGATATTACTGTATTAGCCAGGTGCTTCCATTTCGGGTGCCGTAGGTTGAAGTCCCCAAGCAGGATGATGTTCGGAGCTGGATTTGTGAGGTTTTCCAAGCAGTATTTTCATTAGTTGGTCTTTAAACTGCTGAGGGTTTGCCTCCGGTGACTTATATACAAGGACAATAACTACATTTAGAATCTCTATTTTGATTATCAGCACTTCCACCATATCATTTGAGGTGTTTAGCAGCTCAGTACAGATGAGTGTCTTTGATGTAGAGGCTGACCCCACCCTGAAGCCGGTGTTTCCTATCACATCTGAAAAGATTGTACTCTGAGATCCATATTTCACCATCATGGTAGTCCTTTGTGTGGGTTTCTGTTAGGGCTGCAAACACTGCATTTGCCTCATGATGGAGACCATCAATAAAGTGAACTTTGTTGGGTTTGTGTGTTTTTATACCCTGGATGTTGGCAAATATAAATGATGTTATCGTGTTAGTGGAAGTGCTGGATGCCTTACTTGGTGTTAATATCTGAGGCTCTGGTAAGGAGGCCACTGTGTTTGCGTCCAGGGTGTGTTGTTTTGGAAGTGATTCGTCCAGTTTTGGTAGTAGGACGGGTGTTGTGTGGTGTAGTACCTGTGTGCTTGTTGATAGTTTGTATTCCAGTCTTGTGGGTATCTCCGTTCCCCTCTGTAATCCTGTAGTGGTTCCATCTGACTGTTCCTCTCTCTAATATTTACTACTCTGTTTCTGCCTTCTTCTAAAAAAATTCCAGTAGTGTCATATTGATCTTCCCGTCTATAACGCTGTGTACATCTCACATGGAATTTCGGACACTGAAGATTGTAGCATTTTTTGTCCCTAATTGAAAATTGACATAATTTAGGGTGGAAGTATCTACACCCGGGTCCAAAACGGCATGTACCCCTCGCCAACATGTTCCTGCATTTTCGAGGATGCAGAAAATGGCATTTTGCTCCTAATTTTCCATATTTGCATATTCCTTTAGCGTAGAATTTGCAAATATGTTCCGGTTTTGCGTTTTTCAAGGTATTTATATCTGTCTGTCTTGTCTACCTCTTTATTGGAGCCATCTCCGTTTTTCGTCCGAATTCCTTCATTTATGCACTCTGTCTCACTATTGCTCTCATCGTTTATATTATCTGGCTCTGCAATATTGCTGTTATATTGTACCACAATAGTCTCCTCCTCCACACTCCTGCTGCGGTTCTCTAAACTATCTGTTCCTGAGTTTTGGTCGTTATCCAATGTTGTCTTTTCCCAGTCTGCATATATGACTGGTAGCCTGTCTATGAATGATAATCTCTGTGACTCGGGAATGTTTTTCATCAGATTAGTTACGTTCTCTAACATTAATCTGTCATCTTTGCAAACCCAGTAAATTCCTTGCCTTTTTGTGCATCCTGGAGCTAATTCTGTACAGCCCAGGTGAAATCTTATGTTACAGATGCAACATGTTACGCCTACATTACGTTTTCCCAGTACTCCCGAACACTCGCCACACCTCTCCATTGTCTGATGAATTGTGTTGTATTTGAGGTTCACTGTATGGATCACTTGTTGATGTCAGTCCTTTTAACTTTATAAAATTATATGTATATATTTATATATTTAATAATTATAATATTATATGTATACCGTATATTTGTAATATTATGTATGTTATTTTGTTCAAACTTTATGGCAGGTACTTAGCGTAGGGTAGCGAAGCTGGGCCCCGGTCGGTACAGGTGACCTCTTGTTGTCCCAGGTTGATGTCACCAGTTTCCAGTTACTCGATTTATAACCACTGATGCCGCCTCTTGCCACTATTCTATATTTCTAGTATTATATCACGATTTTCCTTCACTTCCAACTTATATGTTGTTGTGATACCTGTTCCACTTCACTGTTCCACGAATCACCGTTCACTATATTTTCCTCATACACGCATGTACACAAAGCCTGGTGCACTGGCTCACACGTGGTCTCCCGTTTATTCTCTATTTAACACAAAGTTCTATTGATAATGACTGTTTTCAATTTTCCAGCGGGTCACTGCACTTTGTCTGTAATCAATAATCCATGGTAGTAGTCCTAAGAAATCCCGGTTAATGTCACGATTTTAACGGAGCGCGCACGATACGTCTTCCCCCTCCCTCGACCACGACCCAACCAGCTAGTTTAAATCTATGACCTCTTGTTCTTAACACTTTCGCGTTCCACAGACTTAATAACTCGTCACTCATTTTTCTACTGAATGTGTTCCAGTGACGCATTTTTGCGTCACTCGATATAAAAATTTGTAAAAAAAAAAGTTTCTATGCGATCTTCAATTTTTTTTTTTTTGAAATGAGCGCCATTGTTTTCCCACAATCCTCCGTAGGCCGTATGGGATTCTGGGTCACGCCATGCAGTCGGCCTAGTCCTTTGTTTACGTCTCTCGTGACCGGACTACCGCGCTCCCGCGTCCAGAACCTGTGCCACTCTCTGCCCTGTGTAGCAGTGTTTATTCGTTCCTGTCTCCTTACAACGCATTATTACTTGCAAACATGGATCGTGGTAAAGGACAGAGCACCTCTACCCCCAAGAAGGATAGTGAAATGACCAAGGAAGATAAGTTGAGTGAGCTGTACAAAAGGTTCAGCAATGTGAAGCTTACCCCTAGTAAAATTCCTGATTTGTTGGATCGTTTGTCAGATGTGGAGGCAGATGCTGAAGGGGAAGAGCGTCAGAGTGATTTCAGTAGTGATAATGAGGGGACAGCGTCGTCTGATGAGTTTGATTCATCATCGACTGAGGAGAGTAGCGAGGGGATTGAGGATGAGTCAGCGGATGTGGGCCGCCCCAAGGCACCTGTAAGGAGGCGTGCAGAACGTCTTCAACAGCCTAATCCCGATGCTGCCTGGTCAACTGACAATACACCACCTATTGTAGGCAGTTTCAGTGCCACACCAGGCATAACTGTCCCAGTGCCAATTACCCCCCCTGCAATTTGTTCAATTATTTCTGACCCGTGCCCTAATTGAGTTCATCACAGTGGAAACTAACAGGTATGCCAGGCAGTTTATTCAGAATGCTTCCAGGCGCACTATGAGGTTGTGGAAGGAGGTATCTGCGAAGGAAATGGCAAGGTATTTGGCTTTATCAATCTTGATGGGTATTGCACGACTCCCAACAATGCGCATGTACTGGCAAACAAGCCGGTTGTGGCATATGAGGACCTTCAATGTGTTCATGACTTCAAAACGATTCCAACATATTGCCCAGTTTTTTCATACTTATAACCAGTTTGCAATTCCACCCAACAACAAGAACCGCATGATAAAACTCAGCACCATCATTACCTATTTGACCAACAAATTTGGCTCTTACTACGTCCCCAATCAAGCACTCAGTTTGGATGAAGGTACAATGTCGTGGCGTGGTCGTCTATCCTTCAAGGTTTACAACCCCAATAAGCCTGATAAGTATGGGGTAAAGTTGTACATGCTTGCTGAGGCAGGGACTGGTTATATTATTGATTTCGAGGTTTATTCTGGAGTGGGCAAGACAACAGTTGAGACAGTGATGGGCCTTATGCGACCCTTGTTGAACAAAGGTTATCATCTTTATATGGACAATTATTATAACTCTGTCCATCTCACAGAATTGCTAAGGGAAAATGGTGTGTACACTTGTGGAACACTCAGATTGCAGCGTGGTGCCCCTAAAGAGCTGCAAAAACTTGCCAAAGGTAAATTCGCTGTTGATCAGACTATTTTCAGGCGCAAGGATAACACTTTTGTTATCCTTTGGAAAGACAAGAGAGTGGTGTCAGTGATCACAAACTGCCATAATGCTGACACACAGGAAGTACAGAGAAGGAAGAGAGTGAAGAAACGTGACGGAACATCATCTGTTCAGATTGTAACTGTAAACAAACCAACAGCCATTTGCGACTACAACAACAACATGAAGGGAGTTGATCACTTCGACCAAATGGTCAAATATTACAGGTTCACCAGGAAGTCGCATAAGTGGACTAAGAAGATCACATTTTACTTCCTTCAGATGGCTATACACAATGCCTATGTGTTGTACAAGATGTACACAACTGATGCCAAGAAACTGACCCTACTCCAGTTTCATGAAGTAGCAATATGGGCCCTGTTGGGGTGGGACATGGATGAGTGGCCTGCTACTGAAAGCCCTCTCCCACATGCTGATGATTACCAGGAACCTTCTCACGATTTGGCAACACCTGGCCCATCTGGAGCGAGGCGTCCTTTATTTCATCGTCTTCCACGCCAACCACATGCCTCATCCTCATCCGACACTGAACCTGAAACTGAAACGCCTGCACCTCAAGCTGAAGCTACTCCTCCACCTGTGAAAAACCCCCGCATTGTTGATTCAGAGGACAGGCTAAACAGGAAGTTGACTCATGCATTAGTGAAAATTGCTAAACGGAAACGGTGCCGAGTTTGTATGAAGTCGGGAATTAGAAAAGACTGTATGTATCAGTGCAGGACATGTGGAGTTGCTCTATGTGCCACACCATGCTACTCAAAATATCACCGCAAGAGGATATTTTGGAAAGCAAAGAAATAACTCCTCTGCAAGCTTCCACTCCACCTAACGTAACATCTGTTGAGCAACTTCAGGGACATTTTCCTGAAGCCGGTGGAGTGGATAATCAAATGCTCAACTTGTTGACCTTCCTTCATCACATCGTGGGTAAGTACACATAATTTATATTACACATTTTGAGGTTATTACTTCTTCATACTTTGCTGTGGGTAGCTCTATATATATTCCAGTTCTTAGTGCTCAGATTGGTATGTCTACATAGTGCATCTTCTTGCGAGTATTTTGACACCAAAATGAACAATGTAGCACAAAAACTTCCATTGGAACAATATTTTTGTTTGTCGGGTGTATTGGGTGTACCGGGCGTGGAAACGGGTGTTTGGGCGGGTGAGGCATCGACGTGTTTGGGGGTGTTTGGGGGTGAGGCGCGCACGTGTAACCCACTTTTATGCATATGTCTGTGTAGGCAATTTTATTGCGATCACCGTGATACCAAACAAAACCATATGCAACAAGTTTTGACTTGATAAACACAATCAGAGTAGCAACATATAGGGAGAGTTTAGCGGAGTTTAGCGTGAGCGCGAAACAAAGCACGCAGTTCTTTGGTTGCTGGTCGCCTAATGTTAGCTTTGGTGAAATGTTATACATATGTTCTTATAGTACATTTCATTAGCTACACAGTGATACCAAAAAAAAACACGTACATCGAAAATGAGGGTCACAGACATGAGGAGAGTATAAACTTTTCAGTTGTGGTTGAGCGCATGTGCAGCTGGGCGCGCTCCGGCGGGTAACCCTAAGCCAACTTCCCACATTCCTGTGGGTGGGGCGACACCATTATTTATTGTGTATATTTATATGTCCGTGTAGGGAATTTTATTGCGGTCACAATGATACCAAAATAAACCACGAATAATAATTCTGGGGTTCGCAAACATAAAAACATCGTAAACATTGATGCCCGGTTTTACGCTCACAGCTAACGACTGCCACAGTTTGTTATTCGGTGTGGTTCTCATGTTGTCTTTGGTGACATTTTATATATATATTCCTCTAGAGCATTCTCTCGCGAACACAATGATACCAAATTTAAATACATGCCGCCAAAATTAAGCTCCCCACCCCGAAAAGATTATAAACATTTTAGTGCTGACGCGCAGTAGGCCGACACGAACGGCCCACTTAGGGCTTACCGTCAGCCTATTCCCAGGGAGCGCGAAAGTGTTAAAGTTCCAGGTCTCGGGAAATCTTCCCTATCGATTTTATCAATTCCTGTTACTATTTTGTATGTAGTGATCATATCACCTCTTTCTTCTGTCTTCAAGTTTTGGCATATTTAATGCCTCTAATCTCTCCTCGTAGTGTGGTCCTGTTAAGTTGTTGTGTCATTCGCCAGGCGGACAGATGTCGTGTGACTCCTTTATCATTGTTGGTAGGCTTATAATTGTACAAAATGTGGTTTCCTTAACCTCAGACCAATTTTCATAAGACTTGTATGTAGAGTGGTTATGATATTTTCTGAGTTGTGTAATTTCTATGTATTACTCTTAAGAGATTAAGAATTAATATAAGAATTTTCTTAATTTTATTTTGCCTAACTTTACCTGATGGGCACTCTTTCTCTAGTGGCCTCAACAAGGACAGGAAGCTGGTAGGTTGTCAGAGGTCTTTCCTATTTGTCCTGATGATTTTCAAGCTGCATTTTAATATTCAGTGTTTTGGTATTTACTGCTTGAGGCAGGTAAGCGGTTCTATGGCCTTATAATCTTATGGGTGAAAAAGCATCTCCTGTTTTCAGTTCTAAATTGTGGCTTTTTGAGCTTGAAACTGTTGCTTCTTGTTTGTTGCATCTGACCTTTTGAAAAAGTTGTTTGTAAACGTTTTGATGTCTGCCCTATCTTGTCAAATTTGCAGTGTCATTAGCCCTGTGGTCCTCGACCCATCTTCGTATGAGAGATCGGGCAACAAAAACCATTCCAGATGTTGAACTTTGTCCAAAGCAGCCGTCTTTCTGAAGATGGTCTCCATGCTTGGTTACAATAATCAAGTGTAGTGGTAAGTGAGCACCAGAGATTATACAGTTGAAATATACCTTCTTTTCTTTTGAAGTCAAATGTTCACTTGACAATTCCTAGGGTTTGGCTTGCACTCTTCTTTTTTTTTTCTTTTTTTTCATTGTAGCTCCCACTTGTGCAACTTTCAGCGAGTGATGGATCCCTACTCGAAGGTCCTTTTCATCATCAATCTGTTGTAAGGTAATGTTGTTTATCTGGTAGATGCAGTGAGGATTATTATGTTCCACATGCATCTTTTTTATATATTTGTCTAGCATTTGTCGATCTTAAAAAAGCATTTGCCATTCTTATCATTTCTGGAGTTCATGTAGATCTTTCGTAAGGTCTCAATCTCATTTTTATTTCACAATTTACCATAAATCTAAGGGCCATCTGCAAATTTGATGTGGTTTGTAATATTCTCATCAATGTCTTTGATGTACAGTATATGGCAAAAAAGGTTGGCCCAAATTGGACCCCCACTCACCACATTTCTTCAGTCAGATTCATTTCCGTTAAATGCTTTTCTTTGGTTTAATGATTGTTTTTTCCATTCTAGTATTTTACTATTTATTCCGTTTGCCTATAATGCCCTTGCTAGGATTTCATGTACTCGGCTAGTTGTTGTACTTGCATAGTTGTGCTTGCGGGGGTTGAGCTCTGGCTCTTTGGTCTTGCCTTTCAACTGTGAATCGACTGGTGAACAGATTCCTGAGCCTACTGGGTGCTCTCGTATCTACATTTGAAACTGTGTATGGAGTCAGCCTCCACCACATCACTGCTTAATGCATTCCATCTGTTAACTACTGACACTGAAAAGTACTTTCTAACTTCCTTGTGTACCTCAAGATGTGGTACCTTGTCCAAAGCTTTAGCCAAGTAAAATGACTGAGATTGGCCACTGCAATGTATTAAGAAAACTTGAAATACTTATGGCTTATTGATCAGACACTTATAAACAAAAATCAGAATTATTATTTACTCTCTTGCTGATGTTAAAAATTGAGAGTAAAATGTGACTATGTATGGCAGATAGAATTATACTGAACCCCTTAACTGCGCGCCCTCCAAATATGACAACCCCCCCCCCCCCCCCCCAGTGCACAGGAAATAAATTCTTTTAAAAAAATTTTTTTTTTTTTTTGACAGTGTCAAAAACCCTTCCCTGAGTTAGGTATAGTAACAGAAGGTCGGAATTGTATGTACTCTGGCTGGTATAGGGTCTGTTAGTTCGTGCGTGACGTCATCATTCCCTGGTCGTGCGTGGCGTCCGCCCCCGGGCCACGCTGTGCGAGTTGCTGAGAATATATTTTTGTTCATTTTCTGCGCACAGTTCCAAATACATTTTATTTGCTTTTACGTGCCAATCCTATATATATTAAACACGTACACTATATTATGGCAGTAGAACATCCATACTGTCAAAAGACGTGTTACATGCATGACACACGTGTACACATCCAGCACATATTTCCATTGTATTATCCTAATTTATGTATATATACAGTCTATTTACACTATCACACACAATATACATTCACCATCAACACACTTAAGAACTCCGCGAGTGTCAGCTGCCACACCCTCACTCCTCCAACATCCAGTCTCTCCCTCACTCCTCTAACATCTTACTCGCCAGCATTGCTTCTCCCACCATACTGTTATTGTTTGTATTACACTATTTACACACGTTATGTATACCTATCTACATGTTTTATTCACCAGAACTATGCAAGTAAACCGGTATTGTGTCCAAACTTTACAGTGGCCACCATACACTGCATATAGTGTCTTCTGAATCTTCACTGTGTTGACGACTGTAGGATAAAGCACAAAAGGGAAAAAACGTTTAAAATAGTTTACTTAACATGAAAATTAGTATAATTTGGTAGCAGTCTTTCTTGTGAACATATGTTGTTGAATATGACCAAAAAGGTAAGATTAATAATTCTAACACGAATCTTCTCTATTTCTTATGTTTTCCTTCACTGTCGGTGGTAATAAAAATAACAATTCTCTGAAATTCATTTTCATTCGGGCATCCCTCCCTCCCCTTTGGTCGGCGTTTTTTTGCTTTTTTGATACTCAGCCTCTGGACTGGTGAGTTACCGGCGTGGAGGTCTGGGACCCGTCCTCCTCCTGGTGAGTTACCGGCGTGGAGGTCTGGGACCCGTCCTCCTCCTGGTGAGTTACCGGCGTGGAGGTCTGGGACCCGTCCTCCTCCTGGTGAGTTACCGACGTGGAGGTCTGGGACCCGTCCCCCTCCTGGGGAGTTACCGACGTGGAGGTCTGGGACCCGTCCTCCTCCTGGTGAGTTACCGGCGTGGAGGTCTGGGACCCGTCCTCCTCCTGGTGAGTTACCGACGTGGAGGTCTGGGACCCGTCCTCCTCCTGGGGAGTTACCGGCGTGGAGGTCTGGGACCCGTCCCCCTCCTGGGGAGTTACCGGCGTGGAGGTCTGGGACCCGTCCTCCTCCTGGGGAGTTACCGGCGTGGAGGTCTGGGACCCGTCCCCCTCCTGGGGAGTTACCGGCGTGGAGGTCTGGGACCCGTCCTCCTCCTGGGGAGTTACCGGCGTGGAGGTCTGGGACCCGTCCCCCTCCTGGGGAGTTACCGGCGTGGAGGTCTGGGACCCGTCCTCCTCCTGGGGAAGGAGGGGTTGTGCAGACGGATGCGCAGCGGTTGTGGTGACGTCTTACTTGTTTCCTTGGTTTTGATTGGGGAGTGCTGTTGCTTGTTCGACTTTCGGTTTGCAGTTTTTTTCTTATCAGTAGCTTGTTTTGGAATTCCTACCTTTCTGGGTGTCTGACCTGGCAGATGGCAGACAAAGACTGCTTCCAATTACACGGGGGTGTCTTTAGGCCATTGCTCCTCGTGCCTCTCTTGAGGGGCGCCAGGTTCTGGCTCTGGTCCCCGGTAGGCTTAGAACTCCTTCAATTGACTGTTGCCACGGTCTAATATATATACATCAGCCCGTCATAGCTCCGGGAAGCCTCTGGGTCTCGCCCAGAAAATGGCGTTTCATTACATTCGATGCTGGTTTTTTGTTGTACACCCCCAGGAAGCGGTCTGTAGCAGCTGTATAACTCCCAGGTACCTATTTACTGCTAGGTAACAGGGGCATCACGGTGAAAGTAACTGCCCATTTGTTTTCGCCTCCACCGGGGATCGAACCCGGAACCTGAGGACTATGATTCCAAAGCTCTGTCCACTCAGCTGTCAGGCCCCTATAAACTCATAAGCATCCCCATAAACTCTGCATAAGGCCTAGACTCATGGCATTCAATGTTTATCAAGGATTGCAAAATATTCACTACAGTATCACAGAACCTAAGCATCATTTGGAGATGAATCCAGGATACCATTGTCATCCTCCACAAATAAAACAGCAGAGATCATGCTACTCCACAATGGGGGTAGTAAAGCAATTTGCAAAAGTTATAGACAGCACTAACATCACATCATTAAAACATTTGAAATAATTCAAAGAAGTAAAGTTTCCATTCTATACATCAGGGGTTTAAATCTCCTTTTTCTGCACAGTACAGTAAAACAAATAAAAAATATTCCGAGCATCTACTTACTGTATATCCCATTGATGCTAATTTCATAGATATCTACAAATAAATGTTTAGGGGCAGTATTTGTTACCTTGTTTATAAAAATGTTTATAAATATTTTCCATGCAATTGCTTGTTACGAAGTCTTGCAATTTTCATTTTTCTCCCCCTTTGGTTATGGGGTGATAAGTGATGACCTGCTCCAGTTCATCTCTTTCAAGGGGCCAGATTCTGGTCCTGGTTAGTGGGTGTTCATGATTGGTCAAAGCTTGGTGTAATACCCAGTTTATTGTATTTGTGAGATGTGTATGAGAAGAGCAGAGGGATTACATAGAAGAACATGAGGATGATAAGAACAAATATTGTTTTTAGATTTTTGTTGTTATGCCTTTTGGCATCACATTTTTATAATAAAATTGTCACTAAAGTTTCACCTAACAGTAAATTTTCATCTTAACAGAGTGTGTGCACAACCCAGATCACTTACTCAGTGACCGAGAGTGTTCTCGAAGCTGTAGAGAATGGGACGCTGGTTAAAACCTTTGTTGAACATCAGGTTAGTGCATTTATCTTGTACTCTTATTTCTTATTAAATACCTTGAGTATTTAAAAATATTGTAGATTGTGATGTAGACTTAGGCTAAAAGGTTTTGTATACTAATTAGCACTTTTGCATTCTGATGATGCTAAGGCATGTTATCCAATTGCCGTTCATAAACATTTGTATACTCATCTCTTGTGTGTGTAATATGTATATTATAATTGTGTGTACAGGTACTGGCAGCAGGTTTTCATTTAGACACGTTTCATTAAGTGTGACCGAGATGTTCCATGTAGGTTATTTTCTTATTTAGGGCTTACTGGTATGAGGTATTCTTTCATCTCTATCGTGGTACTAACCATTTTTCTTTTCTTGGCTTGTATCATTAACTTTCCTTGGTGACGTCTTTACACGATGATTATATATATATCTACAATATATATATAATTGTACACTCACACATTCACTCACTCACTCACACACTGATTCACTCACTCACTCACTCACTCACTCACTCACTCACTCACTTACTGATTGACTGACTGACTCACTCACTCACTCGCTCACTCACTGACTAAAATAATAGGAAGGATAAGAAACTTAGATGATTGTCATGCCCTTCAAGATGACCTGAACAAAATAAGTATATGGAGCACCACTTGGCAAATGGAATTTAATGTTAATAAATGCCATGTTATGGAATGTGGAATAGGAGAACATAGACCCCCACACAACCTATATATTATGTGAGAAATCTTTAAAGAATTCTGATAAAAAAAAGAGATCTAGGGGTGGTTCTAGATAGAAAACTATCACCTGAGGACCACATAAAGAATATTGTGCGAGGAGCCTATGCCACGCTTTCTAACTTCAGAATTGCTTTTAAATACATGGATGGCGATATACTAAAGAAATTGTTCACGACTTTTGTTAGGCCAAAGCTAGAATATGCAGCGGTGGTGTGGTGCCCATATCTTAAGCACATCAACAAACTGGAAGAGGTGCAAAGACATGCTACTAAGTGGCTCCCAGAACTGAAGGGCAAGAGCTACGAGGAGAGGTTAGAGGCATTAAATATGCCAAAACTAGAAGACAGAAGAAAAAGAGGTGATATGATCACTATATACAAAATAGTAACAGGAATTGATAAAATCGATAGGGAAGATTTCCTGAGACCTGGAACTTTAAGAGCAAGAGGTCATAGATATAAACTAGCTAAACACAGATGCCGAAGAAATACAAGAAAATTCACTTTCACAAACAGAGTGGTAGACGGTTGAAACAAGTTAGGTGAGAAGGTGGTGGAGGCCAAGACCGTCAGTAGTTTCAAAGCGTTATATGACAAAGAGTGCTGAGAAGACGGGACACCACGAGCGTAGCTCTCATCCTGTAACTACACTTAGGTAATTACTTGGGTAATTACATGTTCGCTCGCTCGCACACTCACTCACCTCCTTTCCTCACCTTGAGAGTGAGAGTATAAGACCTGAATTTGAACAGGCTAACAGTGATGTCTGTCCATAACACAATGCTTACTACAGTGACCCAAGCTCTCATCACCCTATCACTTGACATAACTTTGTAAGTCTAGTTTTTCATTGGTGTGTCGTCTCACTTCTTCCGTATATTCTTATTTCTGTTTACTTTAGCCAGTCACCTGATGTTTTTGATACAACTGACCTCTCTGTTTTATATAATCAGATGTTAACTCATGTCTTGTCACCACTTAACTTGAGAATGAACCTTTTAGGTTTGAAACATGTAAGTTATAATACGTATAATACATTATAGTTAATTTTTATTCGTCAACCTTGAACTATTATGACATTTGGAGAAATCCTCCTCCAATTAAACCAATATGCAAGAGCACCTGCTAAAGGGATAAAAGTCCTAAACCAGAAAATAAACATTGAATATGCAGTCATTTTAAGTGAAACAAATCTATTATAGATTTACTTATGTTTTTTCTGTTCTCTAGAGAATTCATTTGCAAACATTTTAACATCAAATTTCTAGTTATAATCCAACAAATAACTAAGAAAACATAAAAATGATTGAAAACTTTGTTCACATTCTGTGCTCCCCGGGCTGCTTAGCAATGTTTATGGTCTGGCACTCACGGACAGGTTGGACCGGCAGTATTAATTTTAGTTGACATTTATGGGTCACCTGTTATTTTTTTTAATTGTTATAGTATGCCTTTGTATAGCATCTTCAACTTTCAAACCTCCTGTTATAAATAGTATATAATCTGGAAATTTAAAATTGCTAAATGCAAGTAAGGTAGTACAGTAATGTGGCATATTGATTGCTGTTTTTGACATTCTCGGCGGCTTGAAGCATATCTAATTAAAAATTATTATTTTAAATTGCAGGAATACTACAGGTGTATAGTGTGCAATAGGACTATGTCTGGTATTGTTCCTGCACAAAGCCACCTCGAAGGATCTCCTCACAGAAAAGCTATACGAACTCACATGTACAGCTCAGTCCTTGGCGCATCTAAGAGAGGATCAGATCTATCTTTTGACAGGCTAGACAGCACTTCACAGTGTATGCCGGCAACCAGTTATCAGTCTCCATCTCTTGTGCGGAAAGAAAACACATCAGTCTCGTCACTAAAACCTGTTACTCAGCATGAAACTGGTTAGTTTTTAATGTGTTTTGGCCCTGTAGGTTGGGCTATGTTGTTGTTATTGTTCTGTGCATTATCACATGGCTTGGTTATCTTGAGGTTATCTTGAGATGATTTCGGGGCTTTTTAGTGTCCCCGCGGCCCGGTCCTCGACCAGGCCTCCACCAGGCCTCCACCCCCAGGAAGCAGCCCGTGACAGCTGACTAACACCTAGGTACCTATTTTACTGCTAGGTAACAGGGGCATAGGGTGAAAGAAACTCTGCCCATTGTTTCTCGCCGGCGCCTGGGATCGAACCCAGGCCCACAGGATCACAAGTCCAGCGTGCTGTCCGCTCTGCCGACCGACTTACATCTGCTTGTTATCTTTTAATTTTGGTACAATATTATATATATTGTCGAGCCTGGCTTCAGGACGGGCTCGGGGAGTAGAACAACTCTCAGAACCCTCTCCAGGTATATCATGTATTATAAATGATGTGGTAACTTATTTATAATTTGCAAATCATTTCAACAGGTTGTCTTAATTCACCCCATTCTCAGAGTAAATCCATTATACTAACACACCAAACCCTCCAATCAAACCACCTGGTTATCTAGATATTTGTGATGGCCAGAAAGCATATTCCAATATGCCAGAAAGACTATTATTCCAATAATAGTCTACAGTGGAGCCTCTGTCTATGAATGCCCCAGAGTATAAATTATTTGTTGTTCGAAGTCAATTTTATTGACTTTGATTTCAGTTTCATTGAATTTGACTCGGTGTATGAAGTTTGCCTTGGAGTATGAAGTACTTGTTCAGTATCCACTCAATTTAATTAATGATTTATATGGGGCTATGCCCGAGTCATTAAATTCTGGGCTCTGCTATTATCTGGAGGGTTTAAAATATTGCTAACATTTTAGTCATATTAGGGAGAGCAACAGGATGGATGGTGAGAGGACTTATGGTGGGGGAAGGGGGAACTGGATGGATGGATGGTGGGAGGGGGGGCCCTGAATGGTGGGGGACTAGATGGATGCATGGTCCCTTTCCGTCCGGAAAGGCAAGCAACCTTGCGCGTTGCAGCAACCTAAACTGCGCATGCAATGCCGAAGCTGCTTGCACCCGAATATCAATCTCATTGGACTGAGTGAATTGGAGTACAAGCAAGGAACACCACTCGTAGGACTCCGGGTCAAAGGTGTCACTGGCCCAACAAGCAGCATGGCGGAGGTAAAGACGGTGAGTGTCACCCTGAGACAAGGGGACAGAGCAACCTTCAGACTCGCACAAAGCAAGGTGGGACTCGGAATTCTCTTCCATCGGACCACTGAGCCCCAATGGGAGTTTCCAGGGCCCTTAGGCTGACTAAGGGAAGCCCAGGTGAAGTACTGCTAACCGGTTATCCCAGAGCTACCAAGCAAACAAACTAAAAGCTGAATGCCTGCAAGCATGGGGATCTAGTGGAGGGCCTAGCTCCAGGGAGCCTCTGGGTCTCGCCCAGAAAATGGCGTTTCATTACATTCAACGCTGGTTGTTTTGGTCGATCTTATTTGTCTTAATCTTTTTCATCTGGTTGATGCCAGGGCCGCATTACACCGCTGTCACTGCAGTCACTTTGGCTGGCTGTAATTGGGACTGGAAACGAAAAATCAGGGGGCTAGAAAAATCAACAACCACCGGTCACACACCCTAAACTGCATAGGACATAGGCCTGCTCTGAACTTTGCAAGGTCCACCATTGCTCCATCTATTAAATCCAGAGAATGCACTTTAAAAGGTATTAGACTGGAAATTGCACAGATTGCATTGGACAGAAATTGCTACCCTAGTAGAAATAACAAGGGCTAGAACAGCCCTTGTTATTGTGAGCCACCAGTGTGAGCCACCAGTCACACTGCCAGGCTGAACTGAGCACAGGACGGCAGTGTGAGCTACCAGTCACACTGCCAGGCTGAACTGAGCACAGGCCAACACTGAACTTAGTGGAGGTCCATAATCACTTCACTCACAGGATTGAAAATTTCACAAGAAATATCTTGGTAAAATTTGTGAGCTAGAATGGCAGTGTCCCTGAACTTAGTAAAGGCTCTCATAACTGCCTGCAAAGTTTGGAGATAAACATACGCCTCAAAACATAGGATTATAACTACACTAAGCCTACCATCAAAGTGCAATAGCCAATCATAAGAATATACAAATAGCTAGCAAACACAAAATGTATGAGCATTGACAGCTATAGTAACAGGCAACTAAGAATGCCATGAACTCCTATAGCACAAAAGAATTCAACCTGAACCTCCCTCTGAGTGGATAATAAATAGTCTTCATTTTGATATTTCAAGTCACTTATCACATAACAAAAACACATGAGCTGAACATCATTCATGCTAAGCTCATCCTGGTCATGAATGTCAGACTCCATTCTGAAACCAGGGATCCAAAAGCACCATATTTAAACTAAAGCTACCACTAACTTCACTCCTTTCTACAGGTATTGACTTGTGACGAGGTCATAAGACCACCTTTAGAGATAAGAAAAAAATCAAGCAGTCCATTTTTGGTATTGACCTCTGGTAGTGTCTCGTGAATTAAATGGAGCCTGATGTTGTATTGAAGGTTTGACAGGCATCCAGGTGTGTAACATTGTTTGGCCTGTTTGGAAGGAGTTTTTCTCACTGTATAGTTACTTATGACATGACACTCATCACCTTCCCCGATTCTGAGAGGAGTAGAATTCTGGTACATATATTCTCAGTATGCTCGGCGCCGGTTGGCCGAGCGGACAGCACGCTGGATTTGTGATCCTGTGGTCCTGGGTTCGATCCCAGGCGCCGGCGAGAAACAATGGGCAGAGTTTCTTTCACCCTATGCCCCTGTTACCTGGGTGTTAGTCAGCTGTCATGGACTGCTTCCTGGGGGCGGAGGCCTGGTCGAGGACTGGCCCGCGGAGACACTAAAAAGCCCCGAAATCATCTCAAGATAGGCCATGAGATATTCTTAACCATCTGGTGAGATGGTATTAGCCTTAGGTTATCATTGTACAAGGTCTTGTGCTTCTGAAGGATCCATTTATGGATATGTCTAAGGTAATAATATATTTGCTTGTATTGCATTGTATTGTATAGAATTTGTTTTTCTTTGCAGACCTCCTAGAGGTGGCAATGAAACGTGGTATAGTAGAAGTGAGGATGGTGAATGAGCAGACCTTCATATTCTGCTGTTTGTGTAACATATCGTGTACAAGTGATGCTAACATGACGCAGCATCTGGAAGGAGAACCCCACTGTAAGAAACAGAGGTAAATAAAATAACAAATTATTTGGCTAACTCGAGTAAACAATACATTATAATAATTTATGTACTGTATGTACTTGCTTATTTGGTTTCTATGAGTTATTTTAAGAATTCTTGTTTGTATGGACTTTAACTTTTATTACATGGGCCAAACAGTTTCTGTTTAGTGCAAATTGTTAAATGGAATGAACAAATATTAATTTTCTGAGAGGACTCTCCTCAAGCTTGCCAAGCTATAATGTGTTAAGCATCCAAGCCTTTGGTAATACATCAGGATGCCTGCTCATATAGCCGCCCACCCACACCGCTCGCCCAAAGAGCCACCCATCTGCCTGCCCAAATCCACCCACCTCGCCCAAATAGCCACCCATCTGCCTGCCCAAATCCACCCACCTCGCCCAAATAGCCACCCATCTGCCTGCCCAAATCCACCCACCTCGCCCAAATAGCCACCCATCTGCCTGCCCAAATCCACCCGCCTCGCCCAAATCCACCCGCCTCGCCCAAATCCACCCGCCTCGCCCAAATAGCCACCCATCTGCCTGCCCAAATCCACCCGCCTGGCCCAAATAGCCACCCATCTGCCTGCCCAAATCCACCCGCCTCGCCCAAATCCACCCGCCTCGCCCAAATAGCCACCCATCTGTCTGCCCAAATCCACCCGCCTCGCCCAAATAGCCACCCATCTGCCTGCCCAAATCCACCCACCTCGCCCAAATAGCCACCCATCTGCCTGCCCAAATCCACCCACCTCGCCCAAATAGCCACCCATCTGCCTGCCCAAATCCACCCACCTCGCCCAAATAGCCCTCCCGGCCACCAATCCATCGGGTCGGGCAGTTCGGGTCGTGTCCTCTGCCCAAACCCACCCACTCTGCCTGCTCGCCAGTCGGCCACCAATCCATCCATGATGATATTTGTTTGTTGAACTAGTGAAGAATGGTTGGAAAAATTTAAGAATAGGCATAATATTAAGAAAGGGAAAATTGCCAGAGAATCATTAAGCAGCTGAAGCCAACACAGCAGCAGTGAGCACCAACAAAGCTGATGCAAACATCTAGAACATTGTGTGTGGAGTGTACTGTTAGAACCAGTGTTAAAATGAAGTACACATTGTTAGTGTTAAAATTAAAGATGCAGTAATTTTAGTGTACAATAGTTTTCATAAATTGTATTGTAGTACTCAATATACAGCAGAACTACATAATCAATACAGTGCCAACTGCATAATATAGGTCTGTACGTATTTGCGGTACTGTATTCACAACTCTATGAGAATTCAAGATGAGCATACTTCAACAATAAGGTAAATAAACCTAAAACACAGTATATTTTAGTAGAGTAGTAATATATTGGTACAGTACAGTGGCACCTCGATTAACGAGTTTAATCCGTTCTGGCACCGAGCTCGTTATGTGGAAAACTCGTCTTAAGAAACAAATTTCCTGATTTAAAATAAAGGAAATGAATTTAATCCGTTCCACTCCCAAAAACATCCATACTTGTATGACATTTTTTAATGTAAATATAATACTGCACATGTAATTATAAATGTTTTGTTGTACTGTTTTCATGTTTACTTTACCTTACGAAGAGTTGTTGCTGGCTTGAGGGAGACGATGGGGAGGTGGGAAGGAAGAGAGGGGTTATGGTGTGGCAGGAGAATCCACCTCTGAGTCAGGCGGGCTCTCTTGGGAATTTCACCCCACTGGGACCAGATTGTGGTTCACTATCACTGACTCTTTTTTTTCTCTACTTTTGCAAAGAAAGAGTCTATTGACAATTACTTTTGTTTTTGTTTTAGGATGTTTTTAAAACGAGACGGCAAATTGTCATTAAACATGTTCACACACGAGGTTGTCATTGCTTTATCAGGGTGAAGTTTTTCCAAGACTGCGGTCACCTTTTCAAACATTCCCAACACTTCCCTGATCTCACTTGAAGAGGCAGCAACATCCTCCCCTACCTCCTCTTCCCCTGATGAGAGCTCTTGTACCTCCTCTTGATTAAGCTCCTTCTGAAGTTCCAGGAGTTCCTCAGTAGTCAGTTCCTCACTGTGCTCCTCCACTAACTCTTGCACATCAGTAGCATCCAACTCCAGACCCAAAGTTTGCCCCAGAGCAACACTATCATCCACTAGATGCACTTCCTGGTCTTCCACAGATGCAGATGCAAGTGCAGGACCGAAACCTTCGAAGTCTCGCTCAGGGACACACTCAGGCCACAGGTTTTGCCATGCAGAGTTTAGGGTCCTCTGTGTCACTCCTTCCCAGGCCTTATCGATCAAACGTAAGGCACCCAGGATATTGAAGTGGTTCTTCCAGAATTCTTTGAGGGTCAGCTCTGTATTGTCTATCACATAAACACACCTCTCCAATGCCTTCATGTAGAGTTTCTTAAAGTTTGCAATGACTTTCTGGTCCATAGGTTTGAGGAGTGGCGTGGTATTGGAAGGAAGAAACTTGGTGATGAACTGATTTTTGGGAAACAATTCTTCTTGCATCTGTGGAGGATGTGCAGGAGCATTATCAAGCACAAGCAAGGCCTTGAGTGGCAACTGCTTCTCTTCAAGATATTTCCTCACTGAAGGGCCAAAAACATCATTGACCCATTCAGTGAAGAATATCCACGTGACCCAGGATTTCTTATTGGACCTCCACATCACCTTCAGTCGTGCCTTGTACACTTTACATGCCTTGAACACGCGTGGATTTTCTGAGTGGTAGACTAGCAGCGGCTTGACCTTGCAATCGCCACTTGCATTGGCGCAGAGCACGAGAGTAAGCCGAGCCTTCATCGGTTTGTGGCCAGGCAAAGATTGTTCCTCCTATGTGATGTAGGTCCTCTTCGTCATTTTCTTCCAAAACAGGCCAGTCTCGTCACAATTAAAAACTTGTTGGGGCAAGAACTCCTCTCTGGCAACAAATTCCTGTAACTCTGGTACAAATTTCTGGACAGCAGCTTTATGTTGCACGTCCCCATGTCCCCATGTCGCACAACACTGTGGATACCGCTTCTCTTCCTAAATTTCTCAAACCATCCACGGCTTGGCTTGTATATCTCCTCCTCTTCAGACGACGCACCTGGTTTCTTCCTGACAAGATCCACATACAACTTCTTGGCCTTTGCACAAACAAGAGCTTCAGAGACTATCGCCATGTAATTGCCTTTCATTCATCCAGACCAGCAGTAGCTTTTCAACCTCTTCTAGGATTTTTGGACATTTCTTGGTGACCTTGGTAACTCCTTTAGCCACCTCAAGCGTCTTAAATTGTTCCTTCCTCTTCAGAATGGTACAAATCGTTGATGAGGACCTGCCATACTCCCTGATGAGATCAGTCACACGGACACCACGCTCGTACTTTATGATTTCCTTCTTCACTTCCACGGTAGTTGTCACTTTCTTCCCCTTCCCAACACTGACTTTAGCAAGCAGCTTCTTAGCGACATCGTGCGTTACAAATTGCAGTCACAAAACCATAAAAACCCAAAGAAAAGTGCAAATAAATCCAGAGGGGGATGCTTGTCGTGCACGATACAACAACACTGGCGTCGGAGGCGTCCGAGAATTTGTGAGAACCCGCAAGACGCTGGGAAGCACCATGGGGTTTTGCTCGATAATAGAGGTGAAGCTCCTCAATAGAGACAAATTTGCTGCGAGTGGCTCGCTCATTACTTGAAATGCTCGTAGATAGAGCCACTCGTTAATCGAGGTGCCACTATATATAATATAATAATGCATTTATATTGTGTACACAAAAAAAAGACAGAGGTAAATGCCTCCTGGAGGCATCACGTCTTTCAACGATTCCATTACCGCAACGAACCGGGGTTTGTCCCATATGCTTTGCCGAAACTAGGTTGCACCGTATTTGTATTTCCAATTTTTTATTCTTGGAGGGAGTGTCGTTCCCTTTGTTGGTTGCCCCGCTTGGGGGGGGGGGTGGAGGCTGGCTCTGTTTGCCCACGCTTGGTTCCACGATTTGTGGGCAGTTCGGGTCGTGTTCTCTGGCCTGTGGTAGTGTTGGGCGGCTCCTCATCTTGGGGGAGGGGGGGGGTTGGAGCTGGAGGGGCAGGCTTCTTCCCCTTTGCTTATGTCAGGTCATCTGGCTCCAGTCCCGCAATGGGACTGTGCAGATTTTCGGTTCGTTCTGGTTTTGTCCTGTCTGTACCAACTGGCTTCCTTCTGGATGACTCTGTCCCAGATTCGGTTTCTTTTCGGGCTGGGTTGTTGGGGTAGTGTGTCTGGCCCTTTGGGACACGTGTTGGCATGTCCGGCTTCTTTTCGGGGTTCAAAGACTGGTTCATTTTTGTTGTGGGGTGACCTGCTTCTTGTCTTCATTGCCTTTTCTTTGGCCGGCTTCTTGCACCTCGCATCTCCTCGTCTTACCAGGTTCGGGGTGTCCCATCTATGTCTGCTAGGTATTCAGGTGTTGGGCCACCTCAACTGCTAGTTGGTGTGGGCTCCCAGCCAGTCTGCTTGTCTGCTTGCCGGAGGGGGTGGTTTTTACCTGGTTCACCGAGTTCGGGTTTCTGGTGAACTGGTGGAAGTCTCGTCTGATTCTGTCCTGGTTTCGGACCTGACTCAGCCTCGTGTGGGACTCGCGGTTCGCTTCCATCTCACTCCTTCTAGAAGCATTTCTGCGGCTGCAGTCCCACTTTCAGCTGTTTCTGAAGGGTTCTTGGGTCACTCGGTGGTTGCTCGAGCAGTTGTGCGAGGTCTATGCTTCGCCATGCTAGTTTACCCGCCTAGTCTGGTCTGGCTTCACTGTCTGTTCTGGTTCCTTCCACCTCTCTCGCGATTGCTGGGTTTGGACTCTGTGGCCCTTGCATTGGTTGCTGCGTCACCGGCTTGCTCTTCGGGATTTTCGGGGTTCAGTGCCCTGGCGACTCCTGATTCTTCACTCGATGTATTCACGGATTTGTCGTCTCTCGGTTGGGGGTTTGTGATCAGTGCTCACCAGGCCGACCAGGGGCAGTGGACTCCATCCTTCCGTCGTGCTCGCAGCACGGTGCGGGAGTTTGCAGCAATTTGGCCGTCACTTTGGAGGGTTTGGGTCGCTCGGGGCTCTGCGATCCGGATCCATTCGTACTGTTCTCTGGTGGTTCATTGTCTGAAATGTGGGGGTTCTCTTTGGTCTTTGGCTCTTTGGGGAAGGTTGCTTCGAGTGACTCGTCTGCTGGATTCTCATGGTTTGGTCCTCCGTGCGGTTCATATCCAGGGAGTGTACAACGTCCTGGCAGACAGCCTGTCTGTCTCTGTTCATTCCCCTGTCCACGGATTGGACGGTCGTCACCGGCTCATTCAGTTAGGTCTGCTACTGGCTCCTGGAGGTGGACCTCTCTGCGTTGGTGTGGTCTCGGCGTCTTCCGATATATGTGGCACCCTTCCCCGACTGCAGAGCCGATGGTGGATGCTTTTCAGCAGGACTGGTCGAGGAGGGGTTACCTGTACCTCTTCCTCCCAGTCCAGATATTGCTTTGGGTTCTGGCTCTGTTGAACTCTTACCGAGTGAGTCATCCTTGTGGCCCAGCCTTGGTTTCGGGCGCTGTTTGCTTGGTGTCCAAACCAGGTGCATTTTTTTCGGCTCCGCCTCTTTCAGGAGATCGGACTGGACTGTTACATGGCTGGTTCAGTCTACTCCTCTGCTCTTCGCATCTGGTCTTCATGACGCGGGTGTATCACCATTTGTATGGTGATCAGGTGGCTTCTTTGATGGTGTCCCACTTGCAAGCTTCGTCTCGGCGACAGTATAAAGTCTCCTGGTGATCTTTTTGCCAGTTTCTCTTGCTTTGCAGGTTGTCTTCTATTTTTGATTAGGTTGTTTTCTCCTTCTTGGCTTTTTGAGGACCGTCATTTGATGCTGAATACTGTCGCCTCTTATTGTGCGGCACTGGCAAAGCCGCTTCAGCTTGCGTTCAGGATGGATGTCAGTTCCGCCACTTTCCGTAAACTTTCTCATGCTTTGTTTCACCTCTGGCCCGCCTGAGCTGTCCTGGTCCTTGGACTGGGTGCTCTTTCTTTCTTTCTCCTTCCCAGTTTGTGGTGGCCCCTTCGGTTCAAGATGGTTTTCCAAGACTGTTTTTTTGTTGGCAATGGCCTCTGGGGGTCAGGTTGGTGAGCTTTACGCTCTCCTCTGGCACAGGGGATTCTGCTTTTTCAGTCCTGGTGGTCAGTTTGTTCGGTTGCAGCCATCTCCTTTTGTGGCGAAGAACGATATGGCCACTTTCCAGATGGGCTCTTGGGTCTTCATGCTTGGTTGGTCAGGCTGAGGGTGTATAATGTGTTGTGGCCGGTTGTGGCTCTTTGCGTTATCTGCGTGCCACAGCTTCTGTGACCAGGGATGTGCTTTGGGTTGATTCGGTTTCCCTCGTTCCCTGTTTCAGGTCTCCGGGTCTCTCAGGTCGTTTCAGGGTTAAGTCTAGCCAGCCTGTGGTCTACCCTCGTGCCCATGATGTTCATAAGTTTGCTGCTTTGGCTGCTGTTTTCAGCAACATGTTTTGGGGTGACATTTGGGCGCAGGGATTTTGGAGGTCGAAGAGGATCCTGGCCGTCCGTTACCTGATCAGTCTTCCTGGTCCCAGTCATTTGTATATGGCTTTGGGTAGTTAGGTACAAAGGTACCAGCCAGTTGTCTTGACTTCGAGTTGAGGCACGCATGGCAGCTGCCTCCCTGGTACATCCCTCTTTTACTTGTCTTTGGTTAGGTAGCACCAGGGACTAGGAGGGGCTCCCCACAGAAAACCAGCGCTGAATGTAATGTAACGCCATTTTCTGAGTGAGCCCCGGAAGCTTCCTGGCATCCTTCCTCCCGCCAGTCAGTGGTTTCCTTTTTGTTTTGAGGCTCAGCCTCCGATCTGGAGGTGTGAGTAGCTGGTACCGGGGGGAGGGGGGGGAGTCCGAGGTGCTTCCCTCCCTCTCCTGGGTAAGAGAGGGCTGCATGGACAAGCGGCACGGCAGCGTTGTGTGATGTTTGCTTGTTTCTATAGGTTGGGGAAGTTCTGTCTCTTGTTGGTCTCTGGTTGCAATTTTTTCTTAGCATGTGGGATCTGTTTTGTTATGCTTACCTCTCTGGGTGCTAACCCTGGTTGATGGCAGACATGGAATGCCCGCAAGTACAAGGTTTTCATAGGCCATTGCTCCCTGTGCCTCTCTGAGGGGAGCTGGGTCCTGGCTCGTGATCCCCGGTAAGCTAAACTCCAATTGACTGATGGCCCAGACTAATATATCTCATATCAGTCTGATGCCCAGAAAATGACGTTTCATTACATTCAACTGTTTTTTCTTTTAGTATTTCACCATCCATGTAGTTAAAATTGAGTCTGAAACACTCTCTTTCCCCCGTTCACCTACCTGCCTGCTGCTCAGCAAAAGCTTTTTTAGAAGATCTCAGCTGTGTCTTGGATATTGATCACCCTGACCCTGGTCCACTGAGTCTTTGAGGAGTGGTATCTTGAATGAGCAACAGTAGCTTATTCAAAAAGGAACTTTTGATCCAAACTTGATGCTTAATATTTCTCAGTCCATGTAAGGCATGTGTTTGTATTTACTATTATAAGAATTAACAGTGATCATATACAGTATTTAAAGTTAAATTTGTTTTTTAATCAAACTGTTTCTTGCTAATAAGGTGACTTTTCACAGGATGACATTTGCAAAGGACCCCTCCACTGAAGTAGCAATACCAAAGAAGACACCAGCATCACTTTATTACAGTACTTCCCCATCAATGCTGTCCTATTCATCTAACCCAGAAAAAGAACTCGATTTTCTAAAATGTGATAATTATTCACCACCTAAAGGTTAGTCAACATGCATTCAACTTGGCATATTGCACCTTTTAAGATTCTTTCATATTTGTAAATGTAATAAATAAGTATCCCATCAAAGAAATATCTACATTTTCTGGGGGGAGCCCCGTCGGCTCCCCGGAGCTTTCCCAGGCTGATATGCTAATGTCAGACTTTGGCATCAGTCATGTGTATGCAGTTCTTAGGCCTACCGGGGACCACGGCCAGAACCGGGCCCCCCTTAGAGAGGCAAGGGGAGCAATGGCCTATAGAAACCCCCATGTGGTTGGAAGCATTCTATGTCTGCCATCGACCGGAACAGGCACCCAGAAAGGTAAGCGCCTCAAAACAAACCCCTATTCTGGTTAAAATTGCTACCAAAAGCCAAACTAGTGGATAGAACTCCCCAACAGAAAACAAGCAAACTAGTGTGACGTCACACGTCGCTGCGCCGCTGTCTGCGCAATTTCCCCCCTCCCCTTGGAGGCTTGGCACACGTTCTGTTGATCCTGCACGCTTGAATGGCGAGAGACTTGGTCGGCGTTTCAGGTTTTCCTGGGGGGCGACTTCGAGTATCTCAATGCTTTCTTTTTTCGCCCCTGCCCTTCCGCGAGATGTTGGTGTCATGCAGCTTCACGTGCAGGTTCCTTCCCTTTCGGCTGCCTTGGTGGCAGAGGATTTGCGTTCTCGTGGCCTGCTTGCTTCAGCCCTGCATTAATTTCCCTCCTTGAGCTGTCTTCGGACTGGCTTGAGTTGGATGTGGGGGCGCTTGGGGCCGCTGCCGTTTGCGGTGCAGGCGCCGTCTGCTTTGTTGAAGCTCTTTGCGCCGGTCTTGCGTGATGAGGTTTCGTGGTTCTGTGCTTCTTGCCTAGCATGTCGGCAGGCGGTACTGGCTTCTTCCTTAGATTCCGCTTGGGCCCTGGCTCTTCGGTTGTCTTCGCCTTTTTGTCCGTTGCTGTTTGCCGAATCTGCGGTGGTGCAGTGCCTGCAGACGACCTCAGTTAGTTGTCGGCCTATGTCTTGAGTTGTTGATGCTCCAGTGGGCTCATGGGGGACTTCCCGTGAAGGTCGTGCCAGGGCTCGGGGATCTTTTCGTTATGGAAGTCCATTGGTGCCAGATTTGGGCCAGGCACAGCCTATAGTTCCAGCTGTTTCCGGTCTGTGCAAGGATCGCCCTCTTCGCTACTTAGGTGCTCGCAAGGCGTGTCGGCCTTTCTGCGGTTCGTCCCATTGATGAGGCGATGAGGGGGCGGCTCACCCTGTTTGCACGATCTTGGTCTCGCGATTCGTTGGCTTTTTGGGTCGTTTCGTGCGGCCTGTGGTGACATTGGGCGACTCCACCTCCCTTGGAGGGGGGGGGGTTTGTGGCCAGAAGGGCAGGCCTCTTCTCCAGCGCGCTGTCAGGTCATCTTGGAGTGGGTTCGCTTTGGCGTGGTTGAAACGACGGCGTCCCTCAGGTGAGTTCCGACCGTTTCCGGTCCCGAAATGGGACGGCGCGGACCTCTGGTTCATTCTGGACTTGTCCCGTCTGAACCCAAGGGTTTATTGCCCTTCCTTCAGGATGACTACCCTATCCCAGTCTTCTGTTGGAGCCAGGAGCTTGGATGGTGTCCCTGGACCTCAAGGACGCGTATTGGCACGTCCCGGTTCATCCGAGGTTCAGGGACTGGCTCGGTTTTGTTGTGGGGCGTCAAGGTTACCACTTTCGTTGTCTTCCCTTTGGGTTGAATCTGGTGCCTCGTGTTTCCACACGCTTTACTCGGGTCGTGGTGTCCCGCCTGCGTCTGTTAGGTGTTCGGGTTCTGGCTAGTTTGGGCTCCCAGCCAGTCCGCGTGTCTGCTCACCAGGGATTTGGTTCTTCCCAGCTCGCTGGTTTCGGGTTCTTGGCGAGCTGGAGGAAGTCATGCTTGATACCTGCTTGATAGGGTTCCTGGAGTTCTTCTACTCCCCAAGCCCAGCCCAAGGCCAGGCTTGACTTTGTAACAAACTAGTTGTTGTAGGAATGATCCAGAATGTTCTATCTACACATGGAAGAGTGGGAGGTGGAACCATGTGTAGGGACCTGAGAGCACGGGAGCATCCCCGGGGGGGATTGACGGTTGAAATAACTGGCCCCTTTGTATCACAATTTCGTATAATGAATTATTCCACATTATTCAGTCAGTCAGAGGACAGTCAGCCAACCAAGACGACTCCAGAACTTCATAACGAACACAGTACGAATTAGAAGAGCTGTACACAAAGGAACGCCGATCCATCACGAAGGCATAATACGGGTCGCGCAGGAGGTAAGCAGCCAAGACTTCCTGAACCTCAGAAGACGAGACCCATGAAGCCGGAAACCTCCGGAAAGACGGAACCAAAGAACCCGCAGGTTCATTGAACCGAACCCGGGGAGGGGTGGACACCAAATCCAATTCGTACGCGGAGGGAGTGAAAGAGAATCCATCTCTTTGTAACACCAAGCCCCGCTTGGAGGGCAGAAAAACCCAGGCGGGGTCCAATGGGGGCCCAAGACCCCCAAGCCAACCCCTCCCCAACCCCGGGAACCTCGCCCTGAGGACCCAGGGTCGAGCCGGCCTCCAAACCTCCCACCTCCAAAGTAAATGTGGGAGCTGCCGAAAAAGCAGGAACGAACGGGGCCCACTGGCCAGACCCAGAAGCTCCGGCAGAAGGACCAGGCTCAAATGCCTCTGCCGCAACCCCAGAAGGGGACACCCCTGAGATCGTCCCGAGTCTCAACACCAACTAGACCCTGCCTCGACTCCGAAACCCTCAGACGCTTTGGAGTCGGAAGCATGGGGGAAGGGGGCGCTGGATGAAATATATACACCACAAGAACAGCGATGGGGGACCACAAAGGCAGACCCTCCCACCAGACAGGTAAACAAACGCAAAAGAAAAACGCCACAAGAGGACAACGTACCCAGGTGGAACAGAGCCGGCCGCTATTATTGGTGAAAACTGGCATATAACAGTGCAGTGTTACTGCACTGTTATATAGTATATATATACTATAGTAGCCGAGCGGATAGCACGCTGGACTTGTGATCCTGTGGTCCCAGGTTCGATCCCGGGCGCCAGTGAGAAACAATGGGCAGAGTTTCTTTCACCCTATGCCCCTGTTACCTAGCAGTAAAATAGGTACCTGGGTGTTAGTCAGCTGTCACGGGCTGCTTCCTGGGGGTGGAGACCTGGTCGAGGACCGGGCCGCGGGGATACTAAAAAAAGCCCCAAAATCATCTCAAGATAACCTCAAGTACCCCACGCCCCTGCCAGTGATGAAATCTACCTTTTATCCAGAGACAAACAAGGGTAAGAAAACCCCAGCTGACCCCAAGGGCGGCCAAATACCGAGCAGTAAACGGCACAGTGGAGGTAGAACCTGAGGTGACTTGTGGAAGGTGGCCCCAAGTCACTAGGACAGTACTTACAGGGCACCTAGGGAAGCCGACCCTAGGCGCATGCAACCCGAGTTCTGTGGAATATCACTCCTGGCTCATGCACCACCTGAAGGGACAGCCCACACCGCAAGGCACAGAACTATAACGAAAAACTAGAGCCAGAGGCACGACCCCACCAGATTCCCATCAGGCAAGAACTGTAGGTTGGGTCGCCGGCGGATTTGTCTGGGGCTCCCCCTTCCCCCTCCCGGGGAGGAGGGTTACGCAATCAGCAGCGCAGCGACATGGTGACGTCATGCTAGTTTGCTGATTTTTGTTTGGGGAATTCTGTCCACCTGTTCAGCTTTCGGTCGCAATAATTTTACCAGAATAGGGATTTGTTTTGGGGCGCCTACCTTTCTGGGTGCATCATGCTGTCTGGGTGCCTCCCAGTGCCCGAGGTGCTGTCCCGGTCGATGGCAAATATAGAATGCTCCCAACCACAGGGGGGTCTCTATAGGCCATTGCTCCTCGTGCCTCTCTAGAGGGGGCCAGGTTCTGGCTTGTGGTCCTCGGTAGGCGAGAACTCCATGCATTGACTGATGCCAGACTGATATACATATCCATCCAGCCTGGATAGCTCGGGAAGCTGACGGGGCTCCCACAGGAAATAATTTATTTGCAATGTCGGAGGCGTCCGAGAAGCATCGGGAACACACCATGTGGTCATCTCGTTTATCAATCGAGCGGTCGCCAAACGAGACAAATTATCGGCGATCGGCACGCTCGTTACTCAAAATGCTTGTATTTTGAGGCGCACATCACTGGAGGTTCCACTGTATGTCATCATTACAGATCTCCAGAGCTATTATGTCAACTTTTTATCAGTTGTCAAGTATTAATTCTCCCACCTTCAGGTGTTCTTTCACCAGAATGGAAACTCCTTCACCTTATCAAATTTTTCTGTCTTCTCTCCATGTTGTGTAGCCCCTTGGAAATACAAGCTTATTAAAAATAATATTCTCAAGTTTTGTTTCTATTGTGCAAAAATCTCTGGCATCTTGTGCTGTATTATATTATTTAGCCATAGTATTTATCTCATTCAATCTGTGTTGGTACATAAGATTTTTAGGCACATGTTTACACTCGCTCCCTTTGTCATTTATTCTCCCCCCCTTTCCATTATGATTTTGATATCATGTACTATTTTGCAGAATACCAATTTCCGTCCCCTTGTAGAAAAAAAAAACCATTCATTCCTACCCTCATTTAGATGTTTTGCTTCAGTATGGATTGGTTTTATCTTTCTCTTCCCCTTTTGAAAGGCCTCATCTTAATGACTATTGTAATTACTGTACAGTACATGTATTTATTTGCCAAGCTGCACATCAGAAGTTACAATAAAAGTAACTTTTCATGTTTAATTTCAGACTTGGTAGAATCTGCCATAGAGGATGGCATTGTTACAAAAGCGGAGGGGATTGACTCATCTTTAATTTGCACAGTTTGTAAGACACCTTGTACTGGAGAAACACCTATGAAACAGCACCTTCAAGGTAGCAGTCATCTCAAGAAAATGAGGTAAGACCAAGGAAAATGTAAATGTTTTTTTCCTAGGGGAACCCCTACGGCTCCCTGGAGCATATCGGACTACTGTATGTTATATTAGACCGGGACATTAGCTATGGAGCTCAGACCTACCAGGGACAAGCACCAGATCCTGGCCCCTTCAGAGAGGTTTCAAGGAGCAATGGCCCTGGAAAAAAATCTGTGATTAGGGGTTTTCCTTATCTGCCATCGACCGTGGTTAGGCACCCAGAAAGGTAGGCAAAACAAAACAAACTCCGCATAGTAAGAAACTAACAAAAAAAAAAAACAGAGATAGAACTCCCTACAATCCCAAGGAAACGAGTAAATTTAACACACTACTGCCGCGCCGCTCGTCCGTGCAGCCCTTACCTTCCCGAAAGGGGGAGGGAGGCCCCGGGCCTCACCGCGCCGGCTGCAAAGCACTCCAGTTCGTAAGCTAATGTCAACCGGGACAGACGCTTGTCTGGCCTCGGTTTCCTAGGCGGTGTTTGCCTTTGTGGCGTTCACTGCTGTGTTTTTGTGTTGCGTGGAGGCCAGGGGTTCCTCATCAGTACCGGGGCATCATGCACTTATGGGCTTCCTTCCCTAAGCGCGCTGTGAGTACTGCCCCTGCGTTTCATTAGATTCAACGCTGATTTTATATGATAGTCTGCGACAAGTTTGTGGTCAAGATTCACTCCCAAAATATCTCATATCCTGAACTCTTTATTACATAACATTTGTCCACATTATGTTCCATTATCTTGCTATTACTCCATGTGCCAATTTTGTCCTGTCATTTTGGAAGGTAGGGTAAGTGTTTAGGTCATTAATTCTTCTCATTATCTTAGCACCACCAGCAAATGAAAATCCATGTAAGCATATATGTGTAGTTAGATTCTACTGTACATGTACAGTATAATGGGGAAAAAAAAAATGGGTGCTGGATCAGTTATGTGTTACATCTATAGAGTTCCTTGCTCTGAATTATGTCCTCTTATGTCCTCTGCTAATGGCTTTTAAATTTTTATGTTTAAAAGTTTATCATCCATACTATTAGTCTTCATGTTGCTCCCCAAATATGCTTAAGCTAACAGAATTCGTATTTATTCATTCATGTATAAGAGGGTACAATGGGTTGTGTAAGTACAGATTTTAGCGAGTAAATGATACATTTTTTTTGCTGAGCAGTAGAGGTACTTGACTAGGTTTGCTTGCAGGGGTTGAGTTTTGGGTCTTTGGTGCTATTTGGTCCCGCCTCTCAACTGTCAATCACTGGTGTACAGGTTCTTGAGCCTACTGGGTTCTATCGTATCTTCACTTGGAACTGTATATGGAGTCTACCTCCACCACATCACTTCTTAAGGTAATTACCTAAGTGTTGTTACAGGATGAGAGCTACGCTCGTGGTGTCCCGTCTTTCCTGCACTCTGTTGTATAACACTTAAAAACTGTTGACAGTTTTGGCCCCCACCACCTTCTCACCTAACTTGTCCCAACCATCTACCACTTTAAGAAAGTGAATTTTCTTACGAACAAATCCACAAGGGCTGTGACCATGGGTTCGAACCTACGTTCGAGAGGATCCATGATGCGCCTTTATCGACAGAGCTACGACATGGAATAATAATTGTATCCAGGAAATCAACTTGACCTACCACGGATCCTGCAGGCTCTCCGAGACACAAACCAGGTTTTTACACAATTCCCCCATGCACCCGAGCTCTGTCAATAAGCTATTCTACCTCTTCGCTCTTACTGAAGAGGTAGAATAGTAAAGGAGAAGGCTCTCTCCTTATGAATTTCACCCCGCTGGGGTGAAATTACTATACTTAGCAAGCAGCTTCTTTGGCAACATTGTGGGTTGCAAATTGTAGTCACAAAACCACAAAGAAAAGCACAAATAAATGCAGTGATGCTTATCCTGCGTGATAAAATAACACTGTCATCGGAGGCATTCGAGAATTTGAGAGAACAAGCGGAATGCTAGGAAGCACCATGTGGTTTTCTTGTTAACCAAGCGGAAGCTTGTCAATCGAGACAAATTTTCTACGAGGGGCTCGCTCCTTATCTGAAATGCTCGTAGATGGGGCTGCTCGTCACTTGAGGTCACTTGTAATAATAATAATCAAAACAGAATAATAAACCAAAAAAAGAACTTGGCTTACACACAAAAATAAACAAAACTAATATTAATGTTGCTCAAGAAAAAACAAGGGTGACTATACACTCTGTACAATAGGCTGCAAGTCCACCGTCACGCATTGTAGCTAGACCACATTGAGGTCTTGGGTGGTGGCTGAGTGGACAGCGCTCTAGACATGTGGACCTAGGGACCAGGGTTTGATCCGGCACCGCCGGAAAAACAAATGGGCAGTTTCCGTCACCCTGATGCTCCTGTTACCTTGCAGTAAATAGGTACCTGGGAGTAAGACAGCTGCTACAGGCTGCTTCCTGAGGGTGTGTGTGTGTGTGTGGGGTAAGGGGGGAAATAGTAGTTGTAACAGTTGATTGACAGTTGAGAGGCGGGACGAAAGAGCAGAGCTCAACCCCCGCAAGCACAACTAGGTGAATACATCGAGTGAAGGAGACGTGTAGAACCCGAGAGAGCTCCAGGAGTATTCTAGTTACCGAGTCGTCGTCGTCGTTGGTGTTGTGGTTTGATTTAGGTACTCGGAACAAAATGTCCATGTAGCACTGGTTATAGTGAGCCCGTAATAGAGTTCATTTATTTGCGATAACCTTCTTTCTGTGATATTTGGGTCAAAGTTTTTAAATGGAGGTGGGGCTCCTTTACCTGTTTCTTTTTCGCTTCTGTTTTAGCGAACTGATTTTAGTCTTGTTTTAATAACATTATCTTGGTGGCAGATGTAGATGCAGAATGTTTACTAGTGTGTCCCATTTTTCAACTGCTTTTCTAATCATTGTAGTCGCTGTGGAATTTGCAGCTGATCACGTTGAATTTATGTTGAGTTTGATGCACAGGGTTTCAGTTGCTTCACATTCCAGTAAGTAATGTAATAGTGGTGCCTCTGCATCTGTTCCACAGATATGACTCTTTAACTATTGGGTTTATTACCTCCCAGCAGCACTTGTAATGAAGTCCGAGTCTGTGTATGGCTACTGCAACGTCTCTGGATATCTTTTTGCAAGGCTTGAAAGAAGAGTACCCAGTGGTAGTTCACACCACATCGCAGTGGGCTTTCCTTCCGCTATTTTGGCTCTGTGACTACTTTTAATCATTGAGGATTTTCTTCTTGATTTGCTCCTTAATCTGTGAAAAACTTTAGGTATTTTAACCTGTACAACATGTAGAGCAGTAGCAGTTTTTGCTAGCGAGTCTGGCTCTTCATTACCATATATGCCAATGTCACTTGGTATCCAATTTAGGGTGATTGACAGCCTTAGATTGGGGATTTCTTTTTCTACTTGCTTGGTGTCCGCACCAGGGGGTTTTCCCATGGCTCCGCCACTTTTACGTGGTCGGTCTGGTTTGTAGCGGGGCTGGTTCAATCTTCTCGAGTCTTCTGGTCTGGTACATTTGACTCGAGTCTCTCACCATCTGGTTGGTGGTCAGATGACTTTTTTAAATTGTCCCACCTGCATCCTTCGTCTTCGCAGCGGTATGGGTTTTTTCTGGTGGTCCTTTTTTTTTGTCTTCGTAGGTGTACTGCGCTCTTTGTTGTCGTGGTCTTGTCCTTCTCTTGTGGTGATTCAGGGCCGTCTTCTGGCTGCACACCGTCGCCTTGTCTCGTGCGGCACTGGCGCAGCAGCTTCGGTTTGCTCCGGTTTTGGTGTTCCTTCTGCACCGTTCGCGGGTTGTCTCGGGCATTGTTCCCCTCTGGCCTGTTCATGCTCCACCTGCGCTGTCCTGCTCTTGGGCAGGGTGCTCTTTTCTCTATACCCTTCGGTTTGTTATGGCTCCTTCGGTTCCTGAGGGATCCCTGGGGTTGTTGCTGCTTGGTTGTTGGGCCGGGGTGCTTCTTGTGTCCGGTTGCAGCTCACTGCCATTCTTTGTGCGCCTTGGCCTCTGAGGTTAGGCTGTGCTTTGGGCTGATCTGGTTTCCCTTCCCTCTTCTCGGGCTCGGGTCTCTCCGGTCGTCCGCTGGGTCCTGTTGTCTGGCCGGGCTGCGGTCTCTCCCCGTGCCCTTGACGTTCGTAGCTTTGCTGCGCTTGCTGCTGTCATGGGTGGCATGTCTTTGGCTGACATTCGGACACGGTGTGGGGGTTTTCTATTTTGCTTTCCCGACTGCAATGCGTACGTCGCCAATGTACATGTGGCAGACGCTTCACGAAGCTGTCAATCAGTAGAGAAAATACGAGAGCAATCATACAGGGCCTGGGAGCAAGGTCGAGTTAGTCCTTGAGGGTCTGTTCTCATACTAGCCTCACCTGGTCCTGGTCTACGTTGATCGTTGGAATCTCCTCAATGATTTAACACTTTAAGGGACTCCTAGGGTCCTCATCACATTTATAGTTTAGTGAATTAGGCAACTCGGTGTTGGAGACACCTGGAGCTGAAGGCTTGAGTAAATAGTTGGCAGTATTCAGAAGTGGTTCAACGGAAACACCGCATAAAGCTTAACAGTAGTTTATTTACTAACTTCCAATTTTTTGGATTAGTGCTGGATTTACTAATGTAAATCCAGCACTAATACAAAGGGTGCTGGATTTACTTTAGATTGGCATCAGAAAGGCTATGGTTGCATTAGCGAGACTCTTGACGTCGGGTTAATTGATACGGATCCACTCGTGGCGAAACACCTAACTTAACACAGTTGACAGCCAATCATTAACACGGCAAACCTAATTGCCGGTATGCAGAGGGATCACAAGAGTTCCAACCGGATACTTGATTCTTGAGGTCATCTTGAGATGATTTTGGGGCTTTAGTGTCCCCGCTGCCCGGTCCTCGACCAGGCCTCCACCCCCAGGAAGCAGCCCGTGACAGCTGACTAACACCCAGGTACCTATTTACTGCTAGGTAACAGGGGCATTCAGGGTGAAAGAAACTTTGCCCATTTGTTTCTGCCTCGTGCGGGAATAGACTGCCTCGTGTGGGAATCACAAATGCACTGTCAATGGGACAGGCAATAACATGCACAATAATAATATCACACAATAACTAAATGTGTGGTGTATGTGAAGCTCACATTCACAGACGAGTGTAATGTCGTGATACCACACAGATAAACACACATACATCGTTGGGGTGTCTCCACCTATACCTGAGTCAGGTATGAGAAAGTGAGAACTGTGGTTGATTCCTCAGATCAACACAGACAGACACAATAAAACAATGACAAGATCTTGTACTTACAGGTAGGGCACCTCTCTTATTCACACACTCTCTCAGGCACATTTATGCAAGAACTCGTAGGTGGCCTGATAGCTGGTTTCCTCGTTATGACATGAGACCATTGGCGACCGGCTTTCCCACGAACCGTACTTGACACGGGGGTACCCGCAGGAGGGCGTGCTGTATGTCTAACCGACACACGCACACACTTGGTGGCACTGGCGATGAGTAAGGGTGGTGACGTCACGTGGTGTGAGGCTGGTGGCTCGAGGTACCGAAGTAATGAGGTACTAGCTACACGCTTTGGACAGTGGTGGCTGACGGCTGTAGGTTATATGGTCACCATGTAGGTACACTGTGGTAAAAGTCACACACAGGTTACTTAAGCAGCGGCACTCCTTAGTTCACTCTAGGTCACTCACAACGATCTCAATTTGTCACCAGGGGTTACCTGATACCAGTTTGTTTCGCTCTGGTGATTTGTCACTTAGGCTTCTGAACAATATAGTCACGATCGCAATTCTGGGCGAGCGTTGGTATATCGAAAAGATGCTGAGTTTAACTTGACGGTGAGGAATGGACGGTGTTCAGTCTATTGGCCGATAGACAGAACAAGACACGTCCTCTGTGTAAGGGCTTTCTCACGTGAATGCACTTGCCAGCGGCTGTAGGGCATCTCGTGGAACACACACAAGGGATTACAATTGACCAATGGCATTGCAGCAAAAGAGCGGGAACCAATCATATTGATCATATTGGAGCCGGTCGGCCGAGCGGACAGCACGCTGGACTTGTGATCCTGTGGTCCTGGGTTCGATCCCAGGCGCCGGCGAGAAACAATGGGCAAAAGTTTCTTTCACCCTAGGCCTCTGTTACCTAGCAGTAAAAATAGGTACCTGGGTGTTAGTCAGCTGTCACGGGCTGCTTCCTGGGGGTGGAGGCCTGGTCGAGGACCGGGCCGCGGGGACACTAAAAAAAGCCCCGAAATCATCTCAAGATAACCTAAGAAGATCATTCCCTGATCAGTAGCAGAGGTGTCACGACCATGTCACAGTTGTTATTCTCCATTGCGCCGGTTGAGGCTGACCCCAGAGGTCAGTCTGTCGCCTCGCTGGCGTTCTCTCTACTCTCTCACGCTGGCACCTCCTGTGTACTCACTGACCCTGTAGCAAGTATGCTTAATTTCCCTGTATCTACTTCCTGCCTGGACATACGGCGACCTCCGTATTATAAATGTATTCCTGGTTAAGAGGGCATCCTGGGGACACCCAACATGACAGATTACTATCCAGGGTTAACAGAGAGAGGGCTTGTGCACAAAATCGGTGCACTGTGCACTGCAATGAGCCATTCAAGTCACCTGTGGGAGAATTTTGAGAGACCAACTCTCACACACGGGTTGTTTTGGTGGTCGCGCTAAGTCCTGGCTATGTCGCTTTGGGTCGGCTGTTGCAGCCTGTTGTCTCGACTTCGTGTTGTGGTGTGAGCACCGACCGCCTCTCAGCTGCTTCCCTCTGTTTTCATCTATGGTGAGGTAGCTCTGGGGAGCCGTAGGCCCCCCCCCCCCCCCAGAAAACCAGTGTTGAATATAATGAAACGCCATTTTCTGGGCGAGTCCCCGAGGTGCCCCAGCAACCTTCCCTCCCTCCGGTTGGCGTTTTTTTCGCATTTTTTATATCCAGCCTCAGAACTGGGGTGAGGATCACTGGCGCGAAGGTCTGGGGCTCCGACCTTTCCCTTCCCGGGGAAAGGGGGGGAGCTGCGCTGACATGCGGCACGGCTCGTGTGACGTCATGCTTGTATGCTCGTTTTTCCTGTGAGGAGTTCTGTCCACTCGTTTGATGTTTTTCATTGTTAACCAGAATAGGGGTCGGTTTTGTGGCGCTTACCTTTCTGGGTGCCTGTCCCAGTCGATGGCAGTTCTAGAATGCTCCAAATCACTTGTGCATTTCTATGGGCCATTGCTCCTCGTGCCTCTCTGAGGGGGCCAGGTTCTGGCTCGTGGTCCCCGGTAGGCCTAGAACTTGACCCACATCGACTGATGCAAAATAGTTAAGGTATCCATATCAGCCATGGATAAAATGAACAAATCCACAAGGGCCGTGGATTTGCATTCATTTGATGCATCACGTTATTGTGATCTCTGTGCGTGTGTGTCAGCCATGGATAGCTCCGCGGAGCCTCTGGGACTCGCCTAGAAAATGGCGTTTCATTACATTCAACACTGGCTTTTTATATATATATATATATATATATATCATTTGTTACTATGACTGGTCTGAAAGACCTCTGGTCTTACTATAACTTAAAATTGTTGCCAGTGTGTTTTCCAGGGGTTAGGGTGGTGGGTATCATATAGGTAAAGTGTGCACTTCCCAAGCCTTCCCTCATTGTTGGTACTGCTTGCCAATACTGTATTCAGTCCAGTATTTAAGGTATTACCTTGTTTCTCTACCAGGAGTGGTTGGCATAGGAGAGTGGAAGATTTGTCATCGTACCCAGGCAACACCTCTCAAGAACAAAGTGCACTGAAATTGCCTAAATCACAAGATAACACATCGCCTTCCAGAGGTTAGTTGCTAATATTCAATGAGGATAATTTGTTTGTTTTGTGTAAATGTGGAATATTGTGTGTATGGAAGAGTGAAGTGGAACCTTGAAAATCTTGGCTCTTAACACTTTCGCGCTCTCGGCGTTCAAAAAAAATCATACCCTAGATGCTCTCGGCGCTTCGCGCGCCTACGCGGTAAGACCGAAAAAGTGTACACTCTTTTGACTGTTCTGACAATATTTGAAGGCGCACGTATTTACATTTGGTATCACTGTGTTCGCAATAAAATTGTCTATAAGAACATATCTATAAAATGCCGCCAAAGCATAAGGATTATCAACACCAAATAAAAAACTATTCAGATCACTAGCCGAGAGCGCCAAACAGCAACAAAATGTTTCCACTCTCTTAATGGTTGCGAAGCCTACAGTTGTCCTACATCGCTAATTGTGGTATCATTGGAATCACAATAAAATTCTCTACACGGACATATGCATATAAATATAGATTCAATGTCGTAGCCCACCCAAAACAGTGTGGGAAGTGGCCGAAGTGTTACCCGCGGCGGCATATCGGCGAAACTCGCTTTGAAAAGTGTATATTCAATTCACTGTCCTGACATTATTTGTCGATGTATGTATTTCATTTTTGTACCAATGTGCTCGCAATAGAATGTTCTATAAGAACATAAGTATTAAAGGTCACATAAGGATGCGTTCGACCGGCAACATATATAAAAACTACGTCGATTATACTCGTCGTGTCAATAATACAATTGTTTTACCACGATGATTCACTGCCACGCCGTTCTCTTTAACCCTTAAACTGCGCATGGCGTATATATACGCCCTGAGTAACATGTCCCATGGTGCGCATGGCGTATATATACGCCATAGGGTGCCAGGCCTGATTCAAATGGCCCGCGGCTACACGGGGTTCACAGTAGCTTCCTCAGGGCTCTTGTAAACAGATGCCATTTAAAAAAAAAAATCGTGGGCAATATTCTCAAGTGTGAGAGGCACAGTACTGTTGGAGCAACCAAGGCTGGCGCACGCAGCATGAGCGAACAGCATTGATGTTCAGCTTGTGACCACAGCATCGCCGAAAAATGTCAAAATAAATATATAATTGTTATTATTTAGCAATGACAATATTACAGATGACCCATGACTGTGATATAAATAACCAGGGTTGTGATAATAGCAGGATTGTTGTAATAATTAGTGCTGTGGGAGGAGTGATGCTGAGAGACGGAGGGGGAGACAGCATCGTTTACTGACTGTGTGGCCACCTGTTATTGTTTGTATTCACCATACCAGGTCAGTGGTTCTCTATGGTGAACACAAATGTAGATACTTATATATAATGTGTGTATTAGTGTAATAACAGCAAAAGGATTATGCTGGGAGGAGCCATATGGGTGACGGAGGTGACGCCCGGTCCTCGACCAGGCCTCCACCCCCAGGAAGCAGCCCGTGACAGCTGACTAACACCCGGGTACCTATTTTACTGCTAGGTAACAGGGGCATAGGGTGAAAGAAACTCTGCCCAGTGTTTCTCGCCGGCGCCCGGGATCGAACCCGGGACCACAGGATCAGAAGTCCAGTGTGCTGTCCGCTCGGCCGACTGGTTGATCACCATATGGAAAAATAGATAACGGTATCAGTCTACAGGTATATAAATATTCATAAAAAAATTCATTTATTATGAATTCTTCATTTTCACTGACATTTGATAGAACAATCACTACAAACAATTTGGAATACAAATGCTACATATATGAGCATTATTGGATTCAATCAAGCAAAATCACATAATTTTCTCAACAAACTGATGCAAAATCACATAATTTTCTCAACAAACTGATGCAAAATCACATAATTTTCTCAACAAACTGACAAGAGAAGGGAACAGTTGGCGAGCCGTCGGTGGCAGGGGGAGGGATTTTAGCTTGTCGGCAGTAGAGGGGGTGGGGGGTTGAGTGATGGTCAGATCAAGCCATGGGCCAGACCATGCTTCAGGCCTTGGACCAGGCCTTGGACCCAGACCTTAACCAGACTCGGACAATGTTGACTGCGTAGAGGCCAGATAAGGCCTTGGGCTAGACCAGGCCTTGGACCCAGACCTTGACCAGAGTCAGACGATGTTGACTGCGTAGAGGCCAGACCAGGCCTGACCTCAGACCAGACCTTGGACCCAGACTTTGACCAGACTCGGACAATATTGACGGCTTAGAGGCCAGGCCAGGCCCTGGACCCAGATCTTGACCAGAGTCAGACGATATTGACTGCGTAGAGTCTAGCTGCCTCCTTAACTCCCTAATATATCCCCTCACCACTGACACCCCCATTTATTATGAATTCTTCATTTTGACTATGGAATATGGTAGAGCGACATGTTACAAGCCACAGAAATGATAAAACTTTCTCCTAATTTTGTCAAAAGCAGCAAGTGAGCTTAGTATCGAGGTAGGTACGTGGTGCAGCAGTCAGCTGACCCGACCTGGTGGACGAGTCTCCACTCGCCCTCCTTCTCTGATGCCTTTCCACCCTTCTAATACATCCCCCTCACCACTGACACCACCATTTATTATGAATTCTTCATTTTGACTATGGAATATGATAGAGTTGTGTGTTACAAACAACTGAAATGGTAACATTTTCTCAGCTTATTTGGTGAAAAGCAGACAGTTCACTCACTATCGAGGTGGAGCACGGCGGCGCCAGCCACGTGTTGACATTTAGATGATAACTCAGGCCAGAGCTCTCCACTGACACATTCTGCCTCCCCTGATGCCACTATTACTCCTTCTTCCCTGACAACTTCCACCACTGACAACCTGCCTCCCATGAGAATAACTGCCCCTAACAATAAACCCTAACTACTGACACCACTGTCCCCTGACAACAACTCACCAATGACCCCTGACACCATTTTATCATCCTTCAACCATTTCTCCCTAGAAACAATGTGTAAGCATAATAAAACACTGTATAACTGTTTACACTTTGGCGAACCATAGTTGACGACCGCCACCTCCGATGCACGGTCTCGGTGACCGCTTAGACGTACAATCCTTTCTATCGAACATGTGTATGTTCCACTGGACATTTAGTACCGAATTCAATTTGTTCGGATCTTCCGGGAATTCGCTAGAGCGGGGTTTGTTAGAGTGAAGATGCACTGTAGAGGATTGGTATAACTGAATTTGCTATTTTTGTCACTTTATGCTAGGAATCTGGATATTGATCCTATTTCTTCTGGCCTGATGCCTACCCACTCTTTAAATGTATGTAATAGTTAAGATATGAACTACAAGATGGAATAGAAAAAAATGGGCATATTTTTTTCTTTCAGACATATTAGATTCTGCATTAGAGAATGGCATTGTGGTACGCGAAAAATTTGACCCGAGTCATTTGACTTGCACAATTTGTGGGTCAACTTGTACCGGCGAAACACCTACAAGGCAACACCTTAAAGGTATCACTCATATGAAAAAATTAAGGTAAGATCAGTTGTGGAATATTCTTTTTATATGAATTTTATGTATATTTTTCCTATTTTTTCTTCCTTGAGAACAAGTGAAATTATTAAGACTCCAACTTGGTTACCTCCTAGGGCCAGATTGTTAAAGGTGCCATTGAAGTGAATCATGTACTGCCAGGACTGCTCTCTAATATGCACTAACACAGCCAGGATCTTTTTTTTTAATTGAATTTCTCTAATTCATTTTTTGTTAGGAAGATGCTGAATATTCAATCCAACTGGGTTTATTCATATGCTTTGTTTAATGGTGTTAAAATACAAAGAGTAAATCTTTTAAACTAGGCACTTGATAATGAGCAGTCCTCGGCCCTTTGTTATTTACTGTTCTGGTGCACAAACTTTAAGTTGACCAAACTAATATATCACTATTGAAAATACGTACTCTTATGCCACTCATTATACACCAACCTAATTATCACATAACGGTGTGTAATTGTCAAGTGTGAGACCTTCACATACCCTGGAGTCCCATTATTCCTTAAATTGCTGTTATGTTTATATGTTTATCTCCAAGCTAATGTTCTTATTGTCATAAGCTGATTTTAGTTACTATCACCTGGTTTTATATAATGATATAAATATGGTTATAGTACACACACAAATCACAATAGCGTGATGCATCAAATGAACACATCCACAAGGGCCGTGATGAGAGTACGAACCTACCCCGGACGTAGGTTCAAACTCTCATCACGGCAACTTGCAACAGAGGTGGTACCCTCTGTTGCAAGTGTAGGGACCCATAGCCTTGAAGAAGAAAATAAAGTGTGTTCAGAGAAGACCTTGTGGATCCTCATTGAACACTTTAATATTTTCTTCTCCTACCACCCCTATTCTTTTGTATACAGTGGTACCTTGGTTTAAGAGTTTAATCCGTTCCTGGAGACAGCTCGTATTCCGAAGCTAATTTTCCCATAAGAAATAATGGGAAATGAATTAATCCGTTCCTGACTACTCCAAAAACCCCACGTCAAACTAAATTTTATACCTAATTCATCTAAATAAACCTACAAAACTATGTTCAAGTTATTACTTACCTTACTGTTGAATGCTGTAGGCGTATGGAAGATGGTGAGGAGGGGGGAAGGAAAGGAGGAGTTACTGTTTGGAAGGGGAGTCCTCTTCCATTATAACATCAGGCAGTGAGGACCTTTCTGGTGTGCACTCCCTGGCACGTTTTGCCTGCATGCCACTAGGTCCTGGTTGTGGCTCACTGCTCAATTTTCTCACAACAAATCTGTCCATGGAAGGTTGTTTTTCCCTTCTTTGCAAGCTGTCTCTGTAGTAAGGCATCACATTGTCATTGAAAAGATTAAGACAATGGCCTACTACAGCTTTCTCTGGGTGAGTCTTTTCAATAAAAGTTTGCATCTCTTGACATTAAACTCGCCTTTCGACAAACTAACACACTTCGTAGTAATCTAGTTCACACTGCTCCTGCTTCTAATGCTGCTGGTGTCTACTCTATTTCCTGTTCATCTTGTCCTCTCCAATACTTTGGCGAAACTGGCCGTACACTGAATGACAGACTTAAAGAACACAAGAGAAGTGTTAAGTCTGCAGACACTAACAATGCTCTCTTCTGCCATGTGAGGGATTCTAATCATCCCATTGATTGGTCTTCCTCCAAAATAATCTTTCCTGCCTCTACTCTACACAGACGCCATCTTGTAGAATCGGCTCTTATACACAATGTACCCAACATGAACTTGAGTCCTGGCTTTGTTGCTGTGGACTCTTCACTTTCACAGTATATACTCAAATGCTCTAATCTTTCTAACAAACGTGACTTAACATAAGCTTACCCCTTCCATTTATCTTTTTTTTTTCTTCTTTCCTTTTCTTTCTCCTCCCTTTTTCTGTGCATTGTCTTCTCCTAAGCTCCCTTGCTATCCTCTTCTTATTCCTATTACCATCTCCTTCGGTAGTTATAATAGGAGCTGCCTCGTATGGGCCAATAGGCCTTCTGCAGTTCTCATTATTACTACTATCCCCTACACCTTACTTTCCTCCTCAGCTCTCTCTTGCCTATTTATTGCCTGTCCCTACCTGTCCTCATTACAATCGACTTGAGAATGGTCCAGGACGGACCGAAACGTCGTCGTCCCTTCAACTTCTAGTGTGTGGTCTGGTCAACATACTTCAGCCACGTTATTGTGACTCATTGCCTGCATTTGCATCTCTTCCCACATCTGACACCTTAATTTGTGCAGAAGGGACATTCGCTACTGCCTCATCCTCCTCCACTGGAGAAACATCCTCAGCTGGGTCATCTTGCTGTTCCTTTTGAAGGGCTTGGAGTTCTTCGGTGGTCAGTTCTTCGTTGTTCTTCCACCAACTCCTCAACATCATCACCATCCAATTCCAAGCCCATTTGCCGGCCCAGAGTAACAATTTCGTCAACAATAAGCGCATCATTTACAGGCTCAAACCCCTCAAAGTCTGCACTTTCTGCTGTTTGAAAACCCTTGGATTTTCAGAATGATACATTAGCAAGGGTTTAATTTTCAAATCGCCACTCGCATTTGAACACAGCACAAGCGTAAACCTATCTTTCGTAGGCTTATGTCCGGGCAAGGATTTTTCCTAAGTTTTCCTAAGGATTGCCTAAGTATGTCCTCTTAGGCAATCATTTCCAAAACAGTCCTGTTTCGTCACAATTAAACACTTGTTGCAGTAGGTATCCCTCAGCCTCTGCAAACTCTTTAAATTCCTCAATAAATCGTCCAGCCGCTGGTTTGTCTGAGCTGGCTGCCTTCCCATGCCTTGTAACACTATGGATACCACCTCTCCTCCTAAATTTTTCAAACCAGCCCCTGCTTGCCTTAAACTCTTTTCGTATCTGCATCACTCGTTGCAGGGGTATTCTTTACAAGGTCTTCGTGCAATACCCTGGCTTTCTCACAAATGATGGCCTCCGAAACACTATCACCCTATATCTCCTTGTCGTGTATCCAAATTAATAACAACTTTTCCACTTCTTCCAGTATTTGTGGTGTTTGTTTCGTGATTGTTCTTACGCGTTTTGCCACTTTAGCACTCATATTGTCCTTTTTCTTGCTGAGTATAGTGCATATTGTTGACGTGGCTTTGTTGTACTGCCTACAAAGTTCAATAACACGTGTGCCATTTTTATGCTTCCGAATAATCTCTTGTTTCTCCTCTATTGTCATCCTCACGTGAGCTTTCTTGCCTTGATCCTTACCACTGGCTTTCTTGGGACCCATGGTGAGATATATAATAACAACTTTTATGGTCAAATGACTAAAAATCCATCAGAACACAAAATTCGAGTGAAGAATTGACGTGGGATAGTCACTGGGCACGAGGCACTGGTAAACTGAGGGGTGAGGGGCGACGATCGCCGTACCACCACACACTAGGTCGGCCTGTACGTGTATCAACAAACTCGCCTTCCGAGGCACATTTTCCGAGCAAATCCTGCTCGTATTCCAAAAAACTCGTATTCAGGAACACTCGTATTCCAAGGTACCACTGTATATACATATTTATATGTATAAGTCAGAATCTATAGTTTGTAATCAATTGTTATATTATATATATATATATTAGTATATTTTGGTAGCAGTCTTTCTTGTAAACATGTTATTAAATATGACCGAAAAAGTAAGATTAATAATTCTAACACGAATTTTCTCAATATTTCTTATGTTTCTTTTCACTGTCGATGGTAATTGAAAAATCAATTTTCCAAAATTCATTTTTATTTCTAGTCTGACACTTGAACACATTTCGTAATAACTTATTACATTTTCAAAGACTTTAGTTTACACACACACAACTATAACCTGCAAACACTAAACACAGTTATACTATGCTATCATTTCAACAGCTTTTATCTTATCACCTCACCCAAATGCAGGTATATATGTTACTACAGTTTTGGATGAGGTGAACAAAACTTTCAACACAAGACAGAACACGGTTCATTGGGTATAAATTGGATAAATTAAAGGGAAGAATGGAAGTAACTGCAAAGGGCCTATTGACCCATATTTCTTGATGCTTCTATATTGGTGCGGAGTCTTGAAGTGGGTAGAATATAGTTGTGCATTAATTGGCTGTTGATTGCTGGTGTTGACTTCTTGATAGATATAGATATAGATCATAATAATAAATTAATGGTGGTGTTGGGAGGTGTTGGGTACAATAGTGATTACAGTACGATTTCTTTTGTAGCAGCAACTGTCCCACATTGCTCTTTTGTTGACTGGACCAATTGCAGTGTGTATGGAGCTAATGAGTTATTACTGGCTGAGTACCTCTCTTTTTGTATTAAATAGTAGCCACTGGTTTTTCCATTCTTATCATGTAATGTTTATACAGAAGACCAAAGGTCATACACAGGGGTTTAGTCATTTTCATTAGCTCCACCAGGTCTGTTTTATGCCCTTGTTGAAATCCGGTCATTTCTGTTACCTGGAGTCTAGTTATGTGAGTTAGATTAACTTGTATGTACTCTACTTTATAATGACCAGGAGTTTTACCTAAGTGATTGGTGACAATGTGGCTTTTGCCACATTGTTGGTTATCACTGTAACTTTGTCATCCTGCCTCTCTGAAATCCCAGATGTTTAATTAATGTAATGTTAGCCATGTGAATAAATAGTTGTAACTGTTAGCTGGAAGTTTTGTTCCTCCAATTAAGGGATTAGACTTTCATTCTCATTAGAGGTGTGGGGATCTAACTTAAGGGGGCCTCAGATTCCAATTTGCCCTAAAAACGCAACAAATGAAAACTCGTTCGATTTCAATCAAACTTTTTTGACAAGTTCTATATGAAAAGTGTTTCATCTGGTCCAAGTTTCAGCATCGTAGCATAAATAGGAAGGGAGAAAAAAAATATTGAAGTAGTTGTGAAAATTATGCCAAAATGGTCAAAATCGATTATCAATCAAAAGTGTCAACTGAAATCATAGCTACGACTCTTTGCTATCACAATAGTATATATTAAACAAATATTATAATTAGTTTAATTGAAAAAGAAAATTTAAGAAAAAAAACTTTTTTTTTTTTTTTTTTTTTTTTTTTTCGGGCGATTTGCATCAAACTTACACACCTGACTGTACGTAAGCCTATCTGTAAGGACGCCAATTTTGGAGAAAATGGGTTGATGTCAACTTCAGCCACAGATTTTAGAACCTTAGACTTCATTCATTTCTGTTTTTTTTTTTCAATTGACACAAACGTTTACAAAACTGATTCATTTTTTATTCAATTTACATGAAACTTACACAGTATATGTGGAGGGCATGTCTCTACATTGGAGAGTTTTCATTTTTCTCTAAGTTCATTTATTAATTTTATAATAGCAATAAACATGCCATATTTGCAAAAAACATTTTGGGAACTTTGAACATTTGTATTAGGAAAACTAAAGATGTTTTGGAAATTCTATATCTCAAGGTCCTTTATTATATGGTAATGTGTCAGAAAAGTGTCACAGAATAATTATATCTGAAACGTGTGTTCTGAAGTGTGGACTTGAAAATGTGTAAAAACGTTGAAAAAAAAACAAAAACAAAAAAAATCTCCCTTTCTATTTATGCTGCAGTACTGAAACTTGGGACAATTAAAGCACTTTTCATATACAACTAGTCAAATAATATTGGTTGACATTGAACAACTTTGACTCTGACAACCTGATGCCTCCTTAATTCTTTAATTGTAGAATATGATTCTGACTGAAACAAGCCATGTTACTTTTCTTGGGGAGCCCCCTGTGGCTCCCTGACGCTACTGTCTCCGGTGTAGGTGCCATTAATTGCAAAATTCTCTAGCCAACCAGGGACACGGTGCAAGAACCTGGTCCCCTCACCGAGGCGCAGGGAATTGTGACATTTCTATATTAAGTTATTTATGCCACCACTACCAAGAAGCACCCAGAAAGTCAGCAAGACAAAACAAACCACAGCTGGCTGCTTCCAAAAGTCCACTACTGTAATTGTTGTAACCGCTGATGTTCTTAGTGTTCTCTGATTGTGTCTGTGACACTCCACTCTTCACTGGTTAATTATGCATTTCCTAACATACTGTTCACTCCTGTTTGTTTGTTTGTTTGTTTTACTGTGCAAATTTGGGACCTGGGATTCCAGTATCTTTCATACATATGAGTGCATTCAGCCAAAGAAGGTGATTAAAGTGCTTTTTCAAGCCAAAGTTATAATTACATCACATATATTACATAAATGTAGCATTCTATAGAAACTTTTGGGTACAGATCCAGTATATCATTAAGTATACCTGGAGCATACCAGGAGAGGATTCTGGGAATTCTTCTACTCCCCAAGCCCGGCCTGAGGCCAGGCTCGACTTGTGATAACTTGGTCTAACAGGCTGTTGCTTGGAATGGCCCGCAGGCCTACATATCCACTGCAGCCTGGTTGCTCCGGCACTTCTTGCAAGAGTATTCAGAAAATATTTACAGAGCTCTACACATACCAACCCAAGGGATTGGAAGTCAGTCAGTCAATATGGGGGACTTGTTATAAAAAATAAGTGTTGAATGTAATGGATCACCAATTTCTGGGTTGTGCACTCGTGGCTTCCTGAAGTTAACATCTTTGATGTAGGTCCCATCAGTTGTGGAGTTCTTTGGCCTACCAGGGACACAGCACCAGAACCTGAACCCCTTTTAATATATAAACTCCACAGGGAACTATGGTATTTATATATTAAGTTACTCATTTATGCCACCACCAAGGGAAGTACCCAGAAAGTCAGCGAGACAAAACCAACCATAGCTGGCTGCTTGAGAAACCTGAAACTCGAAAACAGCCATAGAACTCTCCTAAACTATTTAAACAAACGATTGAAAATGTTATAACCCAGCACTTGCTTGTTCGCCCCACCTTACCCTTTTGTTTGGGAGGGATGAGGAGGGCAGGCCATGGCGAAGAGATGGCACTTGCACCGCCATCAATTCACCAGATGATGCAGAAGCCTGACTCCATGAGGGAGGGAGGGTATCTGGAAGCTATTGGGGCTCGCCCAAAATTTGACATTTTATTACTGTCAACGCTTGTTTTCTGGGGGAGACCCCTGGGGCTTCCTGAAGTTAAATACCCACATAGAAGGAAGAAAAATGCATTTTCCAGGGATGAGGGAGCACCACAGGCATCATAGTGAAGGTGAGACCGTCGACCTAGAAAACGGACTCAAAGCCACATGGGCACCAAGGCCCGGGGAACATTGACCAAAGTACCTATTTGACCTCCAGAACCCCTGTGCTCGATTTTCAGCCCAGGACATAGTAGCAAAGACAATTGAGAGAGCAGCATACTTACGGCTCTCAAGGATAAGAAGGCAGTCCGCAGGCTGGCTAGACTTGACAATGAAGACGACCTGAGAAAGATGAACCTTGGAACAGGAAACCCAAGGAAAAGGAATCAACCTGTGAGGCATCCACCACCTCAGAATCAGTGACACGAAGGTAAAGTTAGGTGAGAAGGTGGTGGAGGCCAAGACCGTCAGTAGTTTCAAAGCGTTATATGACAGAGTGCTGGGAAAACAGGACACCACGAGCGTAGCTCTCATCCTGTAACTACACTTAGGTAATTACAGACGCACGCTCGCTCTCACCATTCCCTTTGGAAAATTGAACCACAGGGGAGCTGTGGGGGGGGGGGAGTCAGAATGGAGCCGGAACAACAAGCCTCGAGGAAACCAAATCCCGAAACCCCGAAGAGGAAGCTAGTGACGCAGTAACCAGTGCAAGGACACCGGAGAACGAACCCAGCGAATGGGAGAGCACTGAAAGAGATCACTCCAAAGATACCAGAACAGCCTCTGAGCCAAACCCTGCCCAGCAGAAAACCAGCAGAGCAATGTTCAGGCTCCTGCACAGCTGCTTAAGCAATTGCAGAGTGACCCGATTTCCCTCGAAAATAGCTGAAGGCAGGACTGCAACACGAGCAAGGCCGCCGGAGGGAGAGAAATGGACGCAGTCCGAGAACCACACACTAGGCCTAGCCAAGTCCAAACCCGGGACAGAACAAACCGAGACTTCCACCATGGTACCAGGAAAACGAAGCCGGCAAGCTGAAAAAGAACCAAAACCCTAGCTAGCAGACACCAACCAGCCATCGTGGCAGGCAGCAAGACACCGGAACCTCAGATTGCACCCGATCAGGGGAAGAGGAACCGAACTCAAACAAAACCAGATCCAATACAGAGGTGTAAACTAGGTCTCGCAGGAGGTACACACCAAGGGCCTCCCGAACCTCTGCAGGGGTAAGCAGAGAGGCAGAAAACCTCCAAAAAGCCTTTTTTTTTATGTATTTACTGTACATATATAAAAATTTGCCTCGCGTCACAAACGGGATACCGAGATGAGTATACAGGGCAAGGTTGCTTAGGCACAAAATCGTTGCCAATAAAAATACAGTATAATGAAAATGAGTCAAATTGTTACCGAAAACCTTGTCACGAAAAACACAAAGTTGAAATCAAGCCGAATGACCAGTCTGTGAACCACAAGACTGAGGGAATACTACACAGAAGTACCACTATCTTGTACAGCAGACAAGACAGGCCCTGGAACACGGGAGATATGACCATCGCCCACAAATCCTCAGGGGAACGGACAGGGTACAAAGAGGTATGGATCAACTCGGTTGATACACTCATAATGGAACACGAGTGGAAGCTGAGTACCCAAAGGAGCCACAGACATATCAGAAAGAATTTTTTCAGTGGCAGAGTAGTAAGGTAATGGATTGTAAGAGGCAATGAGGTAGTGGAGGCTGATGCCTTACACAAGATCAAACGTAGAGATGAAAGAGCTCGAGAAGCTCACGAATGTGTACACCAATAAAATGACGGGCGAGAGACAGGCTCAAAGAGCCGAAGCGCAAACTCCACAACGACAACTAGAAGAGGACAACAAGATGAATACAAACTTACCAAAACTACTGACGACTCATTGGTAGAGCTGAGGGAAGCTCACCAATTCATGTACCTCCCCACCCATTTCATAGGAGACATAACCCACACCTGAGACATGTCATACATAAGGGAACGATCGACCGAGTTACCACTAAAAACAATGGTTCATTAACTAAATGAAAAGTGCCCCAAAAATTTGGAAAGGCATTATAAACTTTCAACTGCTCGGCAACCAAATGGCAAGGAATGGATGACAACAAACCATACCCACGGGATGGTGCACCACAACAGAGTGCGCTGCCCTGGCGGCCAGTCTTGGCAACTCAAAACATCACAACAAGAAATCCAAGTTTCACAACCTATAGCAATACTCGTGCCATAAGTATAAACAACGAAACTGCTGATCTGAGAGGAGGGAAGAGCAGGGGTACCAAAACCACATTAATTTTCAATAAAGTATGATGAAACACAAGAAAATAGTATTTTTATTTATTTTTTTTTTATTCAGAATAAAACATTTCAAGGAAAAGATGGATGTGTCAGACGCAAGGGTGCATAAATCATGCCGGCAAATACAGTAATATGAATTCATAAAGGAAAGGATGGGACAAAAAAAAAACTCCTGCAGCAACAACCCCTGTCCAACGGACACAACGGCCCAAGCAGGGTTAAAAGGAGCCCAAGAGCCCAAGTGAACTTTCCCAAGCCCCGGAAACCCCTGACAAAGGCCCCTGGGCAGAGCCCTCATCCAGGCCCACCACCTATAACGAAAAAAAGTCCAGGGAAAAGGCTTCCATGAAGGGAGTTTGCTGGGTCGATAGAGAAGCCCCAGCGGGAAATGGGCTCAACCACCTCTGCACCTGAATCGGAAGGGGGAGCCACCGGAGCCTTATCCCGAGCTAAACCCCGCCTTGACTCCGTAACCCTTGTATTTTTGGGAGCCGGAAGCTTGGGAGTGGGGGGGGGGGACAAGCAGGGCACACCATGCCCACCTAGATAAGAAACGTGGTTGCGGAAAGAACCAATGTTGAAGCGACCCACCCCCTCAAATCCTGGTCCCTAAAACCCAAGCTAAGCAGCTCTGGGGCCTCCAACTGGGCAACCAACCAGACCTGTTGCTAGGAGGAGAATCTAGCATGCAACAAGGCTGCTGCCTGTTACCCGAGATCATCAGATAAATGATAAGTAAATTGAAGCGCAAGTGAGAAACAAGTCCTGCAAGACTGGGTCGATGGTGTCCCCAACCCAACAGGCAGTATGGATGATCTTCTCCCCAAGGCAGAGGCGACAAACAACTTTCGACTTCGTACAGGGCGAGAGTGGATTCAGAAGAAGTATCTATGGAACCACCAAGCCCACAGGGGTTTTCCAGGGCCCATAGGGCAAATCAGGCCTATGGGAAACCCAGGCACTGGGGCCTACAAAGTCAGTAGAACTGTCAGATAGCAGGCCAACTGACCACCAGTAGCTGGTGTAAAACCTCAGGGGCAACAGAGGAGGACCATTATCACAACCTAGACTAGCCTAATAAGAAGCTAGGCAGACCTCCATTCACAAAAGGAATAAAATGCCAGAACTGAAAAACCATAACACCCCGAAGACACACAGCAAACAAACTGGCAGTCAGATAAAAATATCTGCCTCTGCATTGGAGGTAAAATAAAGTACAAAGTATAGTGTGTACCCAAAGGAAGTAACGCAAACTGTGTCAACCGCAGGTCGCAATTTTCACAAGATTGTGGTCTGTTTCCTCTCTCCTATCTATCTCTCTCCTATCTGGGTGCCAGCAATTATGACATACTATACTTTAAATGTAAAGTGCTCATAGGTCATTGCTCCCTGTGCCTCTGAGGGGGTACAGGTTCTGGCTCATAGTCCTCAGTAGGCAAATGGACTCCTGTGACTGACGACCTCAAACCAATATAGCACTATAGCAATTCGGATAGCTTCAGGAAACCGACTGGACTCTCCACAGAAACTCCAGTGTAGCCCTGTAGCAACAGGGCTACACCACCTTCCATTCTATTCACCCATATTTTTCCATAGTACTTAATATCGTCATGGGAACGTTTAAATTCCTATTGCACTTATGTTTAATTTCTGTTATTGCTATAATGTGTGATTGTTCTTTCACTCTATTTCTGTAAAGGTATATCTCTTTATTTGTAATTCTTTGTGCATTTACATTCATAACTTTCATTCTGTTCATAACAACTGGAATTTGTTTGTTTTTTTTCGAGGGGTAGTTGTTCCTGTTGCTGCATTTCCAGTTCTGGTGGAAGGGTTAAATGATGATCCAGTCACCAATCCAGCCCAAAGCCCCAAAGTACTTCCGTAGATATACGTCTCGCACTACCATGCTGCTTTCTTTAACAGTTTCTCTGTGGTGTCTACAGGGAAACCCCAGCCTTATTGTTAGTAACCATCTAACCACAAGTTGCCTGCCTCCTGTCCTGCCAGCCTATCTACCTGTTTTTCCTTGAGCAGCTGTGTGAGAGTCTGAACTTTGCCCTTCTGGTTTATCCATTGAGCAGGGTTTGGCTTCAGGGGCTTTTCTGGTTCCTTTGCGGCATCCCCTTTCACCTCTTAGTGATCGCTGGGTGCAGACTCTGGGCGCCCTGCACCGCTTGCTGGATCCCCAGCTGCTTCTTCGAGTTTTTGGGGGGTTCGTTTTCCTGGCAGCTTCCTCCAACCTCGCTTGATGTTTACATGGATGCCTTGGCTGCCGGTTGGAGCTTTGTGACCAGCACTTACCAGTTCGACCAAGATCATTGGGATCCTTCTCTTTGTTAGGCGTACAGTACGGTGCACGAGTTGTGTACTCGTGCACAGTGAGTACTGTACACGAGTGCCACACTAGCGGCTGTGTGGCACGTGCTGTGCAGAGTTCAGATTCCTCAGGCCTCGGTCATCCGACTCCACTCTGACTGTTTTGACATTGTTCATTGTCTCAATCAGGGGGATCTTTTCGGTCCTTTGCTTTTTGGGGGCTGGTCTCTTCAAGTGGCTCGTCTGCTGAATTTTTGGCTCTGTGCCGTTCACGTCCATGGAGTGTCCAGCATCCTGGCTGACAGTCTGTCTTGGTTCCTTCCTCTTTCCACGGAATGGACAGTTAATGCCGATTCCTTCCTCTGGCTTTGCCAAACTTATATTTATCACCATATGTATGGTTATCAGGTTTGTGTCTCGCCTGCGGTCTTGTCAATGACTATGAATTCTCTTGGCGGTCTTTTTGTCATTATCCTTTGGTTTCTGAGCGGGTTATTTTGTCCTTGGCTGTTTCTTGATCAGCGTCTTTTTGCCAAATACTGTCGCCTCTTATGCAATATTGGCAGAGCTGCTTCAGCTTGTGCTCGGGATTGATATCTTTAGCCCTGTTTTGCAAACTTTCTCGCTCTTTATTTTACCTCCAGCCTGCTCATTCACTGCCTAACCCTGCCTGGTCTCTGGACTGGGTTCTTTTCTCTTTTCTGCTCACTTTATGGTGTCCCCTTCAGTCTGTGATTTTTTCTTGAAGGCTGTTTTTTTGCTTTCTTTGACCTTTGGTTGTCACGTGGGTGAGCTTCATGCTTTTCACTGGCACTGAAGGTTTTGTTCTTTTGGCCCTGGTGGGTGCTTTGTGTGCAGCCTTCTGCTGCTTCTCTGACTAAGAATGAGTCAGGGGGGTCTCCGGAGGGGTCCTTTGGTCGTGAATGTTTGGTTGGTTTGCCTAGGGGTGCATCATGCGCTTTGTCTTTGTCCTTCATGCCACCAATTTGTGTTTTGGTGGACTCGTGAGTTGATCCAGGTTCCCAGTTCCAGGGCTCGTATTTCTCAGGTCATCTGTGGTGTAATTAAATCTAACCAGCCTGGACCCTCTCTTTTTTCAATCTTTGGCGGCTTTGTTTACAATTATTTAAGTTAATGAGCTCCAAAGCACGAGGAGGCTGTTTATAACAATAGCAACAGGTGATTGGGAAGTTTTCATGCTTGATAAACACTTTAATAAATGTAACCAAAGCTATCAAAGATTGAGGAAAGATGTACACATTGGTAAGTACTGTACTTGCATAACTACTTTATGATTCTGGGTCCTGCTGTCTACCTTCATGCCCATGATGTCCAGAAGTATGCTGCTTTGATGGCAATGTTTGCTAATGTCTTGGGCCGATATTCAGGTGTGGGCGTTTTGGAGGTGGAACAGGGTGTTGGCAGTCGGGTATCTTGTGAACGTTCCTAGTCCTCAGAGGCCTTATGTGGCTTTGATACTTGCGGTGCATGCTGCCTCTTCCATGGTAATGGCCCTGTTTTGTCCTCCATTGGCAGTTAGCTTCAGGGAGCCTCAATTGTCTCTCCCCAAAGAACCCAGCGTTGAATGTAATGAAATGCCAATTTTTCGGCGAAGCCTGGACGCTCAAAAAAGTAAAATGACGCATTTTCGGTGAAGTCTGGGTGCCTGACAGCTGGGTGGACAGCGCTTCAGATTCATAGTCCTGAGGTTCTGGGTTCGGTCCCTAGTGGAGGCGGAGACAAATGGGCAAAATGTTTCTTTCACCCTGATGCCCCTGTTACCTAGCAATAAATAGGTACCTGGGAGTTAGACAGCTGCTATGGGCTGCTTCCTCGGGGTGGAGGCCTGGTTAAGGACTGGGCCGCGGGGACACTTAAGCCCCGAAATCATCTCGAGATAACCGCAAGATAACCTCCCTGACACCACCCCTTCTCCATAGTCTGTGTGTTCCATCATCATAGAACTGAGGGTAGTGTGACCCGGCCTGCCTCTCTTCTTCCCCCAATCGAGGGGGAAATATGAGGCAAACTAGCTCATTACTAGTTTCACAAAATTTTTGTTGTTTGTGTTCATTGTTGAGGGAGTTATTTTGGCAGTTTTGAGCCCGAGGTATCTTTAATCATTTAGTAGTCTTTTGTTTTTCCAAACTTTCTAGGTGCTTTCCTGGTGATGGCAATTATGAGTAACTTTAAATGTAGTGTGTTCATATGCCACTGCTCCCTGCGCTTCTCTGAGGAGGCCAGGTTCTGGCTCGTGGTCCCTGGTAGGCAATAGAGCTCCACAACTGATGGCACCTAGTAGTTTGGCACAGAATTTGTGTGATAGTTTTAGGCTCCATGGCTCACTCAGAAATTGGCATTTATTTACATGCAATCCTATTTTTTTTCTGCATATAGTTTTGAGTTATTGATTGACAGGAATAATTTTATAATAGTTTGTCATACTGCATTTTAGTAATATTTGAACTTAATCTAAAATTTGTTTAGGTAATGATGAACATTATCATCACACGGTGGAATAATAATAATCACTTTTGTATGTTGGTCCTTCCCATAATGATGATGATGATATTTATTGTGAAATTTCTCCTTTACAGAGCAAAAGGGTATGCACATCAGTCTACTGCTTGTGCCACTCCTGCTAAAAATATAGCAAATTGGTGTGAGAAAAAGGATTGTACTTCAATAAGTCAAAGTTTCGATACATCTCAAGGTAAGGCTCATGTCAAAGAAAATAAATATTTGCTTTACAAGTACATTACTCTTCTTTTACTCATTATATTAGAGGTATGATCTAGTGGAGAGCTTCTAAACTTTTGCTCGCCGTGTCCTCCCCGAGTCTTCAGACCATTGACCTGTATCCTATTAATGATAGATATTGTGGGCAAACCAATCTGATGGAGACTCGTCTAACTGTGGCTCTTTCTCTTCCTTCAAATCAATTTTAGCCAGCCTTTCATGTGTACCCCTGTCATGAACCCCAATTTGTGAATCCCAGATCCAGAGGGCAGCTGCATCTTAAACAAAATTGTAAGGGTTAATCAGAAGGTGGTTGGAGAATCTTCACACCAATTGATTCATGGTACAATTGTCAAATTTGTGGGTATTGGAATTTAATCCTAGCAGGTGATGGGTAATGGGGATACAAATAGGAGAAAGTATACTGATTGCAGGGGGAAAAAAAAAAAAAAAGAGTTTATTAACCCTTGAGTGGCGCTAATTGTATATATACAATTTTGGTGTAACTGCCTTAAGATAACTTCAAGATATACCTCCTGCACGTAGCCCTTTTCATATACCTCCTGAAATTTACATGACCTTTCAGTTTTGGCATATTACATGACCTCTTTGGCACGTGAGGCTCCCCCCTCCCCTCCTCATCATTGGATGGGAAGCTGATGAGAGCGGAGGGTTAGTTAGATGAAGTTTTGCTTGTTAGTTTTCTTTGTTGGGCGAGTTCTTTTGATTTGAGGGTATTGGTCTCATTTTTCAAGCAGGCAGTACCAGGCAGTAATCTGTTTCGATTCGCCAACCTTTCTGGATGCCTTCCCTGGTCGATGGCTAGAGGACGAACTTTAAATGTAATGTATTCATGGGTCATTGCTCCAAGTGCCTCTCTGTTGGGGCCAGGTTCCAACTCCTGCTCAACAATGGGCATACAAGAACTTTGTGACTGATGACTTCTAGTAGCATGGCACTTAATCGGTATAGATATTTTCAGGGCGCCTCTGGGGCTCGCCCAGAAACTAGTGTATTATTATTTTTTTTTTTTTTGGAGATCTATACAAGAGTTGTTACATTCTTGTACAGCCACTAGTACGCGTAGCGTTTCGGGCAAGTCCTTAATCCTATGGTCCCTGGAATACGATCCCCTGCCGCGAAGAACCGTTTTTTCATCCAAGTACACATTTTACTGTTGCGTTAAACAGAGGCTGCAGTTAAGGAATTGCGCCCAGTAAATCCTCCCCGGCCAGGATACGAACCCATGACATAGCGCTCGCGGAACGCCAGGCGAGTGGCTTACCACTACACCATGGAGACTGCTCTTTTTTGTGTACTATAATGAACCACTGAGCTGGTATGATGTGTCCAAACAGCATAGTGACCACCAAGAGCCAAAGCTCAACCCCCGCAAGCACAACAATGTGAGTACACCAGCCCGCAGACGCCATCACCTCACACAGCAAGGATCCTTCTCCCAACATACTACGCACATTGCTAATTCTCGCCACAGTGCTGCTATTATCATAATCCTGGTCACTAAATCCTGTAACTGAAGAACTTTCCACGTGTTTATTTTGTAAAGGCACATGAACTGTCGTTTCCAGATGCTTACATTGACCAAACAATGGCAGTGTGCTGTGGCTGCCTGCCTAGTGCTGTGAACATCATGGCCAGCATTGTGTTCACTGATATCTGAACATTGTACACAGTCTTTATGACAGTCAGGCTCTTCTATGATACTATCATCGCAAAATAATAGCAGTTTCGTATATACAGTACAGTACAACATCGATTCAACGCACTATATGGGACCAACCCCAGTGCGTTGGATGCGTTGCAAGAGGTGACCTTCACGAGGCATTTGCGCCAGTGTCTCTTTTTCTTGTACACAATAAAAATGCATTGTCATATATATTATTACCCTACAACAACCCCCTCCCCTTCAGGCCCGTTGGCGTCGTGAGGGGGCTTGGTGGACGGCTGCCGGAGTGTGATGCTCCATTGGGCAGTCCTCTGTCCTTTTTTTTGGCCTTGCACTCCTGCTGCTGTCTTCTCCAATTGTGCCGGATCGCTTTTCCTTTTCCTTATGTTTCGTTTTTCTCCCCCCTCTTCTCCTATCTGCTTGTCGTTTCCTGCCGACCTTTTGCTTGTTTTGGATTATTTCTTTGGACTTCTTCTATTTTGACGCCCGGGTGCTTGAGGAGGCATACTCTTGCACCCGTAGAACTGTAGTACCCGACGTCTCGAGCGAGGGGAACCTTTTATTGTCAATCCCCCTTTCGTTGCTGAACCTGATCTCGACGGACTGACGGTTCTTAAGGTGGCGTTTGTGGGGCGTATACTCACGACGCACCCCTAGGGGGCCCCGGCATGATCGGCGATAGCTTCCTGTTGGGTGTCCTGCCTCTAATTGTGGCTCCATGGTGGGTTTGGGGGCACATTCGTGGATGAATTTGTTACTTTTCGTCTCTATGTCGTTGAATGTTTCCGTTGTACCCTCTCAGGCTCGTGGGGTGGGCGACCAAGCCCCCGAGTCGGCCTGTATTGGAAGACCAGGCTCTGTAGCTCCCGCTGCGTTGGGCCCCGACCTTGCTCCTCCTTTGACCGTCCTGTCTTCTTCCCCCAGCTCCCCTCCCTCCTCTGAGGTTGGGTCGAGCCTCCAGCCCCCGGTGGTGACCACTTCGTCCCCTGGTGTGGCTAAGTCTTTCGTTGTGACTACTGCGCCTTTTGACCCCTCTCTCTCTAGGGGTTCTCAACGCCGTTCGCGCCCCAACCGCACTCGCTCGATTCCTTCCCGTGCTGATGCGTATCAGGCCTTGTTTGGTCCTGCTTCATGGGCCAAATACTTTGATCTCCTCCCTCTTGATTCTGCGCCTCCTGACGATTTCTCCCTCCATCGGCATCTTGTAGATTCCGTGGATGCGTGTGTTACTTTCAACCCCACTCGTCTCGGTACACGTGTCGTTGCTGCTCCTTCTCAGGATGCGGCTTCCCGCTTGGCTGCCTTATCTTGCCTTGGCGAGATCCCTGTTCGGGTCTCCAAGAACGTTCAGATGAATTCCAGTGTTGGCACTATTCTCCTCCCACCCCATGTTGCAACCGGTGTTCGGAATCTGCAGGATTGCCACGATGATATTCGGCATATCCTTGATGCCCAAGGCCATTCTGTCCTCCAGGTTGACTCGTTTACTCGTCCCCCTCGTGGTCGTCGCCGTCAACCCCTTCGCGTTGTGAAGATCACCTTTGATGGTAGGACCCTTCCATCCTCTGTCATTCTTGCTGGTGCTAGGTGCTCTGTCCAGGAGTATATTCCTTCTCCTCGACTTTGTAATAAGTGCTGGAGGTTTGGGCATGGTGCCCTCCGCTGCTCTGGGACTGTCTCTCTCTGTCCTTTGTGTGGGAGTGAAGGTCACTCTAAGTCGGAGTGCACTTCTCCCCAAGCTCGCTGCCTCAACTGCGGTGAAGCCCATCCTACCTTCTCCCGTGCGTGTGTCCATTACAAGCTTGAGGCAGCCGTCCTCAACCTGAAGCACCGGGAGCGTTTATCTTTTCCTGAGGCGAGGCGCCAGGTTCGCCGGCTCCCGCCTTATACTAATATCTCTTATGCTCGCGTGTTGCGCTCTTCCTCTCCTCGTCCTTCCCGCCTTCCTCAGACTCACAACCGTTTCCGGGCCTTGGACCCTGATGCGCCCACTGCCCCCTCCTCTGTTCCTTTGGGTTCTCTCCCGAAGGATCCTCCTCCTGGTCCTCTGTCTGGGGTTCCCCTTCCTTCTACCCGGTCTGTCGTGTCTTCTGTGTCTTCTTCCTCGTCCCCCTCCGATCCTCCTTCCCATCCTCTTCCTCCATCTATTGGCTCTCCCCACCGCCTGTCGGTGCGGGCGGATGTCCATCGCTCTCCTAACGGCCGTCGTGTGTGCTCTCGTTCGGCTTCTCCTGTTGAGACACTGGAATCCGTTGCCCGGTACGTGGTTGCTGGGACACCGATCTCTTTAAGTCAGAAGCGTAAGCCTGGCTCCTCTCCTTCCTCTTCCCCGGCGGGTAAGAAGGCTTCGCTTTCTTCCTCAGCTCCTTCTGGCTCTGTTGCTCCTTCCCCTCCCGTTTCAGTGCTTGCGCCCCCTGTTCCTGCTATGGAGGTTTCTTTGGCCCCTGCTTCCCTTTCGGTTGCTGCTCTTGCTGGGGTGCGCTCCCCTCTTTCTACTCCCCCTCCTCCTGCTGCTGTCCTTGACGGCTCCTCTCCGTTGTCTCCTCCTCTTCCTCCTCCTCCTCCAGACCCTGCCCGCCCACCTCTGCTCTGTTCTCCCGTTTCCTTCCCTCCGTCTTTGCTCAGTTTACCCATGCCCCCTAACCCTGACTTTGCTGACCCTGATCCCGACCCTGATATTCTTTAACGTGCTCTGTTGCTCTTTCGCCTTTGTTTCTTCCTTGTTCTCTGTTTTTGTCCTTTCTCTTCTCGTCGTTGTCCATTCTTCAATGGAACGTTCGAGGTTATTACGCCAATTTCCTCGAACTCCAACTTCTGATTTCGCGGTTTTCGCCCCTTTGTGTCTGCCTCCAGGAGCCAATGCTTGGTGCTCGTCCTGGTCGTTTTCGTGGCTATTCCTTTCTCTCCCCTCCCCCAGCCATTGCTGGGGCTTCTAATTCTTCTGCTCTTTTGATTCGGGCTGATGTTCCCTTTGTTCCTTTACTTTTTCCTTCGCCTCTCCATTGTTCTGCTGCTCGTATCTTTGTGGGGAAATGGTACACAGTTTGTTCCATTTATCTCCCCCCGAGTGTCCCGCTCTCTCTTCCTGATTTGAAACACCTCCTGGACTCCTTGCCGGAGCCTGTGCTCCTGCTGGGTGACTTCAATTGTCGTCATTCTCTTTGGGGTGACGTTCTGACGAATACCCGGGGTCGCCTCCTTGAGCCGTTTCTCCTCTCTTCTTCCCTGTCTCTTCTGAATTCTGGTGAGCCCACTCATTTGGACTCTCGGACTCGCACCCTTTCTTGTCTTGATCTTTCTCTCTGCTCTTCTTCTCTTTACTTAGATTTCACGTGGCAGGTTCTTGATGACCTCCATGGAAGTGATCATTTCCCCATCCTTGTTTCCTTTTTCTCTTTTCGCCCTTCCCTCTCTTTCCCTAGGTGGCAGTTTGCTAAGGCAGACTGGACCCTATTTACCCTCAGTGCTGCTCTCCCTGACCTCTCCCTTCTGCCTCTCTCTCGCGCTCTCCTCCTTTTTCATGACACTGTCTTCAACGCTGCCCTCCGCTCTATTCCTCGCTCTTCCTCTCGGGGTCCACGGAAGTGCGTTCCCTGGTGGAATGCGGACTGTGCTCGGGCTGTCCGCTGTAAGCGTGCAGCCTGGAAGAGGCACCGCCGTAGGCAGACGACCGATTCTTTTCTTTTCTTTCGGAAAGCGAGTGCGGTGGCCCGTAGGGCCATCCGTACGGCTAAACGTGAATGTTGGGCATCTTATGTCTCAACAATTACGTCCGAGACCCCTCTGGCCCAGATCTGGAAGCGTATCCGCAAGATAGCGGGTAAGTTCGTTCCCGATGTTTCACCGGTCCTTCACCTCCATGATACTCTTGTGGCGGACCTGTTGCAGGTCGCTTCCGAACTGGGTTCCCATTTTTCTTCTGTTAGCTCTGGTCTTCATCTTCCCCAATCTTTCCTTCTTCGTAAACCTGTCCTTGAGTCTCGTCCTTCAGATTTCTGCACTCATCTTCAGCTTCCCTATAATGATCCCTTCTCTCTCTCTGAACTTCATTCTGCCCTGGCCCTCTGCGGTTCTACGGCGGCGGGCTCCGATGGTATTCATTATGAGATGCTTCGCCATCTCCCTCCGAGCACGTCTCAGTATTTACTGAGTCTGTATAATCGGATCTGGGAGTCGTCGTCAGTCCCTGAGGACTGGCTCGATGCCGTTGTCCTCCCTGTTCGCAAACCGGGGTCTCTGGGTACTTCCCCTAAGGACTTTCGCCCTATTGCTCTCACAAGTTGTGTCTGCAAACTCTTTGAACGTATGGTTAACGTTCGTCTGATGTGGTTCCTGGAACACCATCACCTCCTCTCCCCTTCTCAATTTGGTTTCCGCAAGTGCCGCAGCACGACAGATGTCCTGGTGAACTTGGAGGTCTATATTCGTACTGCTTTTGCTGCGAAGACCTCCGTTGTTGCCGTCCTTTTTGATCTAGAAAAGGCTTACGACACCACTTGGCGATATCATATCCTATCTCAACTTCATTCTTTTGGCCTTCGTGGTCATCTCCCTCTTTTTCTCCGCAGCTTCCTCTCTCGTCGTTCCTTTCGGGTGCGCCTTGGTACCGCTCTGTCTCCCTCTTTTCAGCAATACGAAGGTGTGCCCCAGGGTAGTGTTCTGAGCACTACTCTTTTTCTTGTTGCCCTCAATGGTCTTCTTTCCTCTCTTCCTTCTGGTGTCTTCTCCGCTCTCTATGTCGATGATCTTACCCTTTGTTGTCAGGGTGATGATTCGCCTCTCCTTCAACGCCGGCTTCAACTTGCAATTGATGCCGTGTCGTCTTGGGCCACAGGTCATGGCTTCAAGTTCTCTACTTCTAAGACTTGTGCCATGACTTTTACGCGGAAACGGGTTGTTCTTCGTCCCTCTTTGTCACTTTATGGTCATCCCCTTGAATACAAAGATTCCGCGAAGCTTTTGGGGTTATTCCTTGACACTCGTTTGTCTTGGTCTCCCCATATCTCTTACCTCCGTGTTGAGTGCTCTAAGGCCCTTACCCTCCTTCGGGTCTTGTCCCATACTTCTTGGGGGGCAGATAGGCGCACTCTCCTTGCTTTACATTCCTCTCTCGTCCTGTCTAAGCTCGATTATGGTTGCCCTGCTTACTTGTCTGCTTCTCCTTCTACTCTTCGCCGTCTTGATGCTTTGCACCATACTGGGTTGCGCCTCAGTTCTGGTGCCTTTCGTTCGACTCCCATCCTTAGCTTGTATGTTGACACTGGCTTCCTGTCTCTCCAGGACCGCCGTGATCGCTACTGTCTTCGCTATCTTGCGCGGTCCTTGCAACATCCTTCCTCTCGCCTCTGTCGTGCTTTCACTTTTACCCCTCCTGCGGTTCCTGTTCCTCTTCACCACCTCCCTCTTTCTGTCCGGTTATCTCGCCTACAGGATTCTCTCTCCGTTCGTATTTCTGATGTTTCTCCTCGTGTTGTTCCTTCTTTGCCCCCGTGGAGGGTCCCTCTTCCGCGGTTTTGTACTTCCTTGACCCGTATCACTAAAGCTTTTACCCCTCCTACGGTTCTAAAACGCCTTTTCCTCGAGCACTTTTCTTCTCACTCCCGCTCCGTTTCTGTCTTCACCGATGGGTCTAAGTCAGCGGACGGTGTTGGCTACTCTGTTGTTTTTCCTGATCGCACTTATATGTGTCGCTTGCCTCCGGAGACTAGCATCTTTACAGCAGAACTTTATGCTATTCTCTATGCTCTTCGTCTCCTGCTTTCTCGTTGTCAGTCTTCCTTTGTGGTTGTTGTTGACTCTCGTAGTGCCCTCATGGCTCTCTGGTCCTTTAATCCGGTTCATCCAGTAGTTGTCGAGATCCAGCATTGGCTGTTTCTCGTTCACAGTAAATTTAAGTCGGTTGAGTTTTGTTGGGTTCCCAGCCATATTGGTGTGTCTTTAAATGAGCGTGCGGATGCTGCCGCTAAGGAAGCTGTCCGCTCTTGTCCCATCTCTCGTAAAGGCATTCCGTATTCCGACTTTTACCCAGTTATCCATTCCTCAGTTCTTACCCGTTGGCAGGCTTCTTGGTTGTCTGTTACTGGTAACAAGCTACGTACTCTTAAATGTTGTGTTTCCTCGTGGCCGTCCTCCTTCCACCGTAACCGGCGGTGGGAAACAGCTCTGGCGAGGTTGCGTATTGGCCATACTCGCTTAACCCATGGTCACTTGATGGAGCGCCGCCCTGCTCCTTATTGTCCTAGTTGCATTGTCCCTCTTACGGTCGTGCATGTCCTTCTTGAATGTCCTGACTTCCAGGACGAGCGTGTGTCTTGCTTTCCGACCGCCCCTCGCGGTCACCTGTCCCTCGATAGAATTCTTGGTGACTCGGATACTTTTGATATCATTCGCCTTATGCGTTTTTGTTCTCGTATTGGCATCCTTGGTGATATTTAGCGCCCTCTGATTATTTTGGGTATTTGATGGTGCTACATAGCCTTCCCGGTCTGGTGCCTTCTTTTGATAATTACTTACTTACTTACTTACCCTACAACAAAATACTGTTACATTTGTTCTTTACCTTATTGTTGTAGTTATGTTCATCTTGAAGTCTCTTGGAGTTCTGAATGCCGTACAGTAAATATGTACTGTAGTGTATTATGCCGTTAACACTGTTGATTGGGTAGTCCTGCTGTATGTTGAGTACTACAATACAGTTTATGAAAACTATTGTGCACTAAAATTACTGCAACTTTAATTTTAACACTGTTTTGATTTGTCAAGAGGCTGGAGTGTTTATTCCCTGACTTTGTAGGATATATTGGCACAATCAAGGAACATCCGTGCACCATGTTGGCTCCAAGTGCACTCATTGTGTCAGTGATGGCTGACTGGTGGGTGGATGGGCAGGCAGGCAGGCAGGGATGGAGAGGCTGAAATGTAGGCAGGCTGGGAGGGAGGCAGGCAGGCAGAGGCTGGGAGGGAGGCAGGCAGAGGCTGGGAGGGAGGCAGGCAGAGGCTGGGAGGGAGGCAGGCAGGCAGGCAGAGGCTGGGAGGGAGGCAGGCAGGCAGAGGCTGGGAGGGAGGCAGGCAGGCAGGCAGAGGCTGGGAGGGAGGCAGGGAGGCAGAGGCTGGGAGGGAGGCAGGGAGGCAGAGGCTGGGAGGGAGAGGATGGAGATGGATGGAAGGATGGATGGAAGGAAGGGATGGGTACCTGGTTGATACCTGGTTGATGGGGTTCTGGGAGTTCTTCTACTGCCCAAGCCCGGCCCGAGGCCAGGCTTGACTTGTGAGAGTTTGGTCCACCAGGCTGTTGCTTGGAGCGGCCCGCAGGCCCACATATACCTGGTTGATGGGGTTCTGGGAGTTCTTCTACTGCCCAAGCCCGGCCCGAGGCCAGGCTTGACTTGTGAGAGTTTGGTCCACCAGGCTGTTGCTTGGAGCGGCCCGCAGGCCCACATATACCTGGTTGATGGGGTTCTGGGAGTTCTTCTACTGCCCAAGCCCGGCCCGAGGCCAGGCTTGACTTGTGAGAGTTTGGTCCACCAGGCTGTTGCTTGGAGCGGCCCGCAGGCCCACATATACCTGGTTGATGGGGTTCTGGGAGTTCTTCTACTGCCCAAGCCCGGCCCGAGGCCAGGCTTGACTTGTGAGAGTTTGGTCCACCAGGCTGTTGCTTGGAGCGGCCCGCAGGCCCACATATACCTGGTTGATGGGGTTCTGGGAGTTCTTCTACTGCCCAAGCCCGGCCCGAGGCCAGGCTTGACTTGTGAGAGTTTGGTCCACCAGGCTGTTGCTTGGAGCGGCCCGCAGGCCCACATACCCACCACAGCCCGGTTGGTCCGGCACTCCTTGGAGGAATAAATCTAGTTTCCTCTTGAAAATGTCGGGTGTTGAGGTGAACCAGAGAGCGTGTGTATGGGGTGTAGGGATGGGGAGTGAGGGAGGTGTGTCGGTGGTGGGAATTGACCCAGTTAACTTTTTTTTTAACTTGATTTGTTTCTTAAATTCTGGATGGATGGAGGGAGGGAGGGAGAGGGGGGATGGATGGAGGGCACTGGGTGCCTACTGTATGAACACAGACTAGGTCTATACACCCTGCAGTAGTCTGGTGTTTAAGCCAGATCCAATAACATAAATTTCTCTCAAATATTGGATTTACATCAAATTTTATATTTTTGGATAATATATTTAGTTTAGTAACATTGTTAGGATAATAAGAGATATAAAAAAAAAACTGATTTTAGAACTGATTTATTAATTTTATTATTTCGAGGCTGTAGTCACTGAACTATGGCGACGAAATCGAACGAAACACACATGGTGTTGTGTGTACAAGGATTAGACCCGTCCACTCATGCTGGAGTTGTTGTTCCAATAACATACAGTAATTTCTCAAATAGCAGGTGTCTTATCATATTACAGTACAGTATATTTTTGGTTTTATTTAGTTTAGTTTAATTGGGATAATTAAAAGCTATTAAAACACTGACTTTAGAAGTTATTTATTAATATGAAACTTTTCAAAGTTGTGGGTCACTGAACTGTGACGACACAGATGAAAGTGAGTGAAACCTCACTGTAAAGTGAGGTTTACAGTACAGTATTCTTTTATCTGTCCACCCTCACTCATCTTGTTTCATCACAGAAAATGTCTATAAGGAGATTTTACCACATGTAGGTAGGTAATCATGCTTCAGCCTTTTAATTAATTTACAAAGATACGTGTGCCACAAATCAGTGAACGAAAATCATAGAAACTCTGTCATTCACTTGTGTGGACCACTCTGGCTGGTGTTTGGTTGTGTGGACCACTCTGGCTGGTGTTTGGTTCATATGGTTCACTTGTTGTGTGGTCCACTTGTGTGATCCAACTTGTCTTATGAAGGAATTATTAATTCTAATCTGATAGAATGAGAACGTTTTCCGCCACTCTGTGAACTCTGTCCCCACTTCGTAAGTGTGTGGACCACTTGTGGTCCACATGAGTGGTTCACTTGTGTAGTCCACTTGTGTGATCCAACTTGTCATATGAAATAATTATTAATTGTAACCTGTGATGGAATGAGAAAGTTTTCCACCACTTTGTGAACTGTCCGAACATCGTAAGCTTGTGGACCACTTGTTGTACAATCCACTTGTGTGATTGTGTGATCCAACTTGTCATATGAGAGAATTATTAAATGTGATCTGTGATAGAATGGGAAAGTTTTCCACCAGTTTGTGAAGTCTGTCTGGACTTCGTAAGCAAATCCGAACATTCCCCGCTTCGGCGAACCATTGTTCGTCAAACCGGGCGAATAAATCCGGCCTGAAAAGTGTACAAACCAGCCAGAGATTCGTTGAATCGAGGTTGTACTGTATTTCATAATTTTTTAGCGATGCTGTGGTTAGAGTGCTGTTAGGTAGTGCTGCATGCGCCAGCCTTGGTTGCTTACTCAGTACTGCGGTCTTCACAACCAGAAATGGTTCCCACAATTTTTTCAAAATGGCATCTGTTTACTGGAGGCCTGGGGAAGCAGATATGAGCCCTGTGTACCTGCAGGCATCTGTTTACTGGAGGCCTGGGGAAGCAGATATGAGCCCTGTGTACCTGCAGGCATCTGTTTACTGGAGGCCTGGGGAAGCAGATATGAGCCCTGTGTACCTGCAGGCATCTGTTTACTGGAGGCCTGGGGAAGCAGATATGAGCCCTGTGTACCTGCAGGAATTTTAAAATCTTACTCCATACACTACAGCTTCTTATGATGTGATGTGCAGCTGAACGGTTAATGTTATGGTCTTAAAGTCCTCTCCTCTCTCCTCTCCTCCTAAAATATCCTCCTCTCGGTAAAACTTTGGGTGGCTGGACTGGTGCTGACCTGACTACTTGCTTAGCCACATGTTATCTCAGGTCACTCACTACCTTCCTCTACCCTGCACCATTCAACACTCGCCATGTGTTTCTCTACTATTACTTTAACAAAAACTATATATGGTTTGTTCCTTTAGCTTATTTTGATTTCAGTGTGATTCAGACATTCACTATTATGCACAGTTTCACTGTGGTGTTGCTTGTTTAATCCTCTCAAATTGCAAGAAAACATTGGGGCATGCATGAACATGCACACACGGACACAAGGCAACTATACATGGTGAGGGTTATGCTTACTACTAGTGTAGATGTTCGTGTGAATACCTTTAGATGCTCGTGTTATACCTTTAGATGCTCATGTGAATACCTTTAGATGTTCGTGTTAATACCTTTAGACGTTCGTGTTAATACCTTTAGATGTTCGTGTGAATACCTTTAGAAGTTCGTGTTAATACCTTTAGACGTTCGTGTTAATACCTTTAGATGTTCGTGTGAATACCTTTAGAAGTTCGTGTTAATACCTTTAGACGTTCGTGTTAATACCTTTAGATGTTCGTGTGAATACCTTTAGAAGTTCGTGTTAATACCTTTAGACGTTCGTGTTAATACCTTTAGATGTTCGTGTGAATACCTTTAGATGTTCGTATTAATACCTTTAGATGTTCGTGTTAATACCTTTAGATGTTCGTGTGAATACCTTTAGATGTTCGTGTGAATACCTTTAGATGTTCGTATTAATACCTTTAGATGTTCGTGTGAATACCTTTAGATGTTCGTGTGAATACCTTTAGATGTTCGTATTAATACCTTTAGATGTTCGTGTTAATACCTTTAGATGTTCGTGTGAATACCTTTAGATGTTCGTGTGAATACCTTTAGACGCTCGTGTGAATACCTTTAGATGTTCGTGTTAATACCTTTAGACGCTCATGTGAATACCTTTAGATGTTCGTGTTAATACCTTTAGATGTTCGTGTGAATAACTATAGATGTTCGTGTTAATATTTATTCATTCAGTGCTTGAAAGGATTACAATTAATGAACAGTGAAGTGTGTTCCTTTATATTTAATCTGGTATGTGCCTATTATATTAAATTTGGTATCATTTTCTTTCAGGTTTATTGGAATCAGCAATGGCTGATGGCTGTGTTATTAGAGTTAATGGTGGTTATCAGTGTTTGGTGTGCTGCGTTCCCTGCAACAGTGTAACAAGCATTTCAGACCATTTGACAGGAGACCAACATCATAGGAAACTAAGGTAAATGTATACACTACATATACGTTTTGTGTGTAGTTACTGGATGAGAGCTATGCTTGTGGTGTCCCGTCCTCCCAGCACCCTGTAATATAACACTTTGAAACTACTGTGGGAGCCGGTCGGCCGAGCGGACAGCACGCTGGACTTGTGATCCTGTGGTCCCGGGTTCGATCCCGGGCGCCGGCAAGAAACAATGGGCAGAGTTTCTGTTACCTAGCAGTAAAATAGGTACCTGGGTCAGCTGTCACGGGCTGCTTCCTGGGGGTGGAGGCCTGGTCGAGGACCGGGCCGCGGAGACACTAAAGCCCCGAAATCATCTCAAGATAACCTCAAGATAACCTCAAGATACTAATGGTTTTGGCCTCCACCATCTTCTCATTTAATTTGTTACAACCATAGATTAGATTCCAGTAGATTTGGTATACAGGGTTATGGCCTCAGCCAATAACCGGGTTCTTTTCATTCAAACTTTCTATCAGGCCTTTGTGCCTCTTCTTACCAAAACCAACCCCAAATCTTAAGTATGTTATTAAGAACTGAGAAGTAATAGTTAATCCAATGGGAATGGGGGTAAACAATGCTAAACAAAATCATCACCCATGTACTTCTTAACTATATACACTTAATGTTAGTACACTTTCATATCTGCATCACTCGTTCCGGGGATTTGATTTAACCCTTAAGCTGCGCAACACTTCATATGACATGTTGAGTAACTCGCAAAAGTGCGCACTCCTTCATATGTTTTGGAGTACCGCGCATGATTTAAACGGCCCGCAACTACACAGGGTTCACATCGCCTTCCTCAGAGCTCTTGTAAACAGTTGCCATTTTTTTTTAAATTGTGGGCAACAATTTAAAAAAAAATTTAACAGTTTTCAACAATTTTCCTGGGTGTGAAAGCCTCAGTACTGAGTGAACCACCAAGGCTAGTGCACGCAGCATGAGCTCACAGCACTGCTGTTCAGCTTGTGACCACAGCATCACCTAAAAATGTAACAAATATATGTACTGTAACTGGTATTATTTAGTGATGATAGTATTATAAAGACCCCTGACCATGATAAAATTTACCAGGATTCTCATAATAGCAGGATTGCTGTGATAATTTGCTCTGTGATGTGGGAGGAATAATGTTGAGGGTGGGAGGGCTGTAGCGTCGTTTGCTGAATGTGTGGCCACCTAGCTGTTGCGGTCTGCACTTACTATACCAGCTTAGTGGTTCGCTATGGTGAATAAAACGTGCAGATACTGATATATATAACATCTGTATATAGTGAATAAAAGCAAAAACAGTATGGTGGGAGGAGAATGTTGGCGAGTGTGGTGAGGTGAGGGAGGGAGTGGCAGCCAGTGACTGGCTGGGGTGGCGGCCACTCTTCGCTGCTTTTTGACACAGCATATCAACTTAATGGTTCGTTATGGTGAACACAAATGTAAATACATATATATATATAATGTGTATATATAGTGTAATAAGAGCAAAAGGTGTGTTGGGAGAAGCCATTATGGTGGGTGAGGTGCCATCATCTGCATGACTTGTCATGCTGTGTTTGGGTGGCCACTATGCTCTTTGGGCACTATACCAGCTTAGTTGAACAGTTATGATGAACAAAACATGTAGATACTTATATATAATGTGTTTATAGTGTAATAACACCACAAACAGTATACTTGTAGGAGGAATGTTAGCGCATCTGGCCTTGAACCAGTGAGGGAAGGAGGGAGGGAGCGTCAGTTGTCTGTGGCAACCTGTGTATATAGTGTAATAACCAGTGTATACCTGTATACCTATGTAACCTGTGTATATAGTGTAATAACAGCAAAACTTTGTTTATTGTTTTATGAACATAATTGAATTACTAATATGATCACAATACTTTTGAGTATAGCGATGATTCACACATTTTATTATATAAATATATCACACTACACACTATTGAATAATATTACTGTACTGCAAAAAGATTAGAAAAAATTATTCAGGGACATTGGCATAATTTGGTAATACTATCTTTGTGGCAACTCCCGCCTGACAACTCGGGCAGAGCAGACCACTACTGACGATTGTTCTGTCAATGCCTCTTTCTTGCCAGGCTTTTCTCCACCCTATTGCGCCTAAAATATACCACCCACGATTTTATTATTTTTCCTGTGATCAGGGAACACAAATGAACACTTTTATAAGATTTTTTTTTTTCCTGTGGGTGTTGAAGGCCAAATAGCCCAGAGCAGCTTAGGGGTTAAAAGGTCTTCATGCAAGACCTTTTCTTGCTGTCTCACAAATGATGGCCTCCGAAACACTATCACCCGCTAACTCCTTGTGTATCCAAATTAATAACAACTTTTCAACATCCTCATGTGTTTGTGTTCTTTGTTTCATGATTGTTGTTACACTTTTTGTCACTTTAGCACTCATAACGTCCTTTTCCTTAGCAATTACAGTGGATGTCATTGACGTAGATTTATTGTACTGCCTAGCTAGTTCAACAGCCCATGTACCATTTTCATGTTTACGAATGATCTCTTGTTTTTTCTCTATGGTCATTCTCACATGTGTTTTCTTGGCTTGAACCTTACCACTGGCTTTCTTGGGACCTATTGCGAGATATATAATCACAACTTTTATGTTCAAATACCCAAAAATTCCCCCCCCCCCCCCAAACTGAAATTCTTTACAAAGAATTCAGGCGCGATTGTGACTATGCGGGAGGCACTGGTAAACTGGGGCGCGATCGCCGTGCTAGATCGGCCATACGCGTATCAACAAACTTAGTTTCCTGGGGCAAAGTTCACAACCCGATTCGGATTTTCAAAGAAATTGGGCTCGTGACCCAAAAAGTTTGTAAAGAGGGGCATTCATAAGCCGAGATGTCACTGTACTTGCATAACTTCTTGAATCTGGATCCTGGTCAGCGACCGGCCCGTAGGGACCTTTACCTTCGGATTCAGCTCAAGGTAACCGCATGGTATGGTCAGTCAAATTCATCAATAGTGTAAAAAAAAATTAGGATACAAATGGTAACTAACTCCTATAATATGGCTCTGATCATTTTATTTATTTATTTATTTATTTATTTATTTATTTATTTATTTATTATTTGAGTGAATTATTAGGATAAATGAGGCAATGTTTTTTTGTGTCTTATTAAAAAAAAATGACATTTCTCATGGTCATCTTAGGTGGCAATGATTTGGGCCTAGTTACCGGGGACATATATTTGCTGAATCAAGGTTGCACTGTACTGTACCTGTAACTTACATGTCCAGTATAAAGATAAGAGACAATATATGCAAAAAAAAATTTGTAAGTTTTCAAACATGATTATAATTATATATGATGCTATTTTTATATTCATGAATAATTTGTTGTTTACAGGGACCAGAAAAACTATGATCAGTTCAAGACGAGTGCTGGTCAAATAAATGGCCGCCGCAGTGTTTCTCCACCGGAGTATTTAGCCACAACTAGTTCCTCAACTGTTACACCAGCACCACAAGAAGAGAAATTTGCATTTAAATCTGATGTAAATAAGGCATCCACATCAGAGAGTATGACTGGTTGTTCTTTTAAAAATATTGACAGTTTAAGAACCTCTTTCATTAAATTGCCAGAAACTTTAAGTGACATTAAGGTATATTTAGCTGGTAATACTCTTGATGATCTTTTTAACTAATATATGTTGTACTGTACTCCTAATAATGTTAACATTTTCGCGCCCCGGGCATGCGCGCCACCAACTTAGAGATAATGCCCCTGGCGTACGAGGAGCCCGCGACGACACCGAAATGTGTATACTCGTTTCAGTTTTCTCACCTTAATTCTCGTGCTATGTCGTTCTTTTTGGTATCATTGTGTTCGCAGTAGATTTCCCTACAGGTATATGCATATAATGTCCAAAAGCCCGGCGTGATTCCCCGCAGCAAAGCCTAAAGTTACCTGTGAACGAGCACCAATTTGCTCTCCGCAGCCTAATGTGAATACTCGTTCAGTTTGATAACATCAATTTTCGTGTTACGTCTTTCATTTTGGTATATTATTGTTTGCAATATACAGGCGTGTATTTTAAAACTATTCCCATAATAATAGCAATAACTGGAATTTTAACAAATATTTTAATTTTGGACGCTCATCATCACAAAATTAATTATATCTTTCCACTGTTCTGATATAAATTTTTGTGTTACATCTTATCTTACATTTTGGTATCAAATTGTGCGCATTCTGAAGGCGCTTATTTTGAAACTATCCCAAAGTCGATCGGATAATTAATGAATTTTATACAA